>NC_133896.1:21235337-21568485 GCF_964199755.1 Larus michahellis
TCTACTCTGCACTGGTGAGGCCACAACTGGAATACTGTGTCCAGTTTTGGGCTCCCCAGTTCAAGAGGGACAGGGAACTGCTAGATAGCAGTCCGATAACCGAGTCCAGCGTAGGGCAACTAAGATGATTGAGGGACTGGAGCATCTCCCTTATGAGGAAAGGCTGAGAGAGCTGGGACTCTTTAGCCTGGAGAAGAGAAGGCTGAGGGGAGACCTTATTATGGCATACAAGTATCTAAAGGGTGGGTTGAAGGAGGATGGTGCCAGACTCTTTTCAATGGTTTCCAGTGACAGGACAAGGGGCAACGGGCACAAGTTAGAACATAGGAAGTTCCGTTCAAATACACGGAAAAACTTCTTTACAGTGAGGGTGACAGAGCACTGGAACAGGCTGCCCAGGGAGGTTGTGGAGTCCCCTTCTCTGGAGATTTTCAAGACTCGCCTGGATGCAGTCCTGAGTAATGTGCTCTAGGCAATCCTGCTTTAGCAGGGGAGTTGGACTAGATGATATCTAGAGGTCCCTTCCAATTCTGAAGATTTTGTGATTCTGTGATTTCAATGATCTCATTTACAGCACAGGCCTCAAGGAGCCGCAGTGTGATATGATGTAGGAAAAGGGTGAGTGGTGAGGGAATCATAGAATCATAGAATGTGTTGGGTTGGAAGGGACGTTTAAAGGTCATCTAGTCCAACCCCCCTGCAGTAAGCAGGGACATCTTTAACTAGATCAGGTTGCTCAGAGCCTCACCAAGCCTGGCCTTGAACGTCTCCAGGGATGGGGCCTCCACCACCCCTCCAGGCAACCTGTTCCAGTGTCTTGCCACCCTCATTGTAAAGAACTTCTTCCTAATGTCTAATCTAAACCTACCTTGCTCTAGTTTAAAACCATTGCCCCTCGTCCTATCGCTACATGACCTTGCAATTAGTGCCTCCCCAGCTTTCCTCCAGGCCCCCTTCAGGTACTGGAAGGGGCTATAAGGTCTCCCTGGAGCCTTGTCTTCTCCAGGCTGAACAACCCCAACTCTCTCAGCCTGTCCTCATAGAAGAGGTGCTCCAGCTCTCTAATCATCTTTGGGGCCCTCCTCTGGACCAGCTCCAACAGGTCCGTGTCCTTCTTGTGCTGAGGGCTCCAGAGCTGGATGCAGTACTCCAGTCTAGGAAGTCTAGGAGCTCAGGGCTGGGGCTGAGGGATGAAGAGGGAACCATCACCACCACTGCCACCACTTAGCTGGAGCCCTACACGATGCCTCCAAGATGTGCGATGCTGTCCAGAAGCTCCAGATCCAACCATCATTTGCCTTGCCTTATTGGGTAACAGTTTCCCTGTCCATTATCATCCTTCAGTCTTCTGGGATGGAGGTTTGGGTTGTTAGGGGTGACTCATTCCCACATTTACAATCTTAATTTTTGTTGGTTTAAGGATTTTGACACTCTCATGCTACTATCATATTTAGATGCACCTTGTCTTTATTAGACACATGTTTGATTGCTCTAAATTAAACCTTTGGCTGATCAGTCATAAAAAAGTTTGCTTGAAACTAACCCCTCTCTTTAACGCAGTAGCATTTATATGGATTCACCTTTCCTCCCTCTTTTTCCTCGTCACCAAGGATTTTTCTGTGAGAGCTACTTGTTACAATGGTTGACTTTAAAGCCCATTTTTGTAGCTACTAAGCAAATTGGCTCTGTCAATGGTTTGTATTGAAAATAAGCCCAGAAAGCAATAAAATCAGTTGTAGAAAGAAAATTGCAAGATGTTTGAGATCTGAGGGCAAGCTCAACATCATCCTTACAGCAGAATGCGTTGCATGGGGAAACAGTGTTTGGGATTCTTGGCTTATTCCTTCCCTTCTTGACTTGGCATATGCTGAAAACTGAAGAAGCACACTAACAGCCAGGCATTCACTATCCTCAGGGGTCTCATTCCTCAAGCATACTCAGTACACTTAGGCACCAAACAGAGACTTTTTTTAGTGCCCAGAGGAAAATTCTGTGATTTAGGCCTTTGAGAATGTGGTGCTGACAAGTTTGAAAGTAAAACAGGGAAGCTGAGGATACAAAATCCTTGATTCTCTTTGAAATCTATCTGTGAAATCTTGTGAACAAGGCCAACCTTCCAATGTCTCTGAATTCTCTAATATTTTTCCACAGTGTGAGATGTTCCTTTGTGAAGGCGTAAAAGAAAAAGCTACTTAGTCTGTCATTTAATCCGTATTTTTTTCATCTATAATACAGCACAAGCAGCCCCTACTACTTCAAACCTCAGGTTACTCATTCCCACACTTCCATCACTCCATCATTTTGTCAGTACAACCATTTGCAGGGCTTTGCAGAGAACTTGATTAGATAAGTGACCTGGGTTAAACATAAATCTTTCTCATTTATTCATTTGCAGAGTTAGTTTTTAGTCAGATCAACTCCTGAACCAGATGACCACATGAGCCCAAGTCTGATGCAGATGGGAGGTGGTGGGGCAAACACTCAGGTGCCACTCAGTGCACTTGGCACTGTGACTGGTTTAAACAAAGTGTGAAATTGCACCAACCCATCTGCTTTCCCTCCCCTCTCCCCATGGTTGTTAAACATGAACCATTTCCTTTCTACCCTCCAGAAGAGCTATTTCTTTAATCTGGTTGATTCTTCAGTCTGTCTCATGACGTTGCAGACGGAGATGCTGAGATGGGACAGCATGTGGGCCTGTGTTTGGGGGACAAGTCTCCAGGCACTATCGTGTATGATGGAGCCCAGTGCATGAGCAGGGTTAGGAAACACCTGGATGAGTAGCCCTGTGTGAACAGCACCACATGAACAGTGCTGCTGCAGGTGAAGAAACACCTAGAGATCTTCCGCCTCTGGGACAGTGTGGGGACTGGCAGTGAGGATGGAAAGGAGAAGTGATGGATGGGGATAGCCCAGCCTGGCACAGCTGGCAAAGAAATACACATCAACACATTCTGTCTAATCCCTCTCAATTTTTGAGCTGACCACTCTTTATACAAAAGCCTGAAATCAGGTTAAGGCACATAATTCTGGGTGGAATGTCCACACTGCAGCTTACTGCAGTTTAGCTCCCCTACTCGAATTTCATGGGTTTTACTTAATTTAGTCTACTTTTCTTGAGAAAGACCGTTACAGAAAACCCCAGGAGAAACTGTGTGAGTCTTGTGCACCCCATGTGACTTCAATACCAGGCTTGTGCTTGCCTTAACTCTAGGCATTGCTGTTCTCCCTTTTGCCGCGTCACTGGCATCCATGCTCTGTGGTCAGCAAACTAGCTGTCCACACAAATGGTTTGAGGAGCAGGAGAGAGACTGTGGTCTGCAGGTGGCCCTGGGCTGTATGTTGCCCGCTGAGGGAGGTTATCCAGAGCAGAGCCACTGGAAGGCATGATGCCCTGCTGCAGCCCTAAGACATGGAGGTGACAATCTGTTCTCCAGGATGTGACCAAGGTACACTCATGATGAGACCCATCACTCAAGTGTACTCCTCTCTGACCCTCCATCTCAGATTTCACAGTGCAGGGCAAAAGCAAGTTAGCAAGAACTTTAGTGCTGTGGGGGGTGCTGGTAGGTGAAGGAATCCAAACTAGTAACAATTACTCAAAAAAAAAAAAAAGGTGTTGCTCATATTTCAAGAAAATTGAGCTCTCAAATTTCTATTGGGAATTCCTACTAGATATGACAACCATTGTTAGAATTTACACTAGTTTCATCGAGGCTATTCGCTCATCACCCACTGAAGATTTTTTTTTTCTCCCAGGATAGCATTTAGCAGCTAAGATTTCTTGGGCTGTCTTCACATTTTAAGAACTATATTCACTATTTTCAGTTTAATTCAGTTAAGACTAATTTAGCTGGATGAAATAATGAACTCAATTCAATTCAGACTCAAGAATTTTGATCAGCCCATGAATTTGCTTACTATATGGGATTTTCAAAACTCTTAGGGTTCTAATTAAATCACACAGCCTGTTTGGACATGATCATCATGAGTGTTAAATTAACTTCTTGAGAGCCATTAACTAGAAATGATAATGTCAGGTTTCTTGCTTTTTTTTTTTTTTTAAGTTACAGAAGAAATTCAGCTGCTCTGAGCTTGAGCTTAAAAAAACATTAAACTGAAATAAATTGCTGTTAAGGGTTCGTTTCTTTAACCTTTTGTTCGATAAAAACTCAGAACTGGTTAACTCAGCAGCTGAGAACACATTTAATCTTGATTGCTTCATTCTAGCATTACTTAATTTAATTTCTTTTATCTTTATCCCTAGCTTTGAAATCTTACTAGCTCTTTCCAAGCCACTGTGATTGATAGTCATATTACTCTCATGTGAATTTGTAGTGAAGGTGATGTTTCTCTGCTTTGAAAGCAATGCCACAAATGAAATTGAAAACCATACTTTTAAAAAGAGAAAGAGTATTTATGATTTGGATAAAGTATCAACCTTGGGACCAATACAAAAATTGTATTATAAGAGTGGCCTCATTTACTCATATCCTACATTTAATTTACATTTTATATCAACCCTTAAGTGCCAATTTTAATGCTAAATGAGCTGTTACTTTGGAAATAGATTATCTGGTTTGATGGAGTGGCATAAGCTTTGACATCTAGCTCAGCACAAGGATAGTTGAAGAAAGCCATCTTAAACGCAACAATTTTCAAGGACAATGGGGATATATTGCTCTATTCAGAAAACCCTGTATGCTAGACACGTGCTGCTTATAGTTTATATGGACTGAGAACTGGTAAAGCACTCTGCAAGCATTTATCCAATGTCTCCATTACTCAGACACCTCTGAGCATTAACTTTCCCTAGCATGTGGATGTTTTAAGTTTCTCCAGCTCAACTGATTCTGAGATTCTGAGCTGGAGTACTGTGTCCAGCTTTGGGGCCCCCAATGTAAGAAGGACATGGATGTGTTGGAGTGGATCCAGAGGAGGGCCACAAAGACAATCCGAGGGCTGGAGCACCTCTCCTCTGAGGACAGGCTGAGAGAGTTGGGGTTGTTCAGCCTGGAGAAGAGAAGGCTCTGGGGAGACCTTATAGCAGCCTTCCAGTACTTAAAGGGGGCCTACAGGAAAGATGGGGAGGGACTCTTTATCAGGGAGTGTAGTGACAGGACGAGGGGTAATGGCTTTAAACTGAAAGAGCGCAGATTTAAGTTAGAGATTAAGAAGAAATTTTTTACTGTGAGGGTGGTGAGACACTAGAACAGGTTGCCCAGGGAAGTTGTGGATGCCCCATCCCTGGAAGTGTTCAAGCCCAGGCTGGATGGGGCTTTGAGCAACCTGGTCCAGTGGGAGGTGTCCCTGCCCAAGGCAGGGGGGTTGGAACTAGATGATCATTAAGGTCCCTTCCAACCCAAACCATTCTATGATTCTGTGATCTAGTTTTACTATATTATATTAACAGCAAGAAAAGCAAAGAAACTGGGCTCCACTGAAGTTCAGGTTACCGACTTTGTGTCAAGGCTGGAAACAGTACAGTGTTCTGGAGATGGTCTCAGAGAGCAGCCTGGATTGCTTGTCCAGAAGTACCTGAAATAAATACAAAGGGGAGCTCCAACTCCTCTCCCTGCCTGCCCAGACATGCCCCAGTTTATACATCTGCGCACCTACCTTCTGGCTAAGCAGTTCAGAGATGGCTAGGGAAGTACTAATTTCTCCTAATGTCTCCTAATTTCCCTTGGTGATCCGTCAGGCACGTTCAGAGTGTGTCTGACACATTGGACTAGCAACACCTAAAGGTTATTATTATTTTCATTCAAGAACAATCATTTGCCAACCTTATGGGGGCCAGACAGTGATCACCAGCCTAGAAACTCTCTATTTTGAGGTGTATTAGTCTATAACTCCTACTGCCAAGGAAACTGGTGTAATTGCTACGATGGACACCAGTCATGGGGCTGCTTTCCACAGTGGTTGGGCTACTTCACAGAGAAGAGTGAAGGATTCATATTCAGGGAGAACAAATGAGAAAGGTGCTTCTCTGTCCAACAGCACGAAGGATGATTGCCCACACAGGAAGCCTTAGACTCTGCTTTGCTTTTACAATTGCTTGTAGATTTATTCAGTGATTAACTTTTGAATGCAAAATTCCTAGATTAAGGGCCGCAAAGAAAATCATACTTATTTACATAGTTTGTATTAAATTAGCATCTACAGTCCCTAACAAGGTTAATCTCTAATGTTCTAGTCAGGACATTCATTTGTTGAGGGACAGTCCCTAACAGTTTACAGTTTAACAAAGAGAACACAGCAGAGCCAGGAAAGAATGGAGGTTTTATGATTTATATGAGTTTAGGCCATTATGGGTCCTTTCCCCCTTGTGTGAACTTCACTTAAGTTTCTATGTTTTTGTTTGTCCCATTTTTATGGTGAACTGAAGGGCTGTGTACACACTGAAACATCCAAAACATTTATAATATCTACCGTCATGCAAGTATTATTCATGAAAGGCATTAGAATGACACTTATGACATAATGAAACTATTCTTTATATCAATAAAAACAGACTCAAAATGAGGTGCATAAACCAAGCCATGTTACATTTTGTGTTTGAAAGATTTACAGGCTACTAAGCACCCGAACTACCCTAAATCTGCGAAGAGCAGTAAAATATCTGCCTCCAAACTGAAAGCACTAACACTTAGGGGAACTTAAATTTGATTAATGGTATCAGTCCCTGTAGACATTTGAGACTCAGATTTTGACCTTAAACAAAGCATAAGCCGCTGAAGAACCAGCAGTCATAAGTTGTAATTTAAAGCTATGTCTTTTTCTGCTCTGTCTTTTTAACAGTACTCCAAGCTTTGTCAGGGTTAGGCCCAGTCACCATTTTGTATGAGGCTTTGTAAGAAGAAGAGTTGATTTTGATAGTTCGTCAAAATGAAATCAGTGCTGACGCAATGGCCCCTTGACCTTGGAAGTAGGGGTCTCAGTAGGAAAGATGTGAACTGAAGCCACCTCTGTTCTGCTTCGAGAGGCACGGGGACATGTTTTCACATGAGCAGATGTGCTAGCTATGCCATGCAAGCTATGTTAGTTTGAATTCACTCAAAGTGCATGAACCCAAATTAGTGTGCTGCATTCAATGCCCTTGAGATTCCCATAGAATAAGAAAAATCTGCGTCAATACATGCACCAGAGCTCGCTCTCTTTCTCTTCCTTCATTCTTTGTGCACGCTTCAAACACTATTGAAAAATGTCAATTTTCTGTAGGGTAGGCAATCTGTCACTTTGGTTGCCCCTCTCTGGACCCACTTATGAGTATCAGTAGAACCAGGTTAAATTTTGTCATCAGTGATGAAAAGATTCTTTGTGTTATTAGTTTGTCTGAGATACTATGTATATATTTTAGAAGAAAAACATAAAGAAACTCACTTGTTCAACTAAAGCTCTTTCTGGGTGAACTGGAGGAAATATGTCATGTCACCTCTGTGATGGACACAGATAAGTGGCAGGCTAAACAGTCAATCCGCAAAAAGAGCACTAAATATACATATACATATCTCTATATATAGGTATACAGCATAACTTCATTCATGTGTGAGATTGCATACTGTTGCAATACTGCTCTCTGGGTAATGTTATACTGCTGATTTTATAGTTAAAATATTAAAAATAGATGAGAACTGCTGGAATGGAATGGAATGGAATGGAATGGAATGGAATGGAATGGAATGGAATGGAATGGAATGGAATGGAATAGAATATTACAGTTGGAAGGGACCTACAACAATCATCTAGTCCAACTATCTGACAAATTCAGGGGTGACCAAAAGTTAAGTATGTTGCTGAGGCCATTGTCCAAATGCCTCTTAAACACTGATGGGCTTGGGATGTTGACCACCTCTCTAGGAAGGCTGTTCCAGTGTTTGATCACCCTCTTGGTAAAGGAATGCTTCTTAATGTCCAGTGTAAACCTCCCCTGAGCATCTGTGAACCATTCCCATGTGTCCTATCACTAGATACCAGGGATAAGAGCTCAGCACCTCCCTCCCCTCTTCCCCTCTTTAGGTAACGGTAGAAAGCAATTAAGTCGCCCCTCAGCCTCCCTTCTCCAAACTAGCCAAGCCCAAAGTCCTTAGCCACTCCTCATAGGACATGCCTTCCAGCCCTTTCACCAGCTTTGTTGCCCTCATCTAGTCACATTCAAGGACCTTCACATCTTTCTTAAATTGTGGGGCCCAGAACTGCACACAGGTGTCAAGGTGGGGCCACACCAGCGCTCAATACAGCAGGATAATCACCTCTGGCTGGTTATACTGTATTTGATGCACCCAAGGTTGTGGTTTGCCCTCTTGGCTGCCAGGGCAAATATTGCATATTTGCATATTGAATATCACATTGTATTTGTATTCAAGCCTTCTAGTTCTTCAAATATCTAAGAAAACTATTATACAGAAGACTTGAGTAAAAATTAGGTTGGCCCTGAATTGTGTTGGGAAAAGGAATATGTGGTAGGAGATGTTAATGATGTAATCTGTTGCAGATAACAACTGGAAGTCACTGTAAGCATTGGAAGTTTCCAGCTTTGTTTCAGAAGTCTTGTATATCACTATGCATAAGCCCAGTTTTGTGGCTAAACTGAACATAGCAGAGCACAGGATGGGTTAAGATGTAAAAAATAAAACTGTGACGATGAGAAAGAGAGAGTTTTAGAGGATTTTCAAATAGTAATATAAAGAAAAGGATCCTGATGGGATAGGAAGAGGGTGCTTGGCCAGATCCCTGCCTCAGCCCCTGCCCTCACTCCTGCTGCCTGCGCAGGGGTCTGCGGGGAGGCATGGCCGCTCCTCTGCTTCTGCTTTGCCCACACCTCTGCACCCCGCTGCGGGAAGAAGCCCTCTTTCCACTGCTCCATCCACCTCCTCCCTGCCTACACAAATGGCTCTCAAACTAGAGGTAAGGGGAAACGTGCCATGGTCGTGAAAGGAAAGGCCGGGAGAAGGTAAAAAGTATTTTGGTCTGAGAAGATGAGGACTTATCCCATCTTTATAGTTTGCAGACTGATTTAAATCTTGACTGTAAGTAACTCCCACAGAGCAAGTGAAATTACAGTGAACTATGACATAATTGAGGAAAAAACCGGGATCTTGTATGGTGATGACCATATACTTCTGTCTGCCAATAAAATTAAGCAGTCATATTTATTGCTGCTTTCACTGTAACCATTCATCCCACTTTTCTGGTGTTTTGTTTCTAAAAGTTTAAAGAGTCTGAAATAGTAAATTACTCTTCTTTTTCCTTATCTAGCCAGATTTTCATATATACTTCAACACAGAATGTACAAAAGGACTGTTTTGACAATTATTTGCTGAAAACTCTGTTATAGTTTCTAGCTGTGAAACTGAACTTACATTACCTCAACTGACCGGACCCGTAGCAGACTCTCAGATGGAATGTATGCATCACTCTTTGCCAATTCAGAGGTTATTTAATACGATATGTCTGGAACCAGCCTTTTTGTTGAAATTGTTTTGGCTAAGAAACTATCCAGATGAGTCTACTGCAAAACTATGTGCTTTGACTGGGGTTTTCAAAGTCGGTCTGGAATCACTCCACTCAAAAATGGGCAGCGTTAGAGATTACTTCTTTTGGAGAATATCTCTGAAACCAAAGGTTTTGTTTTGTTCATTTTTATTTTATTTATTTTTATATAGGTTCAGTACAACTCATGTATGCGTGAATTATTACATGCAAAACAACTTTACTTTTCTTACTCAACTTCTTCACTGTCTGTGTGAAAATTATTCAACAAAACAACAGCAGAGATAGGGTGATAAAGACACAGAAGAACTGTAATTTAGTCATGTGGATGGGAGCTATCATTTTGCAGTGTTCTGTTTAGCCATGCATCATACTATCCAGAAATGGTTAGTTACTATGTTAATGGGAATAGCTGATGTATTGCAGTAAGTGCTGGCATTTTTCTGCTGTGATGGTTTTCTGTTCACACTAATGAGCATTTTTCTTTTAAATTGGTTGCACTGTTTAATTCATTGTTATACTTATTTGACACCCCAGAAAAAATTCTCCTTTCAATTATACTAGTGTAAATCTAGGATAAGCCATCTGTTGTCATCAGTGCTAGACCTTGATTTGTCCAGTGATTTAAACAAGCCTTTAACCTTAAGCACATTTCCACCTCATGCTGATAGTTAAAGAGACTCTGAAGTGTTGGGTTTTTTTCGTCCTTATGTTGGTGAAAGGAAGAGAGTTTGAGCTTGTGTAGTTACCTCCACCATTTCATAGCTAAGTGTATAGCTATGTACGGCACAGGCCGTACTAACTAACAGAGACTGAGCCATCTGGGAAGCCAGCAATCATGGTGAGTGAAATATTAAGCCCAAGTCAATAGGCATTGCTGAGAAAGCAGAGCTTGTTAACCTGGGCATGACAGCCCCACTGCTCCTGCTGTTCTTTTCCTTTTGAAAGGTGACTGAAGAGCTCTGGACTCTGGCAGGGAGGCTTTGGTGAATTTAGCAGCAGTGAGCTCAGGTGCAACCTCACCCAGATACCTGCCCCACAGCTGGGACTTAGTGAGACCTGGCACCTGTGGAAGGGGCAGAAGAAACGAGTGTGTCAGCTCCTCCCTCAGCCACTGGAGTTCACAGTCTGGCATATTAATTTGCGCTGCTTTCCTTGGCCGAGAGTTGTCTGGATGGTTTTTCAAGTCCTGCGAGGTAGATTGGATTCAATTTTTCATCTTACTCATCATTAAGTGGGTAATGGGCAGTTTCAGGCTTGTAATGAAACTAGGTCAAACAGTAGCCTGCTTGTATAAGCTCCAAATGTCTGGTTCACTAGAGTTTGGTATATCTTAAATGGCAATAGATGGTATTTTGATGTACCTTACAGAGCAGAAAGGATAGGCGTATATTAGCTGTGAATATATTTTTCTTCTAAAATATGCTGGAAATTAATTATGTCCCAAGTCCAGCATTTCAGTCTTCAGGCCTTTGGGATGTGGTCAGAAATGCAGTTTCAATGTCCAAAATTCGATTTATGTAGTTTAAATCCTGGCAGCTGTCACTGCTCTAATGCTAATCACCATCTCAGAAAAGATACTTTGAAGTCCAGAATTTAAGTTTACATGGGAATATAGTGTAAAGTAGCATAAAATCTTGATATAGACCCCCTCCTCACTCATTCAGTGTTGCAAGTACTTTGTCCAGCTTGTGACACAATAGATAATACACCATGTAACTCTTTCTAGCAAAGCTAATGCAAAAAAAACCCAAACCAAAACAGTTCACAGTTCCCCATTTTTGAAATTTTAAACAGGTCTGCCATGACCACAGATGAAGATAAACTCAGAACTAATGATTTTTAAAGTTTGCCAATGCGTATCTTTGTACAAGCATCATAACAAAGGAAACAGAGGAAGGGAGAAATGGGTGGTAGACACCAAAATGTCAGATTACAAGGCAGACTCTCGGGGGTCTCGCGTGGTCATTCCTGATGAGCCCACAGCAGGTCACTGAGCCGGGCTCTCCTCTTCCTCTCCATGCCCTTTGTTTCTTCGGAATTTCTGAGGGGCAAAACTGCCTTTTGCTCTGTGCTTGTGAGAAGTAGATGGTTTAATCAGGAGCTAGTCTATGAATCTTGAATTATGATAATGGCACCTGGCTATGATAGATAACAGCATGCTCAGTCAGTAGACAAAGTGTCAAAGCCATGTAAGGCTTCTCAGTGTGAAAACGAAAGGCCTGGAAGAGTAGCAGCAACAGAGGCCAAGGTATTTACAAGTTCACAAGGAATGTGAACGTGTAAATTTTTCAGAAAGTGCTGACTGCCCACCTTCAGGGACCTACGGTCCTTTTATACAACCCACGCTGTGAACCCAAACATACACTACTAAAAATGAAGACATTTTAACTTTCCTGGTCTATATTCCCATCAGACTCAGTCTTGCTCCAGTGCCATAAGTCTCACTTTCCCTTCTGCTCAGCCTCTTTGGTAGCTTCAGGGGTAGGGTTAGCCTTCCTCTTACAGTAAGCCTTGCAGTAAGAACACCTTCTTAAAAATGGCATCTGTGGATTCAAAACTACCACGGGCCAAAAAGACTCAAAAGCATAGGTTTCCCATATTGTAAATGTTTGTCTATTCTGTTAGGCTATTGTGTGGAAGTCAGTGCATGACCTGAGCGTGTCTAATGGATCAGGCTTCTCTAAGGAGTTAGGGTGGATTTAGCTGCCGCGTGCCTTTTATCGGCTTGCACTGGAGTGTAGACGCTTTATCCCCTCAGCCAACACATCTCTGAGTAAGTGATATGCCAGTCCTGAGGAACTTTGTGCACTGAAAAGGAGGAACAAATTGATTTTAAGCACCTCCAAGGCTTAGATAGGACCGGAGTGTCAGCAGTCTGAGAACTGTGGACCTGGAATCAGGGACTTGGGGAGTGAGAACGAAACCTAATCCGAGGGGCAGGCAGCTGGTCCCTGGGCTTGGTCTAACAGTTCAAATGAATACCTGCACACTAACCGTCCACATTCTTGCTTTTCTGTAAGGAAAAAAATCAATGTATTATTTTGTTCTACCCTGACCCCACTTATTACTTGAGCTGAGTGAATAATTCACAGTATATATCTTTCCTGACAAACAGAGCTGCTTTTTCTGCTCTTGGACATGAATCTATGAAACCATCTGCCTGTAGCTATGAATAGATTGCAGTTTCCTCATGTTTATCTGTCTGAAAAAATGCAATGATGTTTTCTCTCCCACCCCCACCGATCTTATTATTTCTATGGATTGATTGTGACCTGATCTCTGAACTGTGTTTTCTGGTCACAGAAATCACCAGGGTGGTATATTTCATCCACAGGTAGAGAGTGCTCACATGTTTTGTTATTTGCTATTGTTTAACCATTTTTTTTTATTTTGATGGATGCTCTCAAGATTTATGAGGAGCAAGTTTACACATTTCTAATCCATACAATATAATAAGATCTCAGGGAAGGTACAAAACCAGGTGCAGCATAAAATAAAATTGAAAAAGGTTCGTTAACAGAATAAGCGGTTTTATGAGTCATTTCTGGACCCCAAACTGACACGGAAATTTGAAGTCAAATGTGTTCAAAACCTTGCAAATATTACTTTGAAATTAAATTTCTGCAATCTTTATTGTAGTAACATTCTGTGACGAGCAAGTACAGCAGTGGCAGCATGCAGGTTGAAGGAACTATAACAGATATGAATATATTAAAAAACTCACAAGTATTTTTGGAAGGATTTAGGCTTCATTTGGGATGTGTTTTGCTATAGTCATTCCAGCCTTTTTTATGCTTGATTAATCATTGCTAATTTGTGAACTGGCTAAGGCAAGGGTTACTTCTCACAGCAAGAATGTGAGTCATCTTGGTGGATCCAAGGCATGTCACTTTCTGTCTGCTGTAAAATTATATTTTTCTGTCTTTCTAGAAGTCTGTTGTCTAATTCAGCCCTACAGCTGGATCAACAAAACAGCACCGAGTGAATCATTCGCTGTCATCCCTGTAAGCAAGGTTCTTGCAGTAACTCTGAGTCAGGTCTAGAACTAATGCCAAATTTAAAATATGGTCCCATCTAAGCTATTTCTTTACAAGTGAATATGAGAGTGAATTTAATTATCTTAAAGATATATTTTTATTCTCTGGGAGCAAATATGGGAAAAGAGATAGAAGAGAACTGATACTGCACTGAAACCATGTGAGCTTCAGACAGAAAAGTTGATAATAACAAATATATCTTACAAGCTTTTACGTCCTTAACATGCTGGACACCTCATGATGTACTGATTGCCTTTAGTTCACTAACCTCAACGGCAGTTTAAAGTTTTTAGTATAGCAGGAGGTAATAATCATTTTACACTGTGGAACTTACCAGTGTGGCAGCTCATGTGAAAAAATGTCATGTTAATCATGACATGTTGGGTTTTACACTGAATCTTACGACATATTCAGGCTACTTAAGCCAACCAAACCCTGTCTATCAAGAGGTGGATCAAGGTGTTTAGAAGTGGCTATTTAATTTTTCAGATTTACATATGGCACGTAAATATGCAATCTCAGCCTTGATTTTCTATTATGTACAGCTATTTTTTATTAAAATTTTTGTTCCTTTTCAATGAAGCCTCTGAAAAATTAAAATAATGTTGATAAAAATTTCAGTAATGGTTGTTTTCTCTACTGGGATGCTTGAAAACATTGACAGTCTTTTCTGTATTTCTTTATTTTAATTTGGAGCTCTGTTAGTTCTAAATAACCACAAATTATAAGACGTTTTCTGATTAGTTGACCTAGCAGGATATGGTCAGGAAGTTTAACAGAAATGGTTTTGATTTATATTCCTTTGGGATTATGCCAGCACACTGTGATCACCTCTGAATTGATGAAGGGTAGGTAATCTACCTGAAACCCTGTGGACTGCAGCAAAATTAGGGAGAACAGCTTGCCATCTTCTATCTATTGTCTGTCTGAGTGTATTTCTGATCCATTCTTATGACAGTTATCACATCACCCCACACTGTAGTGCTGTACCTTTCTTCCTGAATAGGAAAAATGGCATGGGGTCCAAATAGTGATACAGTCTAGACAGATTTACTGCATGACTTACTTTGAACAGCTGAGTTGTCTATATTCTTTTCTAATATTAATGTACAATTTCAGTAGTCAAGTTGTCTGGTTTCAGTACTTGTTTGGTTTTTTTCCTATGTCTGCCTATGGGGAATCTGGCTTGCAATATGCTCTCACTTCTCCTGTGATTACGACAGTGTTAAGATTTGCGCAGCTTCTTCATTCGTGATTATATTTTTTTTAGTGCTTTATATTAGTGCGATGTCAGTAAAGACTCGTCCATTCTCATATCAGCATAACGTTGGCCCAATGCAGTGGAAAGTATGGCCCAAAGCACACGAATTCTAAGAATCAGTCATTTTCCAGTATTTGAGTCATTCCTGAATCGGGATCATAACACCTTCATCTTATGCGAGGTGCCTTGACTCTACAGAAATTACTCTGAGAATAGTAACTCATGTACCAGCAGTCCCCGTCCCCTTTAGCAGGGTTTAACAGCACAGGTTTCATACACCAAGATCACAGAGCTGTGTGTATGCATAAAGAGCTGTCTGTATTTTATTCTAAGTTTATGTACTCAATTCCTACTTGATACCGGGAGAGCCTTTACTCACCTTGAAACTTGAAGTGATGAGATCCAATACTATAGCAGCTCAGAAGTGGTTAAAAAAAGGCACCAGCTACTCTAGCAGAGGTAATTAAGGAGTCAATTACCAAATACCAGTGTAAAAAACTGAAACCAAGATGCTTCTGGAAAAGTAGTCTGAAGAGTAGAGTGGGAAAAGCTCATAGGAAGATGAAAACTTTATAGCTAAAAAAGGGATGCTAAGTAGACGGCTGACCAAAGATGCAGGTAGGATTTCTGCAGCTGCCAAATTCAGGGTCTCTGTGGTAGGAGAAGAGGAAATTTTGTGCCTGAATAGATGGATGTACATTCCCTCTATACTTTAATTTTGTTTGAAATCTTGGTGAAACAGCCAAATGGACTATAGAGAAGGTACATGGGGTGAGAAAATTTCTAAACGTAGCTGGACTTGAGTTTGACTCATTTTCTGAGCTGAGAGGCTTGATTGCCGGTTCATAAGACAGTTTAACACCTAAGCTTCCCTCCTTGGAGATTTAATGGCTAGTACCCGTCAGCAGAGGAATCCTCCTTTCTTTTCTCACCTAAAAGTCTACCATAAATATGGTGACTTATACCTGTGTAGAAACGGACACACTTTCCCCCGAAGGATCTAGTCATTTTTCAGACTTTGACAAATATAGCAATTCATTTGTACCTTTTTTTTTTTGTCACAGAAGGCTGAAGGCTAATATATACACAGACTATGAAATGACAGACTAATTCTGCTGTGGTATCAAAGGCACATACCCAGGCAATGAAACTAAATGATCACAGGCCTTATTTCTTAACAATTTATCTGTATAGGGCCTGAGGGACCCTTTGGAGAGGGAAACTGCTGCTGTTGAGAAATTTTTAGCTGGAGAAAATGGTCTCATTGCTTAGAGATGGAGACACCCAGCCATGGTTAAGAGTTCATGCAAATTCAGGTATAATTATTTATGTTTTTTTTTATTAAGTGTAGGTTTAACTAAATGTGAGACTAGACCATTGATTGACATTCAGTACAGATATTTCAGAGCGCAAAAGCAAAAGTTACTCTGACTTTGCGGGAAATTCTTGGGGGAAACTTGTTCAGAAGAGGAACCTTGTGTTGTACTTGGGAAGGCCCCATAGTAACACAGGAGTGGAAAGCCCTGAGGTGCCAGAGGAAGCACAGCGGTTTGATAACAGGACTTACAAACGCAGGGGACAGGAACCCAAGTCTCCTCCCCTGCAACCCTTCAACAACACAAGCATGCAAATATAAGAATATGACATTAAATTATTCTAACTGAATGGTAAAAAGTAGAAAGCAGAACTCCATCAGATTAGCATATGAAGGTGTCCCATTAGGTGCTCTACTAGACTTAGACCACAATAATCTACGCATGAAAGAACAAAGGGGACAAAAAACATATACCAGGTATGCTCATAAGTAGATAAACTGCTGATGAACATTTTGTCAAATGTCCCAATTAGAGTGGGTTGTGTGCAAGTTTATTCTGCTTTTGCAAAAGCAGTGTCTTGTGGAATGGACCTTACATTTATGTGAGGGGGTACCTATAAAAGTTAACAGATAAAAGAACCATTCTACATGTTGCAAGAGTGTGTAAAAACTGTATTAAAAATGTTCCCCTAACCATTGGTAAGCAAAGAAAGTGGTAAATCAAATGAAACAGATGCATCAAAGTGCTTTCCTTTGGGCTTCTAGTAGAACTAAAAAGAGCTTGTGTCAAGAGGCTCCCTCACAATAATCACTTCTATATGAATAGCACCTTCAAGTGAAATATATTTAGTTAATTGGGTGAAAAAATAAAAAAAGAAAAAATTACAATCAATAGAGTGAACAAGGTTAGGTCAATGGTAGGAACTCCTAGGGAATGATCCTTTAAGCTTCCTAATCCCTTCTTCTAGAGAAGTTGTCAATATGAGCATCACAGTAAAGATATTTCGGCAATATAATCTTTAGCTGACACTAGGAAAGATATCCTTAACAAGTTTAATGGAATCATCACTTTACAAGCTTAAGAAGTGGTGAAAAGTTTGAGTTACTTGAACAGCATTTTTAGAAAACTTCAATTGTAATAGAAAATATCTGAGAAGACTGCAAGCTAAGGTTGGAGTTGTTTTGCATGTCTAGATGAGACAATTGTTTTCTATTTATGCTTTAACACTGGAAACACAAACAAATATGCTAAGTTTGATAATTTTAAACTGTTCTTTAAGTTTTGGTTATTTTTTATTCACCTTATGTTTTTATACCTGTTTGCTTAAGCAAACTTTTAATACTCGTTTGATTCAGCTTTCGTTCAGTTTAAGTTTCTGTTTTCTGGAAATCTTATGGTCTCTGTCTGGATGACATATTTAAACAAGGACATCAAAGCAAAAATTGAAAATGCTATATCCCTGTGATGTAAGAAGAAATGTTGAGGTTTAGCACAGCACCCCATGTTTGAATAACAGAGTGGCTGGGGATTATTTAGCACAGGGTTCTAATGGACTTTAATTAGTTCATGTCTAATTTATGTGCTTACATAATTTCCTTGAAAGAGATACTTCGTGAACTGGGAACCGAGGGATAACTGAATGAGACTGAAAACAAATAAATAGATATTAAGAAACAAACTCTTATATGCCTGTGACAGAAATAAACTGCCAAAATACTGCATGAGTCAGTGAGGAAGAAGAATAAAGCAAGATGGAAAATAAATTATCTTTTCATGGCAGTTTTTTTCTCCCACATATTCTGATGACAATTCAAAGCCAATGGCAGATGCAATTCTAATTTGTCTCATGATGTGTGTGAAAAGACTCAAATACCTCGCTTCGAAAACCTATACTCTTGTCTCAGCTTCTCCAGGGATTATCAACAGGGGAAAGGAGGAAATTTTTGGAAAGGGTGATCAAGGTTTAAGGGCTATAAGGACATTTAAGAGATGTTAGTAGGTATCTGTTACCTCATGCAGAGGATGCTGACTTGTGGAATTGCATAACAGAAATTAGAATATTTTCTTCACAAAGAAATTAAATTTAGAAGCATTGGGAAACGCAGTAATAAAGTAAAAATGTCTTTTCATCATTTACTTAGGTTTAGATCAGTTGCAAGCTTGCATTTTTAAGGGGTTCTCTCATAAGAGATCACATCCTGATTGAAATCTAAGAAGGGAAAGAAAGAGACCAGTTAGACTACCAGAAGATCCAAAATTAATCTCTAACAAAGCAAGTAGTTCACTAAAGTCCAATCTGTACATCGGTTTATTTTCAATTTAGAGTTCAAAAGAAATAGCAGCTCTGTGGTTAAGCAATGATTGAAGAGGTTAGTAATAGATCAAAGCAAAGGATAGGAGAGAGACGGGTGAGCATCTGGGAGAGAAAACGGATAACATTTTCCTTGGTCTGGTCTGAGAAAAAATGAGAATGTGGGGGAGAGAAAGGGGAGGAAAAATAAGATCAGACTTCTCAGGAGAAATACTTTTGCTCCGAATGAACAGTGAAAATTTCCAGAGAAAAACTTGAAAGATGCTACCACTATACATTAATCCTTCAAAATGCCTTCTGTAACTAATTCTTCATTTGAAACCTGTTACTATGTTTCAAAATATGTTACACAATTAAAATTCCCAAAACTCCAAGCCACATTAATTCTTTCTCCTTAGTTCCCTGTTGTGTTGCACTATATAACAAAGGGATTTTTTTGTTCCTTTTTTTTTTCTCCCTGAGCTTTTTCCTCTGGAAATGAAAGCTTCTTCTGTCTTAGCCTTATAACATTAGGTCTCTATTTGCATAGCATTCCTATAGCTTAGGGATATATATTTCCCTTTTTGTTAGCAGTTGAAAATATTTTTGCTCCCATTTTCAACATTTTAAAGTCAGAATGCAAAATAGTCCTTGTAGTTCAGGATATAAATGGATCTACGGTCATTCACTATTAAAAAATTAGTGCAAAGTATATTTTTTAAAAACAGTGAAGTTTAATTTCAATAAGCAACTAATAGTTATATGTATTCCAAGCCTTTGCAAAACATCTTTAGTTTTGGGATTAGGGAACATGTATATTTTTTGTACTACAGTAAAGACCTCTGAAATATTAGAGTCATAGCCTAGTTCCATCCTTCTGTTTTTCCTAGTGGACTTTTATTTACATCCCCAGTTCCTTCTGTTGATGATGCTCCTGACGTGCACATGGTAATCGTGTGCAACTTCCTTTGGAAGAAATTTGTCATCTCTGCTGTGTCTGTTAGTAGGACAGTTTGTGGTTTCACAGGTGGAAAATATTAAGTGTCTCAAACTATTTACCTGTATATTACAGATCAGAATCAGATTTAAAGGCAATATTACATGTGTTACTCCCAAAATGCGAAAGGAAGTATTGTGTGTATCCTGTCAGTAGGATACAGGCTCTTTATAAAGGCAAATTCTGTGTGCGGAAGAGGGAATGTGTTATAGATGCATAATTAATGAGAAGTAAGCACATTCCTCCCTATGGTCCAGAGGAATTTCTCAGGCTATTTGATAGGGGTAACGGACAAGACGTCCACCGTTTTTGTAGGAATATAGTACTTGGGCATTTTTAGGGAATGCAGTACTTTTTTCTAGGATGAGAGCTCTGATCGCTGAGCCACTGAGTAAGTAAAGCTTCTCCTTTGGGTCACTTCAAAAAACAACAACATATCTTCTATTGCATTTCCTACAGAGCCCAATTCCATGGTTATGACTTAGGTCTCGGGAGATAATTGCTCGGTCTGAGCATATGCCTCCAGGGTTGGCAGCAGTTGAGCAGCAGGTTTTGAAGGTCACAATTTTGGGCTTAGGCAGAATTTAAGTACTAATTTGTGGGATTTGGAAGTTTTCCCAAGATCAGAAGCTGTGGTGTAGCAGAGAATGAGATCCAGTTGTCTTGTGTTGCAACCCATAAGCACTGGGCTCTAGAAAAGACTATGAAATAATTTGGATGTTAATTCACTGTCCTAATGGAACAAAAAGGTTAAGGGGTGGGGGTTTTAGGTGTTTAAGGATCTAGTCACTACATTTTTCTTTTTATATACCAGTAAGATAGATGATATTTGGACTGTAAATATTTTAAGCTGTTGAGGAAAATACTGTGAGGTGGAGGGTTGCTACAGTCTCTGTGACAAGCCTATCAATGGTCTTTCATGGTTATAAATTAAAATTACATTTTGTAACTAAACAGATGAGGGAAAGGAATTCAGAGAAACGATTTTTAAGCCAGATTTGTGGTAAAGAGTGATGAGAGTAATTATGGTTTTAGAATTCTATTCTCTGCCACTCTGTTAAGGAGACAAATAGCAAGAATTTATTAAGTTTGGGAAGGTGGAAAAAATTATACTGAATGGATATTTGCAAAAAATTCTGCTCAGCAAAAAGACAGAGCTAGAGCAGGTGGTCTCCCTGACTCAGATACCCTAAGTCCTTATTCAAGTGTATTTTTATTGCAGAACAAACACAAATCCTACCGTGCCTTGCTGTTTACCCATGACACTCATCATGGTTAAAAATGTGTATATTGGATGTTACTTTAACAATACTTGTTGGGAAGCAAGACATGGCTTAAAAATACATGCAAATGTAAATGTACATCTGAAAGACTGCCTTTCTTTTGGTTTCAGGCTCAGATTCACTTTTCTTGGTAAATCAGTCTACATTTAAATTAACGTAAGAGAAAAGACCCTTATATTGACTTCAGTAAGGGGAAAGATAGATTGTTAGATTTTTAGTAAAAGGCACTTATTCAGCAAGAGAGTTATACATGTGTGGATTGGAGCCATACTACTATAAACTCTTTTCTAGAATACCTTTTATTATCTGTAAGGCTGTATAATCAGGCAGCTTGTCAGTCTTTCTAAAGGAGAGAATAATTGCATCTTCAGAAGTCACATAGTGGAGACATTACATTTTGATTAAGAACAAACCCTCACTTTTCCCCCAGTGAAGGATCTTCACATGTGAAAATGCTAAACTAACCTAAAAGCATAGTCCACAATTAAAGCAAATTTGAAGAACCTAAATAATCAAGCAACGACAGATTTGAATTGTGCCTGATACTGAATGAGGGAGCAAGACTACAGCTGTATTTAACAAAATCTAGTTTAATGATAGCTGGGGGAAGAGCAGATTATTATACCTCTTTTTTCCTGTTGCTTCTGTATAATGTTTGGCCCTGTGATGATTTGATATTTCAAAAACAAATTCTCATTCTGATAAGCACTGAAAAAGATGTTTCTAATCCTAACTAGCTGGAGTTTCAGTTTATCTGGAAGAACAAAGGGTTAACAAAATCTTCTCTCCCCTTCAAGTGCTAAAAGCCAAGAGTTTTCACTGCTTTCATTTGTAAGAAGAGCCTGATTGAATTTACTTCTGTTTCACTTTTAAAACTTCCTGGCTTTTCATTCACAAATCACACGTTTGTCTTCTCCCGGAAAAGCTTTGCTTTTGTTTTTGTGACCTACATTTGTAGGGCTCCTAATTAACAGGCAGCACTGGGATCTGCTGTCCCTCAATAGCTCTGCTGCTTTGGGATCCTAAGCTAAACAGAAAACATGTTGCTGAAATCTGAATGAAAGTAACTACCTAGTTCTGCTTGGCACCTTTATATGAAAGGTGTAAATCAAAAATGCATCATAACTGCAGATTTTCCCATATATTGCATTCATGTCCTAGCTTGGCAGCTATTGAAGTTAACGTGAGAAGGACCAAGCATAGAGGTGAGGTAAGGTAAGATTTCATTGTCCTTAACATAAAAATGTACCAGCGTTATGTCAAAACATTCTTCCCTGCATTAGTGTTTGCAATCACTTCTTTAATTTTCTCTTTTTTTTCCAAAAGTCTTTCCTTAGCCTCTGTAGATAAGCTGCTCATTATTTTTACCTTTGTGTTGAAATTATCATTCTGGCTTTTGAGAAAGTGGCAAAACATCCTACTTAAATAGCATTAGACCACACAAGAACTAAGTTGTCAAAGTAAATAGGAGTTTGGCTGGAGCTGCAATGCAGCATTTGACTCTGCTTTTTGTATTAAAAAACTTGTTATGTACTGTGCTGAATTGACACGAACTGCTGCATTCAAGCACATCAAACAACCAACTCCTCCCATCACAGGATCTTGTTACTCTCTTGATGACATTTTTAGACTCCTGCAATGCCTATCCTCAACAGTGCCATGTTAGTAGCTGGTCAGCCTAATGCTTTGTCCCACAGAATAAGTAATGTCATTACCATTAGAACAAAGTTTCCGTTTCTTGGGATTTGCCTTCTGCTTGGCTGCATACTCTGAGTTGGCTATGCTTAAAGGCACTCTTTTTCTCTTACAAATTTGCTTATGATGAAGCCTTTTCCTAAATCTCATCAGCTGAAACATTTCTAAATATTTATAGAACGATAGAATGGTTTTGGTTGGAAGAGACCTTTAAGATCATCAAGTCTGACCATCAACCTAACACTGACAAGTTACCACTAAACCGTGTCCTTCAGCACCACATCTACAGATCTTTTAAATATGTCCAGGGATGGTGATTCAACCATTTCTCTGGGCAGCCTGTTCCAATGCTTGACCACCCTTCCCGTGAAGAAATTTTTCCTAATAACCAGTCTAAACCACCACTGGTGCAACTTGAGGCCATTTCCTCTTGTCCTATTGCTTTTTACTTGAGAGAAGAGACGGACCCCCACCTCGCTATACCCTCCTTTCAGGTAGTTGTAGAGAGTGATAAGGTCCCCCCTCAGCCTCCTTTTCTCCAGGCTAAACAATCACAGTTCCCTCAGCCGCTCCTCATCAGACTTGTGCTCTAGACCCCTCACCAGCTTTGCTGCCCTTCTCTGCACATGCTCCAGCACCTCAGTGTCTTTCCTCTAGTGAGGGGCCCAAAACCGAACACAGTACTCGAGGCGTGGCCCCATCAGTGCCGAGTACAAGGGGACGATCACTTCCCTAGTCCTGCTGGCCACACTATTCCTGATACAAGTCAGGATGCTATTGGTTTTCTTGGCCACCTGGGCACACTGCTGGCTCATATTCAACCAGCTGTCAGCCAACACCCCCAGGTCCTTTTCTGCCAGGCAGCTCTCCAGCCCCTCTTCCCCAAGCCTGTAGCACTACATGGGGTTGTTGTGGCCCAAGTGAAGGACCCAGCACTTGGCCTTGTTGAATCTCATACCATTGGCCTATAGGAACTTCAGCTTTGTGGCTGCTGTTCCTCAAAATCAAACTAAACTGAAATTAGCCAATATACTCAGAAGCTGTTGGGAGACACAGATGGTGACCGGGTGACTGCTTTTACCCTAGAAACAGAGACAGTGTATCCCACAGTGATGGCTGTGCAAGGTAAGTTAGATACCTCAGGCTGGGAACACAAGGGCTGGAGACACCTAACTTCTAAGTAACTCTCCATCTACGATATGAGATGTCTATGTGAACAGTCTTTCCCTGTTCCAGGATTAGCTAATAGCAGGGAAGAAAAATTGTCCTAGTGGTGAGACTGGTTTGTTTCCAGAAACCATTTTCCTCTGGGGGTTTCTGTTCTACCCGTACTGCATCGCCTGGCACAAGAGTGGAAGGGATGTGCTGTAATATCAGGTAGCCATTCTGCAGATAGGCAGTTGTGCTTGCGTTTTCTGGGAAGCTGTAGGATCCCTTGCATATGTGCTTTAAATATAGAACTTTTTGCAACTACCAGAACCGCTGTACATAAACAAGACCACTCTCCCGTGTCCATCTGGTAATTCCCGCTTCTCTTGCAACAGGAGCCATTCCATGGCTGAGCAGTAGGTCTGGCATACCTAAAGGCTGTGACATATTGCACAGGGTCAGAAACAGAGGCTGCTGCATACAGCCCTGTCTCCCAAGACTGTGCAAAGAGGGCTGTTTGCAGCCGGGATGCATGTACATGTGCGGTGACTCATCCAGTTGAAAAGGTTGCACAGTGGAGGCTGAGGGGAATTGATGCTCATGCTGAGGAGCCTCTCCAGAGCCAAGAGAGACTTGGCCTAGATACCACTCCCAGGGGCAAAAGGAGGAAATGTTCCTCTGTTATTCAGTAGTCAGATGGTTTCAAGAAGGGAAGATGAAGTTCTATCTTTATTTAAATGGATATTTAAGTGTCTTCGACAAGGCAGTGAAATTTCACTAGCAGAAAATTAAGTCTGTTCGTGTAAGAAGCAGTTTTCTTATTCCGATAGACAGATTAGTACTTGAATACCAGCCTCTTATTCTGTCCTGGTTTCCAACTCTGAGCCTGTTGGCTATAATAGGATGATTAGAGGAATATTGGCTTCTCCTGCCTTACATTCTTCAGTACATTAGATGTGTTCCTCATCACATCAGAGAAACATCCCCTACCTTGGCTATGGTTGAATTGGCTGCTCAGAGCTTTCAGACTTTAAAATTTTTGGTACCCACTTTCTGGCAGAAACACAGGACATGCTTATAAATCACAGTGGAGTTAAAGGTCTCCAAACTGACGTGTTTAGTGCAGCGCAGTGCAGTGCCAGGCAGAAATATGAAACCAAAGCTCAGAGCAAAGGCGTAGTGTTACGGTGGCACAACACTCATGCCGGTACGCCCTTCTAGAAGGAAAGACTGACTGGCTCAGCCCCAGCAATGCTAAAGCCAGTAAACTGCTTTGGTTTCTTTAAGAGACGCAGCCACCACCAGCTCAGGGCTTTTTGTGCCGTATTTGATTTACGTAGGCATGTGCTTATTTGCAGTTTTACAGTCACTTAGGGCCCTTGGACTTTACTGATATTCATCACAAGGCTCTTTGCCAGTGCCAGAAAGATTTCTTAGCAAATGCTGGCTGCTGAAAGAGAGCTCTTCCTCTCGAACCTTGCTTGTTCTGTCAGCTCCTGTGGAACATCCGTACAATGCACATCTTGGGAGTAATTTTGTCTCTCTGTCTGCAAAGCATCTAAGCTTTCACTGTAGCCAATGGAGATCTAGTCGGTGGAGCATGGGGAGATATTCAGCTGACCAAATATAGGTGTTTGCTTTAGGTGAGCTGATTTTGCTTTCCATGTAGGATTTTTAATACATCAACCTGCAAGTTGTTTCCTTGTGCCAATCCATTCTCTCAGAGCTGAAGTGACAGCTGTCACAAGAGCAATCCAGGCCTGTGGTTACAAGAATTTCCACTGCACAGGAATGATGCATTAATGTTAGCCATTTACCCTGAAATTGTCCTTTACCCTGAAATCACCTTTAATTCAACCCACATTACAGCAAGAACAAGCAATACTTATCTGTGAAATCTGAAATAGCACTTGCAAAGGTTTAGAAAACCTGATGTGTGACAGAAATAAAATGATCCTTACTGAACTCTTTTCTTCTATGTGTCCAGCAGATGGATTATGGATGCTTCAATTACCAGACCCCATTTTAGGGTCTTTTGTACATGAATGTTAGCTTGTATTTTCCATCTTCTGCATATTCACCTATACATTTAACTCAAATCCCTTCTTTTCCTCTCCTGTGAAATGTTATTGCTCCTTTTTCATAGAAGAGAAAAACAAACTTTGTTTTTAATTTATTTTTTTATTCTGTTTATTGACAATTACCACCACTTTAGAAATCATAATGTCTCAGTGGAAAAACTAACAACCAGTACCCCCTGCCATATAAGCCAGAGGGTTTGAAGCTCTTTACTTCCTTATTCACTTCCCTCCTCCAAGAACATCAAGCAATTCCCATGTGGCTTTTCCAAACTTTGAATGTTATTTTGACAACCACACAAAATCTAATGCATAAATGGAGTTCTTGGCATGAAGTCTATTAACGATTCTTGACTGAGATTACAGAGAACAGGAAACAGCCGCTCTGGATAATACCAGACTTGGCATGGCTCAAGCCTCACCTAATGCTCATAGATGCCATAGCAGCTTCTGCTCGCTACAGACTTTAAGCCCTGGAGGCCTCTAAGTGCCTCCTGGAGGAGGCAGCTGTGGAGCAGCCCTCGCTGCCATTTCAGCAGTGGGACTCAACAAGTTCTGCTCTTTTGCATGAGTGACTTACGTTGGGGGAAAGAAACTGTGGGTGCTGCTCAAGTGTACCCATCACCTACTTTAGAATCATAGAATCATAAAGTCATAGAATGTGTTGGGTTGGAAGGGACGTTTAAAGGTCATCTAGTCCAACCCCCCTGCAGTAAGCAGGGACATCTTTAACTAGATCAGGTTGCTCAGAGCCTCACCAAGCCTGGTCTTGAACGTCTCCAGGGATGGGGCCTCCACCACCTCTCCAGGCAACCTGTTCCAGTGTCTTGCCACCCTCATTGTAAAGAACTTCTTCCTAATGTCTAATCTAAACCTACCTTGCTCTAGTTTAAAACCATTGCCCCTCGTCCTATCGCTACATGACCTTGCAATTAGTGCCTCCCCAGGTTTCCTCTAGGCCCCCTTCAGGTACTGGAAGGGGCTATAAGGTCTCCCTGGAGCCTTGTCTTCTGCAGGCTGAACAACCCCAACTCTCTCAGCCTGTCTTCATAGGAGAGGTGCTCCAGCCCTCTGATCATCCTCGTGGCCCTCCTCTGGACCTTCTCCAACAGGTCCATGTCCTTCTTGTGCTGAGGGCTCCAGAGCTGGATGCAGTGCTCCAGGTGAGGTCTCATGAGATCAGAGTAGAGGGGGAGAATCACCTCTCTGGATCTGCTGGCCACAGTTCTTTTGATGCAGCCCAGGATGCGATTGGGCTTCTGGGCTGCAAACGCACACTGTTGGCTCATGTCCAGCTTTTCATTCACGAGTACCCCCAAGTCCTGAGTCAGGAGCTACTCTTTGTACGCACTTGGACTCAGACAGTCCCTTTCCTAAATTGCTTTCTGCGAGCAATCAAGTTCAGTAAATGCTCCTGTTCCCTTCTGTCCCCTGGTTCAGCTCACAGCATCTCCTTGGCAGTGAATGGCAACTCTCCTACAATATTGACTGAATAATCTGAGAAAAAATAATCTGAGAACAAAAAATATTTTTTTCTTTGCTTTTGTTTAAAGGAAAAACACTTTTCATGCATTTGGAGGCAATTCTATTTCCCCCTTGCTAATAGAAATCTTGTCGATAGCCTTTATTCAAGAAGTTTTCCATAAACCTAGCCACATGGAGAGCTTAACTACAGGATAAGAGGCAATTTATGTAAGACTGATATTTGTATCGAGAAATCTACGATAGCTACTGAAACATACATGTTAATAAACATATCGACAGGTTTTTCTTGGTGGTTTTTTTTGTTTGTTTTTTTTAAGTGAAAGAATTCTGAGTTGTTCAGAAAACCTAAAATTAAAACCTGCAATTGCTTCATACATATAGCTGTGATAAAATGCACAGAAAAACTATCCTGACAGCAGTAGCAAGTGTATTGTTTTTAAATAGATACTTGGTAAAGAACCTGAGTCCATTTTGGGGTTAGTAAAAGCAGTCTTTAAGTGCTTTATCTCAGAGTCTCATTTCACAGTTATGTGACTCAAAATACACAGAAATGGATCTCTGACTTGAATGCTCTATTTTGGTTTTATATTTATTTGTTTGGGTTTATGTTTATCAATCATTTTATCATAGAGATTCTTCATCAGTCTTTAAAACTTAAAGCACATACAAATTTCTTATGCTGAAATTTCATGTTGAAAGAATACTGTTTTTCCTTACACAGTGATGAGTGTAGGTTGGTTTTGGTAAGAGGAGTATATCTGCACTGTTGCCAAGTCTCTCACTTTCATCAAGGATCTCACATTGATTAGCTAAAGATATACCTTCTGGAGCCATTTTATGACACAAATATCCCTGCTTTCTTTGTATTTTTAAATTTAATTTCTAGCCCTCCTAGTTTTGGTAAAGACTTTCTCAAAGATTTGTAATGAAATGTTCTAAGTTGAGTGAAGTTTCTGGGAGAGAGAGGGACTAGGAAAGTATTGCTTGAGAGGGTACAAGGGGCAGGAAGGCGGGAACAAATGGAGAGTTAGAAGGTTTGCTGACTTACCTTAGGTCCAGCCAGTATGGTCTCCGTGCCTGTGAGCTCCATACTTGACAGCTAATGGGGATGTGTATGTTCATGTTCTGCTTTGCTTAATTCACATGAAATTATGAAGACTTCCATGCATTTAGTAGAGCAGCCTCATAAACCTGGGTGTTTTACACTCCAGCTCAGCTCATTATTTATCCAAAATGGATATTTTTACACAATTAGATTTTCATGAGTGAGTTAAAAATAATATTTAGGTGGGTTTGTTTTATTCAACTGCTTCTAATACTGAATGAAATTTATTTTTGACACGTAAATAGAATTGCCCTCTGTGGTTTATCTTATCATGTAAGGAGGCCTATCCATGGCGTTTTTTTGATAATTTAGTATTGTTAATAATATAAAATTGCTATTTAGACTGTGTAAGTAGTCTGACTGGAAAGAAAACCAAAAAAAGACAGATTTGGCCTTTGCCTCCTCTTGAATACTTGTTGTCTTACCAGAAGACTGACATTGACAATAACACTCTTCTGTGTATGAAGTTAAGGTGGCCAACACCCTGCCATACAGCAGGTTGCAGCTGCCAGAGTAATGAAATGCATCTACAAACCACCATCAAGCCACTGGAGGGTCTCTGTTATGTGACCTGGAACAGCTGTGTCCAGGTGATGGGGCGTGTGTCTCGCAGACCTTTTGCTGCGCGGCCTGAATCCCTCATGTGGTCTCTGCTGCAGGAGCCAGGTTGAAACAGATTTATGGTGATACCCATTTGTGATGCCTTCTAAACACGGTGAGGCAGAGGCTGAGGCATAAAGCCCTGGAATATGTATATGAAAGGGTTATGTGACATACCATGGCCAAAAGACTATGCTTTAACTTACAAGGTCTTCCAGGGTTAAGGCTATGATGAAATATATACCCCACAAAGAAGTTTTGCCAAAAATGTGTGAAGCACTGTTGTTTTCAAGCTGTCATATTAATTATTCTATTCTATAAACAGGTTTTATTGTTTAACTTTGTGTATGGGACCAGATGCTCATCTGATGGTTAGATGATCTGGTCTGATTGACACCAGCTGTGAATCTGATCTGCAGTTTGTTCTGGAGTTGCACTGAATAAGTCAGCTGGGGTTTGGTCTCCTTATCCCTTTATGTGCAGTCTTTGTTTCTACAGTGGTTTTGGCTTTGTAAGAGAACAAGAAGATTTCATTACCTAACAAAGAAAGCTTTGATTGAGGCCTGGCTAACAGAGTCCAAAATTAATATTCTCAACAATGATGCTTTGTTCTCTGAATCTTTTACTTTTTCAGATGGAAGAAAGTTAAATATAACCTGGATGGGCTATTCTAAAGAACCACATGCCAACATTTGATTAACTACATTTTTTGCTTGGTTTTCTGTGAAACATGACTTACGCAATCACTCCCTCTGAAAGTCTGTGCCCAGCCTCTTGGCTAATTTCATCCTGGTTTGATAGGGGAAAAACATTTAGAGATAACTACCTTTTTATAAGTTTTGTTCAAATAGGCACTTGCGTAAAGGAAATGGGTCCTGAAAGTGTTTGGAGTGAACCTAAGATCACAGAATAGTTCAGGCTGGACCAGAGCTCATGAAGTCAACTGGTCTAAACGCCTGCTCAGAGCAGGTCTAACCAAATCAACTTGTCTAGTTGAGCCTTGAACACATCCAAAGATGGAGATTCCATAATGCATCTGCATGTTCTGTTCCTGTATTTGGTCATCCATCCCAATGGTTAAAAAAAATAAATCTTAATATGTAACTGAAATTTCAAGTTTTCCAACCTGTGTCCTTTGCCTCTTGTCCCATTACTGTGCACCTCAGCGAAGAGTCTGTCTCTGTCTTCTCTGTATCGTTTGACCAGATATAGAATCATAGAATCAGAGAGGTTGGAAATACCTTTAAGATCATTCAGTCTGACCGATAATCTAGCACTACTAAGTCCACCACTAAGCCATACCCCTAAGTGCCACATCTACACATCTTTTAAATACCTCCAGCGATGGTGACTCAACCACTTCCCTGGGCAGCACGTTCCAGTGCTTGACAACCCTTTCAGTGAAGAATTTTTTCTTAATATTCAATATAAACATCCCCTGGCACAAGTTGAGGCAATTTCATTTATCACTTTTTACTTGTGAAAAGAAACTGACCCCCACCTCGCTACAGCCTCCTTACAGGTAGTTGTAGAGTGATAAGGTCTCCCCTCGGCCTCCTTTTCTCCAGACTAAACAACCCCAGCTCTCTCAGCCACTCCTCATAAGACTTGTGCTCTAGACTCCTCACTAGCTTCATTGTTCTTCCTTAGACACTGCAGTCCAAACTCACACTTTTTTTCATATACAATTCAGTGTTAGTATGTACTGACTAGAACTGCTTGAGAAACACGGTAACTTACAAATACCACCTTTGATATAAATAGATTTGGTTAGCAGCCAGTTTTAAAAGTTTTAAATAGTAGGAGAGATGATAGATTCTTCAGATTTGTGCTCATGCATCCAGAAATTTTAATGAATTTTAACGTAAATGCAAAATCATACATCTATAGAATATTTGCTACTTTTTTTTTCCCAAGATACTCATAATCTGTAAATATTTGAAGACTATCAACCAACAAGTACCGATCGTACCACAAATGAGAGATGACTGAAATACACAATTCACTAGTAATCAAATGTGTGACAGCTAAGTTCTCTCTATTAATTATTGCCAATTTAAAAGGGGTTCAGAACTGATTTTTTAATATACACATTAAAAAAGCTAAACAAAACCAAACAACCCCCACAGATTAAATACTCAACACTGCAAACTCTTTTCCTGTTCTTTCTGGTGCAATTGATAATGGCTTTCTAAAAGTGTGGCAAACATTATCTTCTTAATGTCAGACCTTCCAGATTAGCATTTATCCTGGTCCTGGCACATTTTTCAGAACTGAGTGAAAAGCTCCAAATGGTGTAGACTTAAATGGACAAACATCACTTAGGAAATGAAGTGCTTGGTGGACTTGGCAGCTGTGGTAAATCACCTGTGAAAACCTAAAACAGATATTTTTACTAGGATAAAACCCGAGATTCTTCACGATCTCGGTTGAGTTCTATTTAGTCTCTGCTAAAACAATGCGTAAGAATCTGAACCACGTATTTTAAGCTTACACATCAGAGAATGTTTAAAAATGGGCTAAATAAACAATTTCTCCTACTAAATAAAATTTATTTTCTTGTAGAAGCAACCCTATCAATAATACAATATATTTTATGAGAGATAAGAAAGGTGGAACCGGAAGGGAAACAGGTCGTTACTCACAACAAAAGCATCATTAGCATAAACAGCTTAGTAGGCTTTAATCTTCTTGTAGTAGTATTATATTGTAAAGTAACACTGTTATTGTTGAAATACAGCTGAAAAGGTACGATGCAGGTGAGCTCTCAAATATATGCGTCTTCAGGTAAGGGCACAGAGAGGCAAAAGCAGCTTACCGGTAGTTCAAGAGAAACTTCTCTGTTTAGTTTTGTGTTTCTATTTTAGTGATGTTTGCAATAGAAACCAACAAATGTCTGCACTGAGTATTTTCCATACTGTGCTTGAACACTGGAAACCCATTCTCATTCATATGATATGTGATATACAGATACTTAAATAGTTGCCTTTACAAAATAACAGTTGTCATTTTTACTGCAGGTGATATTTTCATTTCACTGTTAATTCTCTGTTGTATTTACTGTTGGCATTCTAGTTATTCAGCTGTGAATTTTCCTACAATTGTGCATGAAGTTGAATTTTGACTCTCACAGTGGAATCTGACATAGTAAGACTTCAGCAGCATAAGCGAATTTTGCTTTATTCGTAACTCAATATAATAGTTAATACAGTCAATAGTACAAGTATGCCGAATTCCATAAGTGCAGTACAAGGAGCGGTGGTATTTACAAGTTGGTGCGTAATTTAGACAATTATTGCTACATTCTGTCACGTTTAGATGCTCCCCTATGGCTTACAAAATAGGGCTTCACAATAGAGTTGTATTTCTCTGCCTTTGATTAGCCAAACAACAGGCAATGAATGAGCAGCTAGTGTTTTACTTCAGACCTTATCAAGATTTAGCTTGCCAAACCTGATTCTGCATTGACTTGACTTCCAGTCAGCAGCTCTACTGAACATAATGCAAATCAATATTCTCTGAGCACTCTTTATCATGTTGCTAAGATTGTCTGTGAGAATGAAAAGCTCATAAAACATGTCATAATGAAGGGCCTGGAACCTGAAGTCTTCCCACCCTCAGTATAAATTTTACGTCTTTACTTCTACACCTTGCAAAAAGCATAATCACTAAAAGCTCTGCGGGAGCCTTTTCAATCCCTACAATACGTTTTAACATTGGAATTGGAAACAAATTTCAGAGGCAAACCTGAAAATAACCCGAACGCTTTCCTGCAAAATGTTAATGCTATTTTTGAGTAGAAAGTGGAGTTTAATGTCTATATCACAGAGATAAAGGATGTTAACTAATGCTCGGACAGATCCCACTCCTGTCCACATAAAGGGCAATTTATCAAAGTCATGACCATACACTATTTAAAGACCAGCCAAGCAAGGAGATGGAGGCCTTTGAGACTGCACAGAGGAGAAATAAATAAGGAACCTGGTTAATATCTTACATTCTGCATAAGGACTGGTTTGAATTATAGTTTCTCTCTGTAAGTCAGTTCAAAATAAAAAGCTGGGGATTGAGGGGGGAGAGCAGCAAGCTGAAGATGCACCTCCCTATTCCTGAAGCTTAGTAGCTTTGGGAAATTCTAGAAGATGAGTTTCCTTCTATGGAAAACTTATCGTACTGGTAATTTTGGAGATGGTATGGAATTTCACTGCTTTGTATCGGTCTGCAAGGTCTAATCCAGCCAATTGTAACATCATAGTGTTAAACATCCAAGGCAGCTTTTCTTGAAAACACGGGGACTAGAGAGTGGATTATTAGATCTTGTGCCTCACTAACTCATTCACATACATTTTGCAATGTCTTTTGTAAACTGCATTATTAAGGCAATAAGTTTTTTTGTCTTCAGGATGTCTTTGGAAAATGGTTACAGAATCTCACTTCTCTGAGAATTAGGAATCTTTAATTTGAAGCTTAGATATGCAACCGGACTCATCCAAACAGTTGGATGAATTGTTTCCAGTTGTTCTTATACAAATGGTTCGTTTTAGTATTTTTGACCCACATGCAGTAAACCTGATAAATATATAGAAAGAAATCATGTCAGCTCAGCCTTGTTCAAGATGAAAAGCCCGAAGTGTTTTGGCTGCTCTCATAAGAAAGGCTTTCCACTCTTATTATCATAAGGGGCACTTCTCAATGCATCTTCCGCTTTGAATTTATCTTTTCTGACTGGTGAGATTTTTATGCACCACTCCTCAAGCTGGACAAGTCCTGAGAATGTCAGCAGTTCCTCTGAACTGTGCTGCAAATGCTTCAGTTTATGGACCCTGGTGTCGTCTGTTTTTCAGTTGCACAATGCTAGCAACTCCCGGTAATTCTCTGATCAACTAATACACACAAGTGTATTATTCTTAGCATTCATTTCCAATTTTTGAACTCTCAGATCATAGCAAAAATTCCAGGTAGTAGTGGGAAGAGTCCAAATTCAACCTGCCACACAACAAACTGAACTGATGCCAAACATGGTTTCAAAGGACCTTCCATAAACAGCTGCCTGCAGAGTGAATTCAGAACAACTGTCCTATCTTAGGTGTTTCAGTTAATTGTCTAACGTTAGGTGGGATTAATCTAGGTTTAACTGTATAATCTTCTTACATAAAAAGTAATGAATCATGCATTTTGTAATTACGACCACAAAAGGTTTTACAAAGGTGTGAACTTAGACCAAATCTTTTGATATTTAAATACAGGTATTCAATAATCAAGCTATTTATTTGAAACATGTTCATGTTTAATCAAAAAGAAATACTTACATGAGCCATTTTAGAAGATGGAGGCAAAGGGAAATTTTCCATAAATTATTTATGACAGGAGAAATTTTTAGTCGTATTTCAGTCTACCATCTAGTCTGCTGCACTCCTAGATTTGTTTCTCAATGGGACTGAACATATCTATGATTAGAAATTGTTCTCTTTCTCTTCTTGATGTATTTTTATTCTGCATATCCCTTTTCTTTGACTTTTTTACAACAATATCTGAACGGGAGCAAATTACTAATATGTTTTGAGGTCTTTCCAATGTTAACAGCAGTTTAACCTTCTCAGCTAAATCTCACTTACATGCACTAAATTAACTTAACTGAAAATTTATTCCATTATTTTAGAATGTGATTTTTTATATTTTTTTTAATTCTTAGCAACATTTTATGTTAATCAGTGTCTAATAGATGATGACATTTTATTACCTGCGAACTTCTCACAGGATGGTGCTGTTGAAAGAGACTGTGGACCGGGCTGATATTATTTTTCTTTCAAAGAAGGTGGAAAGTTATTTTTTAAACATCTGAATTCTCACCAGGAAAGAACGATTTGTATTGCTCTGTATAATGGAGTATGCACTTCATTTATATTAGAAGTGCAAGTACGAGTTGGTTATCATCCTTCAAGGGAGTGTATCAGCACGTTTAATACAATACTGACCTAAACAACTGTGTTTCTGGAGGGAAAAGAAAGGACAGAACCTAGGGTATTGGGAACAAAGGTATCCTTTTCACAGCCCCTGTGCCCTCCAAGCTCTCTTCTCTCCTCGTATCAAACACATCTGCAGTGTTGTCACGAACGAAAAAAGATGTGTGTGATTTTGTATAAACATGTTGGAGTCTGTAGGAAATCTGAGCCCCCTTGAAGCTGAGGAGCTGAGCCGCAGCGGGTCACCGTGCTGACTTCTCATCACTGCTTCCCTCGTACCGATGCGATGACTAACGGAACAAGGAAAGAGAGGAGGGGGCAAAGATATATTGAAGTATTTTTTCAAACATTTCAAGGGACGCGAGAGGGAATGGTGAGAAGGCATGTCTTTTTTAAGAGAAAGGGCCTGAAGAGAAACTGGGAGCTACTGAAGAAACTCTCTGGAATACCGCTGGAGTTCCATATGTACTTTCAAGAGAAAAAAAACAGACAGTTTAGAGAAAAGAGCTCTGAATGTTGCTAGTCACTGGTAAAGACAGTCTTCTGCTTCAGATTTTAAAAATATTGTCATACTCGGCACCGTTCAATAACTCTAATTTGGCCATTAAATTCCTGTCACCTTTGCCCTTTCCTAATGATTGTGACAAAATGCTGTCTGCAATCAGCAAGACTCAATCATTGTGGGAATAATTTGAATAAATAATCAAGTCTGCAGCTCATCCATCACCTTGACTGATTTCTCTATTCCCTGTTCACCTCTTCGTGACATTTGGCAGGTCACTTGATATAAAATATGCAAACAAGTGAACTGAAATAGCCCAAGTCTACTGAAATATGCTGACTGAACCTGTTGTCTTAAAGTAGCTGTGCATCTTTGCATGGCAAGTACATATATTTTCTGTAGGCTTTTTTTCCTTGCTACCTTTACCTTGACTAGGATGGCATTTGTCCCCTTTACATTCATAGAGCTTGTACTGTAAGTACAACCTACCTCATGTGAACAGGGGGCTTGCCTGTTCAATCCCTTGGGTAGGTACTAACAGACAAGAAGAAAGAGTGAGCAGGGAGAAAGGCGATGATACGGAAATCAAAGGACTGAAGAAAGCAAGTAAAGGAATGTGAGGTGGGAAATTAAACTGATGAAAAAAAATATTAGAATTTATCTTCTGTTTTAATGAAATTAGTGTAGACATCTTTAATAGGGTTAAATCGGTCTAAAATTGGGTTATATTAAGGGTACATCCAGATGGGATCATCTGAGTACTTCCAGGGCTATTTGGGCACTGACACCTTGCTGTCCACCAGCCCCTCTGCCAGACTCACTGCCCCGGTTGTGTACTGGGCAGCAGCCGGCCCACCCCGGCCCCCCCCCAGCCGGCTGCTGCTGAGCTCAGCCTGGTCTACAGGCACGAAACCTAAACTGAGTCAGTTCAAAGCCGTCTGCTGGGCTGCAAGTGACGGTGCTGAGGTTGGGGCATATGTTAATTTCTGCCAGCTGTGCTATGTATGGCAAGAGGCTCCTCTAGCAGAGACACTGAACATCAGCTGGGAATAACAACCTCCAAACCAGTCAGAGTTCACCTAGAGGGTCCTTAAGACTAGTGTCTCAATACAGGTAAAGTGATCTGAATATTTCCCTAGGAAAACTATGTGTAAACTGTTCTTTGGGTTTTTTCACCCCCTTACTTTGACCATTCTCCTGTCTCCTCCTCTTGTCATGATCTTCATTTTCCTGTGCTTGTGTGTTTATATGCATTTGTGTTTCTTACATGACTATGAAAGAAAGAGAGATTGAGTCAGGGTGTGCTAGTATTTATTAAAGCTCAGCACCAAATCGCTTTAGGAGGTGGGCAAATTTATCCTACTCTGGAATCAGGAATGATTCTTGGTCTGTATAAGTGCTAGAGCATACCAGTGATCACCTGTGAAATACCTGAGTGATTCCTACCTGTGTCCACAAGCAGTCCTGATTCCAGAATTTAGGGTTTAAAGTTCAAAACAAGGCTGGTTTGGGGAGGTACAAACACTGGTTTACATTTCCAGATGTAACTCAAAACAAATATTTCTCTAATATCGCAGCCCAGAACTGACCCTACTTGCTGGTTTCTGCCTTTCCTATCTATGTTGGTAGGCTCTGTTTGTGACAGTTGTATTATAAACCAAATCATTTAAACAAAGTAACTTCAAAATAACCCCACAAAAAGAGGGGTGCTTAGAAAGCCTTTTTCAGTAGTCATTTCAGTGATGAGCACAGGCTCAGCTACGCCATTAAAGATAATGCTCATGGAGCTGCATCTCCAGCACAGAGAGAGTGGTTACCCAGCTCTGTCTCAGCAGTGGAGATGCCTCGTGCAGGCATCAGCTTGGCTGCTCACTCCTGTCTGTACTCTTGCACCTGCACTTCAAAGGTACAACCGACAAACAGGATATTAAATATTTTCCAGCTGAAAAAAATATATAATCCCCCACCCTTTCTTTTCCAGGATGCTTTCAGACAGCCAGATCCAGTACCTCCTGTGGCTGCACAATCATCTGAACATAAAGGAGGAACGAATGGGAAAGATTTATGAAATCAGCTGAAGAAGTACCGTCTCTAAAGGAACACGGACTGAGAAGTGGGATGAGCTACCCCAACAAATTTTGTGTTGCCATGGCTGTATTGTCACCAGGAGTCACTGCAGTCAGCTAAACTGCTTTGTCTATGTCTAGATTATACTGCAGTATAGGCATGCACCACGTGTGAAGTTGTTTGTTAGGTCAACAAAGAAAGACCATATTCCACTTTTGAATTATTTGACTTTTATTATGCTGAATAACAAATTTGAACAAACTTTCACTATATCAAAAAGATGCAAATACATAAATCAGAGAAATTATTCAATAGTTTTATACAAATAGAACTCAATATAACATGATTTAAAATAAAGATGCTTTTAATCTTCAAAGTTTCCGTCTCCAGGTATTTCATGACGAATCGTAATAAAACAGTAATAAAAAAAAAAGAAGAAAAAAATCTACTTCTTTTGGGAAGATGTGTTCATAAAAGCAAACTAATAAGCTAGTGAGGTATGATATATATCATGAAACAACTGATACTCACCAGTGGAAATCTTCATAAAAATGACATACACTTTTCTTTGACAAATATTTTATTGCATGTCTCACAGCTATTAAATAATTCCCAGTTTAATTTTCGTTGTGTCCTAAACAGTCAATAATAAAGATTGTATTCCCTTGGTCTCTTATATTTTTGTCTGTACTCACAAAGAAAACTTCCAGCTTGTCTGTTGTTTCCTTTTTCATTTTATATGCAAAACACAGTAACTTTTTATCCTGAGGCTCCGTTTCTAGGATATATGGTGACAAACTCCCAAGCAATCAGATACATTCCTGCATATCTCACCCTCTCTTCCAGGCCAAATAACTGGAATGCATGACAATAAGGAAGCTCATTGTGTACAGTTAAAAGCTTGGTTTTTATCTCTTTCCATTTGCCCAGAATGCATTGTGAGCCCCTTAGACTAATTCTGCATCTTATCAACATCGTCCAGAATTGTGTGGGTTCATTTTAAAGGTACCAAAACATGATGACTTACCTTAGCATGTCACAGGTGGATTAGTCAGATATCGGACTGGGGTACCAGGGGACCTTCCCAGTGACTGCAAAACACAAATGACCTGGGAGACCTGGAGAGGCTGTAAGCCTCGTCATTAATACCACTTGACATTGCACTCCTTCTGAGGCACTCCTTTGCTACGTGGTAGGGGAATACTCCTATAGCTGATACTCTAATATTTTGTGAGTTTTGTGTCAGATAAGAGACAATCTTGTTGACATGTGCCTGGTGCGCTCTTATGGGGCAGCCACACCTTCCTCTGGTCAGCGTGTCAGGACTGCTTTGAACTCAGGAGCCCCCAGCTGGGAACCTGCATGCCATTCTGCTTCATTTCTGGACCCTGATCAGATGGAGGCAAGAAATAGAAACACAGCTGCTTACTACAAGGTCACTCCAGGCAAGTACAAAAGCATTTGGAGAACTTTCAGGTCAAATTGGGATGTCCCTTATTAGGGTAAGTCACTGAGCAAGGTCTTTCTGGACTGCAATGTTGAACAGGCACCTGACTTCTGCTCTGGCCATATTTTTCAACATATTAGAGCAGCTGAAATGTGACTAAGCAGAAATAAAAGAAGTCCGCAGAGACAAAATGCTCAATCCGCTAATTCATTCATAGGAATGTTTTTCTTGATTTCGACAGAGATAAAATTAGATCCCAAACAAGTAATTAAGTAGCATAAACCTCGGAAGTGACCTTTGTCTGCAGTGAATTATAAACAGTGGTAAAATGCATGTGGCGAGAAAATGACCTTTTTCTATTTAAACTTAATAAAACTGTATCACCCGATCACTTCTCTCTAGTGTGACACAGTTAAACATCTGTCAGATTGTGGTTCTATATTTATTATTACAAGGTTTATGTATTACTACATCACTTTCTAGTATAACAATAGCCTAAAATAAGGCTGGCATATGCCAGCCTTGCAGTTAGATTAAGCAAAATATGTAATATGTCATTTATACTAAAGAATGGAGAACACCTGATGCAAGGTAAAGTTAGCCTGTGAGGAATTCAGTTGAAGTCTGAACCGCCGGACTGATAAACCAAATCAGAGCTGTAGTGTGGCCACAGTGGTTGTAATCCAGTACTAGGATCCCTTCCACCAGATTTACTGTATTGTTGACACAGAACCTCATTGTCTTCCCTTGAGGGAAATGAATGTAGGAATAAAGGATTTTGTTTTGTAAGGGAAGCAAAGAAGCGTAATGGCAGGAAGCATCTCAAGAAAAGTCAATAATATATTTTATAGTTCATTTGTTTGAAGTCTTTCAGCATCAACTTGTAGCTCTGTTATCCTTCACTGCAATATATTTTAAAGCTCACTCAGTTGTTCCTGGCTTGATACCAGTATCTTTAAATGCTTGCTTTCTTAGACTATAATGATGCAGTCTTGAAAGAAGAGAAACTGAAAAGAAGCGTTACAGTTGTCCTAGAAAACACACTCAATGTTCATATATAATTCCAGTGACATAATTAATACTAACAATATTTCTGCTGATAGAGTGCTTTCATTAGTCTGTAGCTCTCAATTTCTGTTACAAAACACCATGACCTTTGTATACCAGATAGCAAAACTGAGAGTTAAAGAAGCTTAAATGACTTGTTTAGACCAACACAGTTGAGTCAGCATTACTGGCAAACAGGAAAATAACACTTTCCAAGTTTCCATGGTAGTACATAGTCTACCACAAAATTTTAGTACTCTGGTCTGTATTGTATAATGTGTTACAATGCCTCATTTGGGCTCTGATATCCTTTCCAACACACCGCACCCGAGTCACATTGCAAAGATCTTTCAGTTATGTCTTCAACAGACTTCGGTTGTCAAGTACAGAAGTGAACTTTTTCCACCCAACTGACAAACGAAATAATCAACATACTGAATCTGTCCACCCTGGTACTCACTGATGTTAAAGTAATGTACATCTTCCCAACATTTCAATATACAGATTTTAGCGGAATATGGAATTTTAAGGTTGTCTTCTGGGAAGTGAGAAAACCGAAAGCAATATCATTTACAAATTTACTTTCACTGGGGAGATTAGGAAGTTTAAATGCAACATCTGTTTCCTAAAAATAGCAGAAAAGCTGCTGTGCTATTGTGTTTGTTGTGTTTGCTAATGTCAGTTTAACTTTTTTTACAGCAAACATCTGTCCTGGCACCTTGCTTAAATTCTAGGTGCAAAATGAAAAACATGCTGTTCGCTTCGTGATGGAATCACCTGTGTTTAGCTGCACACAGATGAAGAGAGAAAGAGAGAGACTGAAGAGGAACTACAGGGCTCATATTAACAAAAAAACAACACCGTCAAAAAAAAAATCCCAAAACCAACAGCTCTTTCTTGCTTATCTTATATAATTTGTCATAGGCTGAAAACTACGTAGTCAAATGTCCTTTTCTTTCTAGCAAGGTGAAGGTCTGCTCTTTACACCATTTGGAAGCCTGCACACCAGACAGAAGGTTGAAATGAACACCCAAGTGAATACTTTTACTGACCAAATTATAGTCTTAACAGTATAGTACAGGAATGTGTGTGAACCACAATCAGTTGTTTTCACTCTTTTGTTTGTAATCCAGGATATGTCAGAGCTCAGATTTACAAATTGAGCCCTTCAAATAATTAGAGCACAATTAAGGTATCAGCAAACTGCGTGATGAAGGTGGTAGCCATGACTAAGGACAGTCAGGAGCATAATGTTCTGAAACTAGCTGTGGTACAGATGCAAAAAAATTGTGCAAATTGTGTCTTGAAAGACATATTTGTTATCATGGGTTCTTCTAGTTCTTTGTTTTATGAGTTAAAAAACCCAAACATACTAGTTTCAGAACAGATAGGTGGTATTTTCTGATAAATAGTTAAAGTTGCACTACAGGAGGTATTGGCAGCCCCTCTGAAGCCAAATTAAAGAGCTCTTCATCCACTGCAGATACACAGTGTTAGCATGTCCATCCTGGGATTTCTCTTAAAAGTTCACATAAAAAAGGACAAGCAAGAAAAAATTAAAGTTGCAGAAAAGAATGTGATATTTGCTTGTTATGGATCAGTTTTGTATAAGTAAAGGATACAGTAGATCACAAGATATATTCATCAGCAAAAGTTCAGTGAAATTTCTGCTATCCTAAATTACCTAGTTGTTAAAAGCTACTGCTGATAGGATTGTCAGCAAGAGGAAACTACGTTACCTCTGTCCAGAAATCAAATTGTTACAAATGGAAAGTACTATAATCTTGAAGACTGAGATATGTTTCTTAAACCAGCAATAAAATTTATCAAAAGTTGGCTTTGGACAGCCTTTTTAATAGAGTTTTGCATCTGAAGTGTCTAAATCTGTCAGTGTCTAAGTTGAAAGCATCATGGAGATAGTAGCACCTTGGCTCTGATCATTAAAAATGTAAGGAATTAATGCTATCCAGAAACAGGTTCTACTAAAGTGTCTGAACTAAAGACTGAACAGTGCAATCACATATATACGGACAGTTCAGTCCCTTTGAAAGAATTGATACAAAACCTGTAAACCTTAACTTCTGGCATCAAAATATTCTTATTTCTTTGAGAATAAAGAGAGAATATTAAAAATGAAAACGTGCTAAACAAATTGTAGAAACTGTTTCTTATACAACATTCAAACTAAATTTTATGTCAAGTACTACTAAACTCAGAGGGATTCATACTCATATATCTGAGAAAAACATTTTTCCCAGCTGCTCCCAGTTGTCCATTGCTACACCATTGTTATCAAAATGAAATTATTACAAATTAATATATACCATGTATTACATAAAACACAATATTACATAAAAATACTTTTAATTGAAATTTATCAACATATAGAAGTGCATTAATAAAATTTATGACCTTAAAATTATTTTTATATGTCTATATGGGCACAAGTAATACATATATATACACATAAGTATATAAAAATATTCACCAAAATTTCTGATCTGTAATTCCCTGTCAATGTCATTGCAAACTGCCCATATTTATCATCACACATAGTCTGCTTTTTCCATTCTGTTCTTTTATAGAAACTTGTAACATAAAGAAGCCTCTCTGAATCTTTTGTCATGAGGAGCAATGTTCAGTTTCCCCTTGATTTGTTTTGGCTTTCAGCCCCACTTCAGATATACTCTCCTCATAAAGACAGAGATGTGGAAAGGACTTTCAGAGGTCATCTAGTCCAAGGTGGGATCTACTAAACCTGCGTCACTGCTGACATTCATAGAAAACGAGGGAGATTGCACATCCTCCCTGCACAATCTACTACAGCTTTTAACTATCCCTCAGATGATTGAGAAGTTTCTTCCCAAGGGCTGCATTAGATCTGTACTGCTGCAAACCGTTTACCTAAAATTCTCTCTACACCGGACAAGGAGAACAAATTATTTCCTTTTTCTTTTCAACATCCTTTCATATTTGAAGATTAGTATCGTATCTCCCTTCAGTCTTCTCTTTGTTCTGAACAGCTCTGTTTCCTTCAGTGTTTCCTGGCAGGCTGTACCTTGTAGTGAACCTTGCTGCTCACCTCTGGACTTGCTACAAATCCATCTCAAGTGCCTCAGGCCAGATGTATTAATCCAGCTAGTCCTAGCCAATGCTGAGAAGGGTGGAAAAACTAATCCATGTTTTGCACTCTGCATTTCTGCTTGCAAATCCCAGTATGAAATTTGTTTTTTCACAATAGCACACCATTACTGATCTCTGTTCAGCTTATGATCCACTACTGTGGATCTTTCCTGGAAGAATCAGTACTACACCAGCTGTTCTGTGTGTGCTATTTTATAGTTGATAATTATACCTAAATTCAGAACCTCAGATTAGTGCATATAGAATTGAAGTAGCTGAAGACAGCAAAAATTTTGGATGCAGGAGACCCTTTCAAAGATCCTAGTTCAATAAATACATCCTTCCAGTTAGACTATAGATTAATGGCAACCATAGTTGTGGTTTTCTAGTATTTTTTGTCTACAGAATTTTCCTCCAGACCTGATTTCCCTAACTTGTTAATGAGAATGCCACATGTGAATCAAAAGCTACATTAGAGTCAAGCTATATTACATCTCCTGCTTTCTTTCTGTCCACAAGATCTGTTACCTTATCATAGAAGAAAATTAGATTGATTTGACACAATTTGTTCTTGACAAATCCCTGTTGGCTGTTGTTCATCTCCCTTGTTATCTTAAAGGTGCTTACAGACAGTTTGATTATTTGTCCCAGTGTTTTTCCAGGAACTTAACATTGAGCTGGTTGGTCTGTAATTCTCTGTTTCTGTCTTTATTTTCTTTCTGTCTCCTCTTTCTCTGTCTCTTTCTTTCCCTCTACCCACTCATTGCCTTCCTATGTATTAAACCAGCATCCTAGCCTGTATCAGGAATAGTGTGGTGAGCCGGACTAGGGAAGTGATCATCCCCCTGTACTCGGCACTGGTGAGGCCCCACCTCGAGTACTGCGTTCAGTTTTGGGCCCCTCTGTACAAGAGGGACATTGAGGTGCTGGAGCGTGTCCAGAGAAGGGCTACAAAGCTGGTGAGGGGTCTGGAGGACAAACCTTATGAAGAACGACTGAGGGAGCTGGGGTTGTTTAGCCTGGAAAAGAGGAGGCTGAGGGGAGACCTTATCACCCTCTACAACTACCTGAAAGGAGGTTGTAGAGAGATGGGGGCTGACCTCTTCTCCCTGGTGACAAGTGATAGGACGAGGGGAAACGGGTTCAAGTTACGTCAGGGGAGGTTTAGATTAGATATTAGGAGACATTTTTTCACTGAAAGGGTTATTAAACATTGGAATAGGCTGCCCAGGGAGGTGGTGGATTCACCATCCCTGGAGGTGTTTAAAAAAAAGGTAGATGGGGCACTTAGGGACATGGTTTAGAAGTGGCTCTTGTCAGGGTAGGCTAAAGGTTGGACTCGATGATCTTAAAGGTCCCTTCCAACCTCAACAATTCTATGATTCTATGATTCTATGATTATATTTACCCATTCTAGTATTTTGAGAACTTATCCCTTTCCCTGAGTTCCCAAAGAGAGCAGATAACAACTGAGGTTTCTAAGAGGGTTTATGTGAATACGTACAGCCTCTTCAAAACAACTAATACTGGGTTGTAAGGACTCAGGGCTACTCTAATATTTAATCTACCCCCACACCCCAACTACCTCAGTTAACTTCATGTGAAGGTGCATTTGCATTAAGATGTCAAACCATTAACTGCAGCAGCTGAAGCTGCTTTTTCTTGTTCTGCTGTTCCTGCTGCAAGGACAGTGACCTGGAACAGAAGATGGGACTGACAAGCAAAGGGGTTGTTTTACACTCTTCCTGCCACGCTCATCTGAGTTCAGTGTTACAAGCCCTGAGTATGGTTAAACCAGTGCTGCGCATTAGCAACCTCACTGCAGCTAAAGCCTCAATGAAATGGAACAACGCAAGACAATTCTTGCCCTTCTGGCAGCATCTGTGACTAGAGTTTCCTCCCACTTCGCAGTGAATCAGCTCTCCACTGGATTTTCCACACTGCTAACAATGCGTTTACAGATGTTTTCTTTTTCCTCTTTGTGGTCTTTTCTGGTTGTGCCATATTTCATGGCTTGGCTTTTCTAATTTTGGCCATAGATACTTACACTGTTCTTTTATCCTTGTCCCTGATATACTGACCTAGTTTCCAATTTCTTCATGCTTCCTTTTTGTGTTTGAGGTTAATGAAGAGCAGAAGATTTAGCCAAGCTGATCTCTTGCATAAGAATAGTTTGTGATTGTGATCTTAATAATGTTTCTGTGAGGAACTGCCAAATTTCCTTTTTTCTTTAGCCTTGTTTCTCAGGAGAACTAACCTAATAATTCTCTGAGGGCAGAGCTTTTCTCGGAAGCTTTTAACTCCATTTATTCTCCATTACTTGTATTTAAAACAACCTGTCCTGCTTCAGATGAGACAGATGGGACAAGCTGTCTAAATAAAAACAGTCAGCACCAAGTCCATGAATAAAATTCAGCTGTTGCCTGTGAAATAAGTCTTCAACATGAGTTTGTTCAGGTAGGCTCTGATTTTAAAATGTTGGAGTATATTTCAGAAGTAAAATAAGATATTGTGACTCGTGATAGCTGGACTTCTCAGTTTCACAAGAAGAATGTACAAATACTAGCTTTCCCTTTCAGCAAATTTGAAAAAGTCAGTATTACAAGAAAGAATGTGAAAAGTTGCCTTGTTGCAGAAAACATCTAAAGCAACTCTGCTATTCATGTTCCCTGTTAAAAATCACTCCACATTTTATTCTCCCTGAAATGTGTGAATTTCTTTGGGCTTTTGTGCCTTTACAACAGCTGTAAGGCTCTAAAGGAGATCGCTTTTTAACATTAAATCTCATTATGCATCATGTAAGCTTCTTTGATGTTGGATGTAATTTCAAGTATCCATATACAGACTTATAGTTTGCAGCAGTCAGCACCGCCACTTAGGAGTTATTATCATGGGGTTTACATTTTGTAACATTCTTTTAATCTTTGAAGTCTCTCTAGGGAAGTCTGTCATGTTTCTCAATGAAAAGTTGAAACAGTAACAACCTTCTGAAAGTATTATATAGATAATTTCAGTATTTTTAATAACATTGATTACTTAATTGCATTTCAAGTCCTCATATAAGAGTTCCCAATTTAAGGTAATGGGCTAATGGATTGCCCATAGCAATGTGTAACTAATTTTTTATATTGCTGTGAAACACTGCCCTGAACCCATCCAACTATCCTGAGAAGATAAAACAGGAAAAAAAAAATCTACTACTCAGAGACAGTCAAGACCCACAGAGTCACTCACAGAAGGTTGTACAGCCTTTCTTGCACACAAGAGAAGATCTTATTTATTCAACCACCAGCTTTAATGATTGCTGTACTAGGCTACAAATATTTATTGTATTAAAATCAAATTTTAGAAATTTATTGTATATTATCTAGGATTGAGAATGGTTTTTGGAGGTGAATGAGAGCAAGCATATCTGGCATTATGACCAGCCGGAAAGGAGAAGAAGCTGATCTCCTTTGGTCTGAATTCTGTTGGCAATCAGAATGTTGCAAGTGTGAACATTCATGGGTGTTCTTGCAATTTTTTTCTAGTAAGATGAAGCCTTGAGCACTCAACATGAAAGTGCGGAGCATGAAGCATTTGACAAAACTATTGTGGGTTAAGACTTGAATTAAAAAGTGCCTCTGTTACAAAGATACTTTATTACATATGAAGGAGCATACCACTTTAAATGAGCATGTGTTTCTGTAAGTTGCATACTTGTAAATAATAGTCAGATATCTACTCTTTGTGAGGTCTTTAAATTCTCTCGACCTGTAAGACAAACTATTGACCAAGGCAAAGCTGAGGTCAATATTTTCTTCAAGGTGCAATAAATCTCTGTGCTTACTGAAACATAGTCAATTAAATGTAAAACCTACCTTAATGTAAAGGTAATATGGCTATCAGAGGCTCTGGAAAATAATATTTAATGGGGAGTTTTTTCTTTCTGTACTGACTGTTTTACAGACAAGGAACAAATAATTGTAATGAAAAGAAAAAAAAAGTGATAATTTCATTAAGGTAGCACTAATGGACTTGCACAATTGTATCTTAAATAATTGTTTTTAGAATGTTAAACGCATCCTCTATAATGGCAAAGCAGTCACATCCCTGACAATTATGAAATTTGACTGAGAATAAAGCTCTGACTTTGTATGTGTAATCAAGACGTGGCTTAGCTAGCTCTGATCTCTGCCTGACACTCCACTCGCTCAGCTTCTGAGGTTCCAAAATAAGCAATGGTTTATCTTTAGTGTCCTGCTAAAAACTGCAGCAGTTCAGAAACAGACCAGTGAGCTGCTTGACATCCAGGCTGCTGGAGCAGAGCAGAGCATACCATACCACTCGCCGTGGAAACTTCCTGGGATGCCTCAAACTAAACTGCAAATGTGTGCTGGCTCAAAGTTGGAGGGAAATTGCTCTTATGCTATTTTGTCTGCCTTCAGACATGGATTTCATTTTTCTAAAACCTTTTTCACTCAAAAGTATGGGCTCTTTATGAAAGTCCTGGACTTTCATTTTGCTGGTATTCAAGGGGTTTTTAGGTTGCTTCTGCTTCTGAACTCCCATCAGAGCTGAAATTTCATGTCTGAGCTCTTACTGACATCACCTCGAGTTATCGTGGTGTACATCCATGCAGACAATAAGTGGCTTTGGTCTCATGAACTCTGTGACAAACACAGAAATATCTCAAACGTTCCCAGGCTCTATATTTAGTCAGTCTCTGTTTATGGATACATGTTGGTTGTGAAGGCATGAGGTCTGACATTTTTGTGGCAGCAAAACAAAAAAATGTATTTCTGTTTCCATCAGGTGGAAGAACTAGTTTCACTTGCTTGCTTGGTGAGACTGAGTGCAGTCTCTAAAGTGACTAAGGATATCTTCAAATGAGTGATGTTGCGATGCTAGTAACAAACTAAACCAGCATGACTTTCTGTCTTCGAACGAACAGTAACAAAATTCTCCCTGAAAGTAACATCAGCAAAAGATGAAATATTTGTGAGGGAAGCTGGAACTCAGTGAGTGCAAGCCATGCTGAATGGAAACTACCTTTTCATGAAATCAGTGGCGCCATGGTTTTGAGAAAGCTAAAACAGTGGAGCTAACATTATAAAGATATTCCCAGATGCAATTCTGGCTGTCTGGAACAGGACTTCACAGATTCCAGGAAGCTTGTGCTGGATCAGCAAATCCAGAACCCTTAGAAATGTACAGCGTCTACCCTTTTTTTCCCTGGAAATTTATGTGCCTAGGTAACGTAACATGGTTATATCAATGGCTAAGAGCAGGGAATAGGCTTCCTCTGCCTTGACACCCAGTGCCACCAGCCTGCAAAGCTGAGCCTGTGCCTTGGTCTCACAGCCTGCTTCCCGACACAGGTGTTTTCCTCTGAAGAGTCAGAAAAGTCTAGCCCTGGTCTTGGTATAGGTCCCACAAGATTAATTTATTGTTCAATTAACAAGTTTAAAATACCAACTGTCTTCCAAAAGGCTTGAGTAATCACCTACTAATTTTGTAGCGCAGTTACTTATTTTCATTTGTCTAAGAAAATACCCTAAACACATAAATAATTGCCGTGCTAGTTCATGGCAGACTCACCAGGCACTGCTAAAGTTCTTTTTCAAACAGATGAACGCCTATTGTTCATGCACTTTTTTATATGTTCACAAGGGTATTTAAACCTGCAAACATGCATACCCAATTAAGCCCTTAAAGATTTAGAATGGGATTATCTCACTCAAATTCAGCTTTTCAAACCTCCAATGTGTAGCAGGGTTGCCTAGACTTTCTTCTAAGTAGTACAGATAGGCATCTTTGGATGATGTCCTGCTCATCCCATCCTATTATAAGTGCCTAAAATAATTGAAATTAGTTGCCTTCTGAAGACATTTCTGTTCACTGACTATAGAGAGACACTAAGCAATAGCATATCACCTTCAGTAAGAAAACTGGTTTACTAAGTCCCTGTCCACGACCGTCCACTCCAGCCACGTGTTTATGTCCGTGTGAAGTTACCAGAGCCACACAGAAGAGAACTGCTCTGAGCCAAACATGACTGTTCAGTGGGTGAAGGAAGGCATTTCTAACCCTCCTTTGCAGAGATATTACAGTTCCAATAACAAATATACCAGCAACATGGAGACAAAGCTAGAGAGAAGGGGCAGGATCACCTGAAGTCAGACCCACAATTTATTTTAACTAACTCGTGTTAGGATGCCTCTTTTAACCTCATTTAAAAGAGATTAAATTCACATTACTGAGTGTATAGTGCATATAAATTAATAACTTTCTAAAAATAACTTCTGTTTTTAAACTAAAGAGCGTAAAGTTAGTAACATTTGAAAAGCTTAACAAATCCATTTGATTTTTTTTCTTCCTTGACTCATTTTATTTTTATGACTTTCCACATAGATCGATGCAGGAACTTCACAATTCTGTAAGATAAAAACTAATATAATATAAACCAAAAAAAAAAAAAGAATAGCAGAAGCTTTTCAGTTACAGCTTTCCTTGGGAGAAGTGGACAGGGTTCAAAGTGCAATAATTTTTATTGGATTAGAAAATAAATTATAATACAAAGCTTTTTAGGACTGACAATTGAAACAGGAACTGCAGAAGTCTGTAAAGTTATAATTGGTTTGTCTAATTAAATCAGATAGTAAAATATTGGGTGTCACAACCTCTTCTATAGACTGGCTATTAAACAGCCATTTTTTATGGGATTCGTCTTCTGATGAGATGAGATTCATCTCACCAAACTTTAAATATCTACTTTGTAGCATTCTACATATGAGGTAGTCACCCTAACGTCCCCTTATATCAGTGATAAAAAAGGCAATTTAGAGTTCAATTCATTTGATTTATTTTGGTTGCCTACTTTGACATGAGTTAAACAGCACCCAAGAACATGTTTTTCTCTGCAGATTATAAAAAAAGCCATGAGAAAAAAAAGGTCGGATATTTATGTCTGCAATGTGGAGCTCTGAGTTTGGGTGGTCCACATTTGCGTGGTCCACAGAACATAATTTTCATAAACTTTATTTATTTCAGTTACTGGAATCACTCATCAGAGGAATAATGGTTTGTTTGAAGGTAAATGGTTTATCTGAAAGAAAAAGTTATAATGTCACAGAATGGTTTTGATTGAGTTTATTGCTTGCTTTTCAAGACAGCCGTCTAGGAGCATATAAGATATTTTTACTTTTATTGAAAATTAATGGCAAAAAATTCTCTGTCAATAAAAGTATATGTATTTATTCACCAGGCCTCATTGCTTGGATAAAATGAACATGTTCTGTGTATGGGGGAGATAATCCCACATGAGCAGTTTCAGAGCTTCAAAATGCAATGGGAGTTATAAGAAGGCACAGTCATGGGGTAATATCTTTTATTAGATCCTCTAATATAGTCAGAAAGAGCAGTCAATTTTCCAGCACATCATCTTGTCATATGCCTGCCTTCTTTTTTGTTCGTATTGTGTCACCTCTGCTGGATGACAAGATCTCTGGTAAGAACTGGGGACACTGAGCGTGTGAAGGACACCTTCTGGTTGCTTACACAGGGAAGAACTTTGTGATCACAGGCCTTGTGCTGGGAAGCAGAACTTTTCTTTTTGTGAACAATGTTTAGGGCACCCCTTCATTCATACGTGTGGTTGTTTTGTGTATTTATTAGGTGAGTATTGTGTGCCTTTTGTTTCACATGTTAAGCAGCTGTCTCTTCCAGCTTTGGAGTAAAACAGGTTAGTGATTTAACAAACAGAACTGGGATGTCAGACTCACACAGATTTCAAAACTTCCTTATACAACATGCTTTCTTAGACCTTGTGGCTCCCTCAGACAGTTTAAGGATGTATCCTCTTAATATGTCTACACATCATGACAAAGTGCTCTAGGAATTTCAGAGAACCACGTTGAGAAAGCAGCACCTACCCTTAGAAAAGAAGAAAGTAGCTGCAATGAGCTATCAGAAGGAAGAATTGCACTGAGAGTTTCTTAATTTTTATCAAGGGACATTGAGTTTTATTTATATGCTTTCATGTGTGCTTAATTCAGTTTCTTCACAAAAGAAAAACCCTGAGGTGGTTTTCCATTGAAACCAATGGGATTTGGCTGCCCATTTGCTGCACAAATTAGTGCTGGACAGAATTTAGTAGTGCCAGAATCAGTCCATGGGTTTTGGCCCCTTGTGGATAGTCACAGAACGATGTGTCTCGTTCCTGCAGCTCCCAGTGACCTGATAGGATTCTGGTCTCCTGATTATCTCATTTAAAATCTGCCTGATGGCTGCTCCAGCTCTTCAGTCACCCTGTATGGGTTCCTGTGTGCCATCTTACCCTACCACGCTCAGATTCCTCTCGGGATGGGTAGGCCTTTCCCCTGCCTAGGGACCTGACTCCACCATGTAACCTGAGAGGAAAACTCACAGGAGAGCTCCTTCAGCCAGTGGTAACTCTTGATTAAGACAGCTTTTCTGGTGGTTTGTGCTCGTTTCTGAAATTCTAACTGAGTTGGGATATTAACTTGAATGTAGTTCTGCCTTTTTTACTAAGCTTCAGTATTTTCAGGACTGGTACATTACTGTTCACATGAGGTACCAAGTGACCCTTGTTATTTTTGGTGTGTGGAAAGACGTCCTGTAGAATTTGTGGTTCTGGATCCACAGAGTCAGGACATTTCTACATATAGATGTGTCACTAATCTGGCAGCACACATGATAAGTTTGTTACAGAAGAGCAATGAGATCACTGGCGTTAGCAACATTTGTGAAGTCTATGAGAAACTGGTTTTTTTTTAATTTTCTGGGGATACCTGGACTCCCATACACACCTTTATCAAGTTCCGTGTAATCACAGAGGCCTAGTGATCATCCAGAAATAGTTTCTTCAAATGTGATTGTCTATATAAATTATTATAATGTGTCCATCATTGTATGTTCTTTGGCAATTTTTTTTCCCAAAAGTTTTTCTTCAGCGGCGCCCTCTCCAGTTTAAAAAAGATGAGCCGTTTATTACATTAAGCTCTTTTAACCATGTCTGTTAATAACCTGTGTTAATAATAGACATCTTTAGGTCCCATTCAAGACTGGGTCTAACAGTACATTCTTCTAATTGCCAAGCTAATTTTTACCATTTACCATTTGTAGTGAGGCAATGGCTAAAAACCTCATTCACTCATCGGGTGATTATTGTGCTGGTCATTCTAAATAGAACAAAATGACAAGCTTGCACAACTCAACTCTGTAACTCATCTTGGAAATAATTCAGCTTAAGTGCATGACACGCATGTCTGTCAAGAGATGACTGTTGTACCTTTCCTCCATATGTATTTTATATCTCAATTAAAGTGTATTTTTTCTTGAGCCTGGTGTAGAACATCTTGAATTTTCTAAAACTCACATTAAAAATTAAGCTATTAACATCCACAGCAAAGGAAAACCATCTCTTTTTTGTCCATTATCCAATTAACCAGAAGAAAGTCTAAAGCAAGTCCAGCCTTCTTCCAAGTCTACAGAGATGCAACGGAATATACCTTGTCATTTTAGTACATACAGCATGAGTAAAACTGTCTGTTGATTGCTTCAAGATCTCTAATCACGGTTCAGAAAATATCTGGGAGACTTTGTTATTCTTTTTACATTGAATCCCAAAGTCTATTAATAGAATTCACTTCCAGTAGCATGGAGCAGAACTCTGTAGAATCTCTTCTTCACTATCAGTGACTTCTCTGATTAGCGTCTAGTAACAATTAAAAGAGTTGCCAATGCAAAGCTAGCAGATATTCCTCAGTCTTTGAGAGTGAGGACCCACAGATGGTAGGAGTGACTGGAAGTTTCATAGCTACCTTGAAAGAGAGGAAATGACTGAAGAACATTTCAGATACACTCAGGTATTTTATGGTGATCAGAACAAAGCAAATATGTATTATCCCTTTATCTGGAGAAAGTGAGAGAAAAAGTGTGCTCTGAACGTTGGTTGATTTTATATATAAAGTTTAAAATAAGAAGGTACAAGGAAAAGAAGCAACATCTGTAAGAAGGGTTACTTTAAAAAATATTTATTTTCTTTATATTAAAAAATGACATCACTATTGAAGAAAAAGAAACAAAATGGCTAAAAAACAAAGGCTTCTCACACATTTCTGAGTCTCAAAGTAACATTTCCACAGTAAAAAGATCATTCAAAAGAAATTTAGGGAAGGGTTCTCATGAAGCTTAATCTGAGTAGTATGAGAAAAGTCTAGCAACTTCCGTCAGGAAAGACAACCAGTTCTTTCTGTGGGGTACATAAAATCTTTCTACAGAATAACTCATTTCATATGAAAACAAAAACTGAGCTGTTAGTCTTGCAAAAAAATTTTGGACTGGGAATATTTCGTCTCTGTTAAACAAGAAAACAAGTCAAGCATTTCATAGAAGCAAATAACGTAGCAGTAATGAAAATACGTGTTTTTCTCTCCAGATCAAATCATACCGGAAAAGTGAAATTAATTAGCTGTGTTTATTAAATAGAATAAAACTTCAGGTTACTCCATCTAGTGATTAGCATTGTAAAAAGAATCATGTATCCAAATGTACTCAGCTGTTTGTTTTGGAAATGTAATTTATGATTCAAAGAACATTCTGCTCTCATTCACCAGTGGAATTTTTTCTCCATGTCTGTAGCTTGGAGGAGCCATTATGTGGTGATATTTACCACGGCTAGGTATTTACTGTAATTCCTGTACTTAGAGTGGAAATTATGGTAAATTTTTTTATGAGTGATAAACACCCAGACTGCACCCACTGTTTCTTCCTGTATCTGAATTTCTAGGCTTATGATACTGGCGTAGAAAGGAATGACATGAAGATACTGCTATGGTAGCAGAAGCTATTCTTAGATAGTCAGCACTATCTGCAGAAACAGACTGATTCACTTTGATTGCCACTCAGCAGGACTGAAGGTAGAAGTCATATGTAAATAGATGGGCTAGAAATGGATGCCTGTATTCATTAATCTTTCATTAGACTCAATCTCAAAATTACCCAAAGGTTTTACAAGGACTTTTCAAACTCTAATTTGGCCCCTGGCCTTTAAACAAAATGAAAGCTATTGATTGATGTTCTGGCCAGGATGCAAATGAGCCCATCAGTTCCTGAATCAGGCTTTATTGGTTTAGATGCATTTTCTTATATCTGAACAGGAAAGCTACTTGGAAATAAATTTTTTTATGAAGCTTAATAGTAAGGCTAATGCTGTCTTAAATTAACCAATGAATCTTCAGTAAAAGCAAAGACTTATTCTATTATTTCCAGAAATTTACAAAAATTTGATTTACTGTCCTTTAAAATGAGAAAAAAAACACAACACGGTTTTTAAAGATAAGTAAATACATATTTTCCTAATTAAATTTTAAAATACTACTTGTCTGTGTTTCTCAACCCTGAAAAGCACAGATTTCTGAATGTAATAGATCTTACATTCATATTCCTTGTGGCATGATCTATACTGCTAAAGTAAATATTACTGTGCACTCTTCTATAAGAGGAGAAAGCGTCTTCAAATATGGAGCAGCAGGTTTTCATTTATACATTTTCAAGTTTTAGCTCCAACTAAGAAAAGGAAAGTCAAGTTACCTGACATTTATGTGACTGGACAAAAGGTGTCAGGAAAGGTCATAAACATAGAGATTACAAGCTTCTACAGCCTTTGTCTCATCTGAATATCCCAGACACCAGAGGAGAGCTAGGAAGCCCCTGGGTGTGTGTTCTTTCTCATACTGTGACTTTCAGCTCCCTGGCTGCACAGAGACACAGCTAGGGAAGGCAGGATGGGCTTAGAAGAACTCAGTATCAAAACTCATCCCTGAAGAGTTGTGAGATTCAGTAACCCTGAATTCAGAGCTTCACATCTTGAAGGCATATTCTAATACCTAAGATGGTAGTAGTAATCGGGACCATAACCACATTTTCAGACATCTTCAGTGACTTATTGCAGGGATTATCCTCCATAAACTGGATACAATGCCACACATTTGCCCAGAGCTGGCATGTGAAGACAACTGCAGACAGCACTCTGTGGTATTTTAGGCCAATCATGGAGATATTTGTGAGGTTAGGAGTCAATAAATATATAAACTGGATTGTTATCAGGGATATGGATAGTTTCAGAATATTTGTTATAGACAGATGTTATAAAGCATTAAGATTACTTAAATAGGTCTTGGATCAGGTGTAAGCTCTTCTTGTGACTATGAAAACTCATTACTGCACAACTACTTAATGTGGTTGTGCTTAAACTTCATAGATGCCCCCATGTGTGACCATGAGCTTTGCCTGGCACGTAAAAAAAGGGTAAACATACCTTTTATTGACATGGCTGAACAACTCAGAACCTATTTCAAAAGCTCGATCTTATCATAACTTTCAAAATGCAATGATGCTTCCTTAGTACAGAACAGTTCAACTGGGCTATGGGGAAGCTGTAGGTTGTACCATCCCTCCAGCTGAAGCTATGTCAATACACTTTAAGAAAACAAAAGAATTAATGCCCTGCCTACTGGAGAGTGCAAGAGAGAGCATGACTTTGAAAGGGAGAAAACCTGCAAGGAGAAAGTATTGACTGCTAGTACCTGTTGTAGGCATCACCTGTGTTAGATCCAGTGATTTGCTGACATGACACTCTGAAAAAAACTGATTTTTGTCAGAATTTACAACACTGGGCAAAGACATGGCTTTCAGCTCCAGTCAATGTTACCATTAAGTCCTGTGAGAACATAATAAATCCATGAAGAAAAAAAAGGCTTTGAATAAAACAGCAAAGGGAATAAACCAGACATTATTTGCACTCAAACTTTCTCCTTTAACTGGAATTTGTTCTCTAAAAAGTAGTTGAACCTTATCTGATAAAAAAATGTTATTGACCTCATTACCAAAGACAAAGTTGGGGAGATCCATAATGGATATTGTTAAGCCACAGACACATCATTGGGTCAGCTCTTGGCAGGTCAAACTCTGTTAAGCATCTGTGAAAGTCTAATATAGCTGTTGAAAGTAATATACCTCTGGTCCAAAAAAGGCATATTTACCCCTGGCTGAAGTGCGTTTTCACACATCCAGTTTGCTCCAGCTTGGAACCCCAAGTCTCTCTTCTGTCCTGTGTTGAGGAGAGGTACGGATTATTTATGAGTTGTAGACAAGTTAATGACAAGTGAAAATTTCTTAGAATTCTTCTTAAAGAAAGAAGAGTATGAATTTGAAGAAAAGGCCAGTAGGTATGATAAGAAATTTGACAAGGATACATGCAAATCACTGTTCCTTGGAAGGAAGAGTCCTGTGCAACAACACAGGCTGGGGAGTGATGACTGGGAAGAAACCCTGCAAAAACCAGTCCTGGTGGGAAGTGATATGAGCATGAGAAAGCAGTGCCCTGGCAGAAAAAAGGCCAACAGCCTCCCAGGTTATCTTAACAGGAGCAGAGCCAGTACACTGAGGAAAGGGATTATGCTTCTACTCAGCACACTCTAGACCACAGTTAGAATATCGTGTCCAGTTTGGACCCCCTGTACAAGACAGATATTGATAAACTGGACCACATTCAGTGGAAGGCCATGAAGGTGTTGCGGTGCTGGAACACTTGAAGAGAGGCTGAAGGAGCTGGGCTTGTCCAGGTAGGAAAAAAGATGGCTTTGGGTGGACCAAACAGCAGACCCCAACTCCTAACAGAAGGTCACCAGGACCACAGTGTGAGGCATAGTGGGCTATGGCAGGAAGACAAGAGACAACGGGCATAAATAGAAGCAACAGCTGTTCAGAGTGGACGTAAGGTTTTTTCCCCATCAGGATGGTTCAGCACTGGAAGAAGTTGCCCAGAGAGGCTGTGCAGTCCCTCTCAGCCTTGGAGGGTTGAAGACGCAACTGGATAGAAACAGTATTTTCACAACCAACAAAGAAACAAGAAAGGTGGTGTTGATTCAGAGCTTCAAATGGACTTTGGTTTGAAATTACTAAAAGAAGACAGTAGAGCTGGAATAACATAGATTAGAACAGCTATTCCTACTGCAATTCCAAAAAACAGACTTAGAATCACTATAATTTAGTAAAGTCAAACACACACTAAAGGAATGCATGGCAACACAAAATACATAATGGTTGGTAATATATTGCTGGTGACATTAAGGTGCTTCAATTTTTCTATTTTCAGTTCCTGAAAATAAAGGAGTTCACAAGGAACAAAAGAAAAAGCTGCAGTTTGTGATATGTTATGAATACCATTGGACTTAGAGAATGCTATTTCTGTATATTAAAATAACAAAGTGGAAAATATCTTCATGACATGAAGCATGTTTTTTTTTTTCCTATATGTATCTACTATCCAGGGGTTAGATGTCAATATTTTTCGTCTTGGTAGAGTCCTATGTAACAGAAAACTTACTTGAAGTCTGATGGATTTGCAAATTTTTGCTACCTGAAATGACTTTTCTTTGCTTTAAAAAAAAGTTCTGCTAAGCTATTAGAAACATCTGAGTGGTGGTATGAGTCTGACCTGCTGTAAATTCTAATGTGATCCAAACTGCTACCATGAACTTTGGAGAAGGAAAAAAAGTCTACCCTAAACAGACATATACAGTGCTTGTGAGATCATTTCCTTATTGTTTGACCCTCAGGTCTTACTATGACAAAAAATCAAAGCTATAGAAACTAACTGTTACTCATCATAATTGTCAGATTTTCTCAGAGAGGGAGGCAGAAGCTGGTGGCTTTGGTCCCTGTCCTGTACCTGTCCTGTGGATAGTTTGGTTTGCAGAGCTGTCAAGCTGGCACCCTTCCACAGTACTCAAAATTCACTTTGGCTCCTGGGTGTGTTTTTCTGTTAATCAGTTGCCAATCCATTGTATAAATCTTTCCAGCGTATTTCATATGAAAGTTTCCAGTCTAGCAAAGCTGGGCTCTATAGGCTATTTCCAGACTTGCTGTCTCAGTTGTGTTGGCAGGATCCCAAGCTGCGGACACAGAGTGGCAGAAAGCCTGCTCACGAAAGGGAGGCAGGGGGAAGAGGAGGGGAAAACTGAAGTCTGAGGTAGCTATTACCACTGCAGAAGAAGGAGCTAAATTCAAAGAAGTTGGTAGAACCTTGAAAATGGGTAGGACCATGCGGAAACAGGATGGAGCAAAGGAGTTTGGGATAACCAGTAGCCAAGGAAGGAGTTTTCAAGGTGCTAGTCCACCCTTCCTTCCCAGCAGAGTCCAAGGCAGGAGGTGGTAATGCCACCATCTCCCTTAGCCCTGGAGGTAATCCTTCCTTGGCAGTCAATTCCAGAACCACAGGCAAAAGGGAGCAAAAAGAGACCATTTCTTCCAGTGCCGGAAACCTTAGCAATCTGTTGAATAGATTAGGTAAAATGCCTGTGCAGAATACATGGCAGAGACTGAAGCTGTAAATTCTTGCTTGACTTCTATTAAATAACTCTATATAACAGTCTGTTATAGCTCTGTAAGAACGGCCATCCCAAAAGGTGGCAGACAGCTGCCGTTCACCCTCACATCTTGTGGACTTTCTATGATTAACACGTTAGCGTGTTTCGTTTGTTTGTCTTAAGTTTCATCTGTTTTAAGAAAACTGATCCCTCTCCTTCCCAGAATCAGGGCGCACACTATCTCACACACATCTGCACACGCATGTGCACATCTGTTCCTTGGGAATAGAGACCGCATTGACTGCATATGCCACACAACATAAAACTTGGGTGGTAAGCCAGGCAAAGTCATATTCTGAATGTATTTTGCAGGTGTAAATGTTAATACAATAAGATTTGGGTTATTTTTCATGTTCATAGAATAATAGTGTTCATCTCAAACTTTCTGTAAGATAAGAATCACTTTAAAGCTAAGATAGAACATGCAAAAAATCTGTCTCTAAACAATTTTCCTGAGGTGCGTGCAGTGTATGTCAGGCAAGGGGAGATGCAGAAGGGTCATAGCAGGAAGCACAACTCTGCCTTAGTGCACGGCTTGCTCTTTGCAAATGGCATCTTTGCCACGCTGAAACTTCAGTGAGCTTAGAGATCTGTCAAGACACCTCTGTCCAGTTTTAGCAGACCTTCATTTGAACACATATTGTCTGGGGAGGTCTTTGCTTATTACCTCATAGTTACAGGGTTGGGTTTTTCTCAATTAAACCAAAGACGACCAACTGCATGTTGTGCTTAAAGCAGAAGTATGGTATTCGATACTGTAAAAAGGAAAAGTTGCACAGTCTGGAAAACTTTTCTAAATGTGGGGAAAGGAAACCTCTTACAATTGTGTTGCACTTGTAACATGACAGCTGTACTCTCAGAGATAGTGAATCTCACTCTTAGGACACCACTTTGATGGCAGTTGCACAAATTAACGGGTTCATGCTCTTTTTTTAACACGCACTGAATATCCATGCTTCTTTCTGTAACAAATGCTTTAAATGATATTTCATTCGCAAATTATTTTGAAGAAGTTTTTGTTGCTATTGTTGTATTTTTTCCCCAGGAAAAAAATATATGCCATCTGCATTTATCCAAACATCTTCTGGATATTAGTCTCTGAGGTGTTTTTGCCATTCTGTTGTTTGACAATCCAAGCAGAAGTTCTACTCAGCTAATGGAAAATGGGGACAATTTCCACTGACAAATCTTCTGTGTTAGATAAGGTTTATTCTTGTCATCCAGGGGAGAAGAAAAACACTTCCTAGCAGTTAACTTTTATTTTGCCTTGAGAACATGACCAATTTCCTCCCCAGGTATTTGTAACTTCTTGCCATTAGGTGCGCATGCTTTGATTTGCTTCATGCTATTTTTTTGATATAGTGATTGAACATGCTGACATTTATACTCAGAATATTTCTTGGAGTAAAAACTTCTTCCAGAAAGTATGGAAATCCCTTTGTTAATATTCTCTCTACACAAAAATCAAGTTAGAGTAACTTGAGACATGCACCTAAATGCTGCAGCTAAACCAATATGAAATAGAGAAGCCATAATTTGAAAACAGAAAATACAACTTCAGGACTTGTACGGCCAAACTGAAACCATGTTAGACAAATGGCACAGAATGCTGATACGCAATAAATTTGTCCTGGCTGTTTGAATTTGTTTTAAGGTGTTGACAGATTATTGCTGTACTAACAGGCTTTGTGCTGGATCAGGTATCAGCTGTCCATGGCACTTCAGCTCTGTACTGTCTTAGGTTTTGTGAGCATAAAATGTTAAGCCTGCACAAATGACAATATTTTTACTAGTTCAAATTCATATTGTTGAGCAATCCTACACCTAAACCAGCTGTAAGTTTTAATTAAACAGAAAGCTACTCTGTTTAAGACATTTTTTCCACTTAATGATTAGCATCAGTGTAATGAAAGCTGTTTAACAAACTAGTATCTTTACAGAAACACATTTTATGTGTAGCTCAGTCTAAATAGACAGTGTGTCTCCTGTATACTGTTCTAGATAGCAGTGTAGTGTCTGTTTCATTTGACTGATCCTAACATGGCTGATTTTCGTCTGCCACACCTGGGTAAATCTCAGAAGCAGTTGCTGTGTTCAGTGAGACAGAGATGTCAACTGGAAAGTAATCTTTTGATCTGTGATTGAAGTGGAACAAATAATAAAACTTTGGAATGAAAAAAAAAATTGTATTTTTTTTGCCTTCTCAGACTATTCATAAGCAGATTGAGAAACTTTAATTTTATTATTTTAAATTATTTTAAAAGTATTCCAAAACTAATTCATCAGTATTGTGTTGTGAATATCAACATTCCTGTTTCATAATTTCTATGTTGTTGGTTATTTACACAACTCACATGTTAATGTCTCTTTCCTGATGAATCGATCTGTATAATCAAGCATCAAAAATCAAGGTGTAGAAATGAATAGAAATAAACAAATATAGTTTGTTTCAGCAAACATTTTAGCTTAAATTTATCTCTTTTTTTTTTTTTCAAATATGTCATCTTAGAAAGCTTGATCCCTTGAATGTTTTTTTTTAGATGAGCATGGAAGGACGTGAACACAGCTGAAGTGACATTTTCCTGACTCAGTACTCACAGGATACAGAGGGGAACACTCACAGAAGAGCTGATGATGCTGTGGATGACTCTGCCAGCAGAACACATTTCATTGTCTTCTCAAAAGCTATATGCTCATTTTGACACCAGCAAGACAAGACAGTTCCCTTTACAGTGGGCTAAACTCACAGGACAGAAAAGTGCTTTATGAATTCACATTAGCCAGGCAACTGCATTGCAGTTTCTTTCAACATGAGAACAGGTACCGTCTCACTAGTTGCTCCCACCTGGGAGTCTAATATACCTAGAATATACCTTGTGGCATTGTACATTACTCAATGGATACTCCCCAGATGAGGCAGACTCAAGGAAGACTAAGTGCTCACTTAGACTGTGCTTACCGTTAAGTTGTCTATCTCGAAGACACTACTTAGAAAATTGTTCACTCACTTTTTGTCACCTCTCTCATAGAGTTTACTACTTGGATTTCTTGCATTATGTCTGAATATTATTACATGGTACTATTTCATGAAGAAATTGTAGTGGGTATGTTGATATACTACTATGTGTTGCTTGATTGAATTCCAGAGCTGAATCTAATTTGCAGCTCTGTATCACCATTGAAAATATTTTCTGTTCATTCTCATTTGTACTCTGAGTATGTGGTTACACGGGTTTCCTGTGCTTTTGATGAGTACTGTATAAGTGTCAGAGCTGCTTAATTTCCTGCTCAACTGTAGGACTGGGAACTACAGACACAAAATATAAAAGTCTTATTCTGCAGTGGCACCAAGGACCTTGGGCTTGAACACTCCATTCTTCACTCTTTCTAAAAGATAATATGCATTTTTCTGTAAAGAACATACAGAGCTTTTCAAAAGTACGTAGGACCAAAGCCCAACTAAATCGTGTTTCTTTTACTTCAGCATTACAGCCTGCTGCTATGAATTTAAATCTCTACTGGACATTCAAGACTACAAAGAATGCAGAGTTTCACATGTCACTGGCTTTGCCTTGGAGTGAAGCTCTGTATTAATTGAAGACTCTTGTCATGATCCTCCACACAGAAAAAAATATTTTGTGGTCTCTCAGTCAGAGATGGATGCATCAATACAGTAGTAAATATAAAAAATACAGAAAATATACGAAGAAAAAAAAATTACTCTGCTGCTTCAATAAGGAAACACACTTGCTTCCTTCTGTGCTTATTGAAAAAAAAAACCCAAAACCAAAAAACATTTGATTTACAAATATGTTTGTTGTTTGAGGCCATGGGTGATTTGCAAGGTATACAGAATTTATGAGGTCTGAGATACTGACACAGGTTCTTCCAAGTATTAATTTCCGGCATTAGAAAGAAGTCTCATATGTACCGTTTATGCTGGTTTATGCAATGAGCAGCACAGACTGTTGTCCCCAGGTGTATCATGGAATACGTGCCTCTGAGTTTTGAGGGGTAATCACTGGTTAGTAACTTTTTTCATCATGGCATGAGAGTAATTTGCGGTAGGTGATTCTGCTTGCTAGATGGACATAGGGAAAATCCAGGAAGCATGAGTCCAGATGTCAGTAGCAGATGAAACAGTAGATATTGAAGCTATACGAATACTCTTTCTTTCCTCAGGTCACTTCTAGATGTCTGAGCTGGTCTGCTTGCATGGTGTCTGACTGCTTATTACGAACAAAAAAATAAATGCTGGCTAGACACAATTTTCTCATCATGTCCCAAAGGAGGATGATTATGAAGATATCAAGCAAGCCTCGGCAATGCAGTTGCCATTCCCTGCAAGCTCTTGGTCTAAGACAATAGGGAACTTCCAGACCTATAGGAAAAAGATTATGAATCAGATTAGTTACATCCATCAGTAGGTCGAGAATTTAAGATGAGCAGGTGACCATAATGAAGGTGATGCTGAGTTCCCCCCACATGTAACAAAGCAAGCAACCACTTGCCAGCTGCCATTGACCACAGAGAAGAGCATGGCGACTAACCCCCCTCTGTTAGTAGCTTGTAGCCAGTCTATATGGATTTGGAAGATCTATAGCTGGGTCTGGATTTTGAGAGTTCAGTGTCTTAAAGAATTTTTCACACCGTACTACCCATAGATCATACAACTCATAAGTCATTGCTGGCTTTGTACAAATAGGATGGCTTGGCACTTATAGGACTATCCACTTATATCAGGGCTTTTCAGAGGATACATATCCCCATACTATTCTTGGAGACTTGTTGAAGTAATACATCAGTAAGAAAATATTTTTCTCTGCAATTCTGCATGTCTTGTGTACCACCAGGCCTACTTAACCTCCCTCAGCTGTAGCTCCCCAGGTCAAATGTACGATTCTCACATTTTCTACAGCTCCTCTGTGGATGGAGAAAGGGAAGTACATGCAGTTCTAGCTTTTTCCTATGCAGATAAATAGATTGCTATTCTTATCAGGATCTGGTGAACTGCACATTCCTTTAAGGTTCATGAAGCCAACTGAGAGAAGTTATCCATCTACCAGCTGAACGGCTGTGGTAAGGTGTTGGAATGTGTATCTGGCTGGTGGTAATCTAGCCAGCAACTTGTGTGCCACTTATCAAAAATACACACTTTTTCAAGATGATGGTTCTTGTTAGACAGCATTTGCAAGAGCCCAGGTCACAAAAAGATGATACTAAGGCAGTAAGCCTCATTCGGATAACAAGGTCATGAGGGACATCGTGAAAAGATAACTTAAATCTCAGGTGGAGAAGCCTGCATGTTCTCTATCTGCCTTCTCTGCCTGAACAACAGTCCAGAGCATCTAGCCTTTCCCCAAAAATGTACACATGGATCCAGCTTGAAGTGTTGTACTCCCGAGAAAGAGATTTGTGCTTGCTGAAATCCTTAGATGACAAAAACTAGGAACACCTTCTAAACTCAATGCTCTTAAAATCTACGCATAAATTTCAGAAGCTCCTTTGGCTAATGGTTCATATTTTCAGAAGTGGCAAAAGAGAAAGATGTGTGTGAGACTGGGTCCTTGGATTTTGGCCCAGTGATAATTAGGTTGCTGACAAAAGCTGTTTACCGAATCTGATGAATCTGTTGCATTAGAAAAAATGATATGGACAAACATAAGTGGAAAAGCCGTGTGGCTCGTAGAAGCCTGAGACCTTGACCAAAGAGGAAGAGAAACAAGTTAAGAGCAGATGGAGTCAGGTAATGAAAACAGAGGTGTCATCGTATGGCAGGAATCAAGAGACTTAATCTTTGAGCAGTCACATTGCAAGCAAGTAAAAACACAGCCATTAAAAAGCATCACTTGTTATCTATTTCCTTCTAGCCTACTAATTTACCCAGATCCAGCAGAAGTGGGCAAACCTTTCACATCAGTAGAAACCAAAACTTCAGGGCTTAGAAGCCTGAGCTGACCCTGACCTCAATGAAGACGTGAAATAAGAGTTTCTGACAGTAATAGATCCGAAATGCTTTCGTCTAGCAAAAGTAGAGGATACCACAATGTTCCTCCTATTTGTATGTGAAGTAGGAGAGCTAGAAGTCTGTGTCCATATGGAAAATGAGATTCATCTCCGCATCAACCTGATGGTAGAATGGTCACCTTATGTTCTACACAGTTGTAAGAGTCTTAATCTTATTCCTTAAACAATCCAGGTTCTGAGTATGATTACCTGCCTTCATTCAATATAAGGCTATTTTCACCTGAAAAAAAAAGAGCTCCAGCTCAGGTCACAGTGGATTTACCATGTTCCATCTTCTGATTTATGGCCTGTTCCTAGCTTTGAATGTTCAATTTTTCATTACACTGGGGTCACAAAAATGGTCACAAAAATGGTTGGAAGGCCAAATAGAGCCAATAGGGCTGGGAGTGTTCAAGAACTTGGCATTCCTAAGAAAATCAGGTAGTACTGTCTTAGACATTGTTGTCCATTGATAAGTCAAACAGCACCCGTACATGGGGATAGATGTAGGATAAAGGGAAGGGTAACATTCTTCTCTAGCTCCTAGGAAAACCCTATCTATTCAGCAAAACAGCATGCAAGCTTCCTGAGAATATTGATAAGAAGAAATATGAAAATTACGCACAAAGGTAATAATGAGGAGACTAAATTATACAGTACAAGTAGACAGAAGCAAATATACTAAAAGCAATGGTTGCTCTGATTTCATCTTGCCATTACATTGGAAAAAGAGTTGTTCTTGTGAACGAAGTAGCAGACTACATTTGGAACTATTGATCACATTTTAGAGGAATAGATGCAGTTAAATCTTTTGTTGCTATATCTAATGAAAAGGCAGGTAAGCAGTAATATTAAGCTGTGGACATTGTTACTTGACATCATATAAAAAAAAAGGAACAGTAGCGGCTTGGACTGAAGCTAAATGTGACTAATAGACCAAATTCTGCTTTTAGAGATAGTGACAATCCTCTCATAAGGAGGATTTTATTGAAAGTATAAATTAAATACCCCAAACCAAAGATTTTTAGAAACTTTGACTTTTTTTTTTGTTAATCACAGGTGTCCATACAAATGGAAGAAAAACCAAAAGTAACATAATTCTGCAGTTCTCTAGCGCCCAAAGGTTAGTTTGTTATTTGGACAATTTTTCTGCTCTATCTACTGGCTACATCAGGTCTGAAACTTGGGCTCTTTTGTTGACAAAGGCTTTGCATATACTGGCGCTTGCACATACATTTTGATATACTGTCACTATATGTCTGACTGAAAGATTATTACAGTTATTAAGTCTGGGTATGAAATTCTAGTACAAACAAGTTTGCATATGCTATTTCGGGTGCAGGAACAAAACCACAAAATCTGGGTAAACATTCTATTTCTACATTCGACTGACAGTAAAGCAGGTGAGCTTTTCCATTTGTGAAGAAAGGTAGGCTTGCTGTCAATCACAGAAAATTTTATCTTTGAGTACTATAAGCACAAATACTGGCTGGATGATTGAACTACAAGGGTAATGCTAATTAGTAGACATCTACATTTTTCATTTTGACTTTCTTTTCCTGCACAGTCCATCATTACCCAGGCAAGCTATTCAGACTACAGAAAAGGAGTTGTCTTCTCCCTTCATGCAGAACAGGGAGGGAGCAGAGGAGTGCTCTGCATCACAGAGCTCCTTCACTAGATGGTACTTAGTTCAAGCCTGAAGATGCAGTAAGAACATAGCGAGCACCATGACTGATGAGAGTCTCACAAGTAGCTCATTTTAAAAGAGTAGGTATTCACAATGACACTTTGGGAATAAGTACAACATCTCTTACAGAAGAGAATAATCTATGTTTTCCATCAAACATTGTGCTTCAGGAAAAAAAGAAGATTTAGGTGGTTGGGTTAAATGTAGTGGAAGATGTCCAGCCTTTGAGTATCATCAGGCTTGGAAAGATCGCACAACGAACCATGATGATGCTATGGGGAAAGGGAAAGAAAAGTTACAATGTTTTTCCTAATTTAATTACTCAAAGCAAAAGTTACCTCTGTATTACCTTGGAGACACATTTCAAAGCAGTATGATTTCTCTGCCCACTGAGCTTCAGGACGTTAGGAATAAGAAATGTTTGTTTTCCTAGTGGGTATGTCAAAGAAATTGGTGCATGAAATGTGGTGGTTTGCTGTGGCAATCACTTTGAAGGCTGCAGTACTGTAGGCCATTAGTCATCACAACCCTGTGAGTACGTGGTACTTGGCAGCTTCACCCAAGAACGAGGTTTATACCTAGGAATTGCAAGGAAGAAATGGTCTGTGTCTTGGAGTCTGTCTAAAACCAAATGTGGAATTAAATAGTGAAACCATTTTCCACTTTCTCTTTTGATGAAAACTTGTAGCTATATTGGATGGATAGTACAATATTGTATTTTTATGCTGGTTTTTAAATTACTTGCTTTTACTTCTATTCTTTTGTTTATTCTGAACATATTAAAAATGGGAATAAAAACCTTTAAGAATCCTCCCACGCACTTTTTGTACATACTAAATAAGAGGCAGTAACAAGCTTATTTTTAACAATCTTTTGCAAATACCCTTTAACATCATTTGGATTTTTTATTTTAAATCCTTTCCTTTCAGTTACTCTTTTGATTGCCATTGCTATATGTACGTCCAGCAAAATATGTGCTAATAGAAGCCATAAATTCTTGCCTTAATGTGACATGTGGCAAAGCAAGCGAAACTGTCTTTACTCCTGCCTGATAAATGGCACCATAATGTTGCTGTTTATTCTCAAAGAAGAAGTTTGCTTCCTGCGTGACTTTTCTTTCCCACTCATGGGCCACTTCTCAGTTTCAGAGAACATCACAGTTTTGGCCTTCCTAGAACTTTGACAATGACCTTCATCAAGAAAAATGAAACAAGAAACTGATATTTTTTACATAAAAAAAAAAAAAGGTTTTCTTAGGCCATATTTTAATGTGCCTTATGAAGGAACAGTTGATAATACAAATGTATGTTTCATTTCTGTTTTACAGTTCATCTTTATATAGCATCTCTTGCTACCATGAAGGGTAATTAAGCTGTGCTCAAGCAAAATCTTTACTAAAGATCAAACTATATCTGGGCCGTCACCGCTGGCCAATGGTGTTTACATCACAAAATTACAGGGGTGAAGTGAAGAAACATGAAGAGATGAGGAAACATATATTGTGCACAAGCCTTTTTAATACGTTCATATTAAAAAGTCATTATTGCTTTAGAAAGGTCGTCTGTGTTCCTCTGAAACATTTGCTTTACACAGATAAAGGATCGTCTAGTATTAGGTTTGTCAAGTCTTAATGTTGTGAGTGTAAGTAATAAGTAGGTTAGATGGCTAACCTACTTAAATGAATTTTTTAAAATGTCTTTTTTTTTTATTATTAAAACTTCTCATTTGGATTCTGCTTCCATCTCTCTGTAGTAATTCTACTGTTGCATAAATAAAAATAAAGTGTTTGGACTTAATTATATCTCATTCTTACTGCTGAAATGAGCAGGGTGTTTTTTAAATAGAGTTTTACACAAGAAGAATGGCATGTGATTTAATTTACTTTTAAAAATATTATTTGTTGTTTCTGGTATAAATCTCAGTTTGCTTTAGGGCAGAATTATGGATTATTCAAAGTGCATCTTGTCTTGGAGAAAAACCTAAATTAACACCAGGAAAAGCAATTCTGTATAAAGATACTACCAGCAAAATACATTATTAATTATTTTTTTATTATGACACTTCTCTTCAGGAAGGAAAAAAAACACAAAAAAACAAACACCTCACACACCTAAGATCCTGGGAATTCGTATATTTTTAATTGTCTTGCAGATCAAAAACATGACTAGACTTAGCTATTGAAGTCTCATTTAGTGCCGGGCGCTTACGTGCTGTCACTGTCTAGACAAAGCTCTTGCGGGGAGGTGGGAGTCACCTCCCTCCAGAGAGCTGCGTGTGGCAACGCTGCTGCCACTCAGGAGCCCTGACCTTGCTTCCTTTCTAAACGCTCTGCGGTCTCTCAGCCTAATTGTACTTGAAGCAGGGAAACTGATGTGTTCTATGCGACATGTGCAGGGAACTAATTGAATTTTTTAAATTAAATTTCTATAAGTACTGAACAGATATGCAGGGATTTATTTTCTTCCTTTCTTTCTTTTTAACATTTAATAGCATGTAATCATCGGTCATTTTTCCTGGCTTTGAGTATCTAATGATCAAATTCCACTGTGGCTATTTGGCTAACAGCTAAAAAGTCTGAAATAAATGTGTGACCTTGACATTTGGAGATCTACTGCAAATGCGGGTGAAAGGGCTGGAAGAATATATCCCCGGCCTCCTTTTTTTAATAACACAAAGAAGATTTCTATTGACTGGGAGTCAGAAAGAGATGACATCTTTCCTTTCCAGGTTTTTATGATAACTTTAAGTATGTAAAGGCAGCAACAGTAGCAAGTGTTACAGTACTAAAACAGGCCAAAGGACATGGCTTTTCCAATACGTTTTTTAGCTAAAAATATAGCATGTGACTTTTGAAATGAGGAAGAAAAGTAGGCCAACACGTGTTATACATATGATTTAGCAATGCAAAACCTGAAGCTTTGAATTAATGCTTTTATAACAGAAATGGGGGAAATAACCTGTATAAAATCATTAATATAATTTTAGGGTCTTAAGTTAATGGCAAATAATGTAATTTGGAAACATTAGTATTAGTATTGCCACCATCCGTGTGGAACCAATGGCAGGCACTGATGTTATTACCAATGGCACAACAGTCCCAAAACATACAGATAATATTCCAATAAATGAGCTTTCAGACCCTGCAAATGCATGGTTTCTCTGGGGTTGCTCTTTGCCAGCAGCAGTGGCACATCCGGAGATGCAGTTAGCTGCAAGTATGCATCAGATTAAAACACTGAACGTTTAAAAATCACTTCTTGATGGCGTTAGCTGTGGCCTCACCATTTTTTTGGACAAGCTAGTAGCCACCGATGACACTTCAACCACCTTTTAATTACAGATAGCCACAGTAGTGAAAATACTGGTTTTTGTGTCTTTGTCAGTGGAACTGCCTGGCAGTGGTCAGCAGGCAATCCCAGGACACACAAACCATAGTTTGGCCATAGACTGTCAAAAAGGCTTTCTGAACTTTCCTATTGCTAGGAGAAAGGAAGCGTACATCCTCCCCGGGCCCCCTTCAGCAGTGGGGAGCAGATCATTTTTTTTGCACTGTCTGGAGCATTCATCCATACAGCCGTTCCTGAACCAATTGATCAGTCAACTACCATAAATACTGGAATTACTACTAAAAGAAGATAGACTGATGACAGTAGCTCAGTAGCTTAATGAAAGCCTAAATCGTGAACACAGTTCCACATACTCATTGAGTGGCTGGGGAAAACGGGACCTTCTTGCTTTCATAACACTTAGGTAGGATGGTAGGCTACGAGGTTGCCACTGACTGAGACCACTGAGGTCATGTCAATGTGACGAGAATGGGAGAAATTGTGAGAGTATCTTGTTGAAATCAGCCCCTTCACTGCTAGTATGGTTTTTGTCAAACACCATAGCTGCTTACCAACTGTTTAAACACAGACAAAAAAATACAGCTCAAATAGTACCCAAACTATTTTGAAAAATTGAAAAGGAACTAGATGTGGACCTGTTTGCTGGGGGGTAGGCAGTACAGGACAACAGACAGAGGCTGAGAGAGAAAGGATATTTGGGTAGAGTTGTCCCAGATTTTCCTGAACTAGTATTGGAGTTCAGGAAGGAAAAGGAGGAGAGAGGACAAGGGGAGGATGGCATGGAAAAGGGAAAACTGGGACAGCCTTCAAGGCCAAATGCATGTTAGGAATGAAACAGGTTGGGAGGCATATCTGTCCTCCCTCACGAAAACATGGGCAATAAAGGCGCCTGCCTCTCCAACTGTCTCTTGGACCCCCTGCATATTTCCTCAAGGAAACTGGGATCAGGCTTCTTGAATCCCTTTTCTGTTCTTGGAAACAAGATCTGAGGGATCCGTTTGCCGCTGACGGCATCCAAAGCCCTCTCCCTTCGCCCTGTCTGACCTCAGAGGGTTCAGTGGCTCTTACTTGGGGTAAGAGGGAAAGGGAGGATTGCACCTTTCCACTGCTCCTTGGGTGTCCTCTGGGGCTGGGAGCCTGAGTCCTTCTCTCTGTTACCGCGGTAATGACATCTATGACATAGGTATATGATGTAAACAACCACCAAGGCTCACTGTCCTGATTGCTAACAGGCCTGACTGGATCGCAGATTGTAAGCCCCTGGCCCCGGGCAGGGAGGATGAAGACCCACCAAGGTGAATGGAACCGTTTACACCTCTCAGAGGTGCATTGTTTATTCCTGTACTCATCTCTAAGAGGTGTTTTCATTCATGAGAAACTCCTGCTGAGAAGATTGGAGCACTTAACACCTACTGGAGAAGTTCTCTTTAAGTGTGGATTTCTTCCAGACTGGCTGGGTGGTCCCCAGTAGTACATAAGTACTTTGATTGCCTTAAAATTGGACACTCCTCACGCGGTCCGAGAGAAGAGTGAGTTACTGGAACCTCCTCCCTCTCGTTTTCACGTGTTGGAGTCTTGCTTATCTTAACCATTTGGAAAGGCTCAAGATCCAGCCATGTAAATGAAATCTATGTTAACAAAATCATTTGCCATTGAGCACTCAAGATAAAGGAGACCTCCTTTTGCTGATTTTTGGCTTTAACAATTTCACAGGTAATAAATCCTTTTGATGAAAAATTACAGCTTTTTTGCTGTTATTGTTAAGGACCAAACATTTCCATGTGTCTTCACATTTGCACCTGAACAGGAGTTTACTGAATTAATGATATGCTAATGAGCCCTATGCATTAATAGCACAAGGAAAAGAAAAAAAAAAAACCAACAATCGAGGAACTTTATCTAATCATCCTGAAACCTGCCTAATCTGGGACAAACTGTCATCGGTCTCCAAGTCTAGACAGAACTTTAGATAGTGACATTATGTGCTATTGGTGCTTAAAGTCTTTGCAGTACTGATTCCTAAACCTGTGATGAAAGGACTTTTCCGGGATATCATCTTTGTTCGTTGTCACCCCATCAATATTCCTCTCCCTGTGTTCGCTACTTGATCACCTGTAGAGTGATTTTCACTCACCTTCTGCACTTTTCTGCTGTTGATCAGTCTTTCCTTTCCTTGGGAGAACAATGGGAGACAGATGTATAATCTTTCTTCTTAAATGTCACCGGGCAGGAAGGTTCCAGGCAAATCTCATGTCTCTCCCCAGCCCCAACAGCTCGTGAAGCTGATACAGTTAAGGTAGACCTATACCTTTGCTTTTGCTTCCTCATCTACCCATTTGGTATTTTTTTAACATTTCATTTCATAGGCTTTCCCAAGCCCTAAGAGATGGTCCAAGGCTTGGGAAGGTCTGGGAAGACTCTTGCTCTGATGTGCTTGTGCATTCCCTGTGTTATTCCCACATTACCTGGACTGGATTCCGGGCTAAAAGGATGTAATTACCTGCCTCCAGCTCACTGTTTTTTCTGAAAGCCATGTTTGCTTTCAGTATGTTAACACTTCCCTTGATGACAGCATTAATTTCTAAAGTCAGGATAAGTGAGACCCAAGATGAGATCCTCTCTCTCTCCAGCTTGGGAACCCAACTGCTGGCAAAGTGTAGACATATTGGTAACAACAACAATAACGATGCATAAGGAGTTGGAGGGGGAATCTAACAATGTGGTATGGCTTGATTTTTTTTTTTTTTTAAGAAATGCAGATGTAGGGGAAAATAACACAGAATTCATATGCTTGAAAGGTAGTAGTTTTTAGAAGACATTTACATGAATAATCAACTCTTAGTACCAACAGGGACATGTAGGCTTTATAGGCACCTATATCTGCGGCAGACTAGAGATTTTGCTACACATAATATTAATGTAATGAAGCTACAAAATTAGTAACATTAAGTTAGGTAGTGACAGATCTCCTCCAGCATCTCCGTCCTGCCAGGGCAGCCCATTATGTAGCTTGAAGCAAAGGCCCACCTTATACACCTACTTTTATCACTGTTTTCTGTTTCTGTGTGTCTTCTGGTTTAGCAGCTTAGCAGACTAACTGTGGCTTGTACAGTTTCCTTTTAGAAGTGATATTGCTGCTCTGACTGGCTTTTTTTGATTGATGAAAGGAAGACGAAACCAGCTACCAGCTATGACTAAGTCTCGTAGCTGTCAAGGGATAAAAATAAAGTAATGTACACAAGCCTAACATGTAAAATTAAGGTGCCTGTGTATGTGGCAAAGGTGGGCTGGTTCCATTGGCTGCTGTTGTCCAAGGTTATCCTACATTATAAGCTGATGTAGGTGGTTATTGAACAGATTGGGGCCATCTAGCAACACCAATCCCTCTGTTCACCTAGCAATGTCAGAACAAGGGGGCAGTTGCCTCTAAAAGCCACTTACATATTAATCCACTCAATTGTTTTATGCTTGTACATCTGGGGATGAGACAGAATCAGACTCTAGCCATGACCTCACATAATCCTCCTTCTTTAGTGGCACCCTTGCATAATACAGAAGAATATTGTGGCATAAGGGTCATATGTCACAGCAGCACAGGGAGTCACAAGTGCCATGACTGTGTCAAGGAGTTTTTAAACAAGTGTGACTGGCGTGGAGCCTTACACATGCCTGTCATATGGCCTTGTAAGAGGCAGATTTGGGAAGCCCTGGGCAAGGCTGTTCCCAGATGTAAGGTCACCGTCACACAACAATGATGTCCCTGTGAGGTGATCCAAGGGACAATCGTCACATTTGACCATTAGATTATCAGAGTGGATGTTGTAACAACATAGTGTGGAGTTTGAAAGGAAATTATTTTCATATCTGAGCCAAGAAAAATTTTCCAGTAACAGCAGGAAGATTCAACTTGGATGCCTATAAACTATTGCGAGTTAATAATGGCTAGGCAGAGGGCCAGTGGAAATAGATGGTATTTGTTTTAAAAAAATATATTCGTTGCTCTCCCCTTACACTTTGCCTGCTGTTTGTCTTCCTGGACTGCAAGTGCTTAGGAGCAAAGCTGCGCTTATTTCTTGGGATCAGTCATATTATTTACTTAATCAATGGTTGCTGACGATAAATAGTGATAATATAAAACATTAGCACCTTTTTATCTACATCTGCATCTGTGTCTTGGTGAAGTACTGCACTTGTTACTGCTGCATCTGACCGTATGTTCATGGTGCAATCCCTTTAGTGTCATCACAGCAGCAATACACCTGGGACGTGAAAGCTGTTGGAAAATCCCTTGTGCTGGGGCTGGAGGCAAGAGAGAGAAGCTAAGAAAGCCAAGGGCTACACCAAACCGGAGGGCATGGTGTAAAAATGGCAAAGAGAGTGAACCCTGGGCCAAGGAGCAGGCAGGGACTGAGCAAAACATGGCAAACCAGGTAATAGCGAGGTCCTACCACACACAATAAGCAACGGACGTAATAATGAGATTCCCTTGTCACCGGTCGGTCTAACAAGCCAGCTCTTAACCTCAGCTTTGGCCAAATAGCTGACTGCAGCTCAGTATTCTTGATGGATACAGCAGCGTCCATTACACTCTGGCAAGCACTTGGGGCCCGTATGACATTCTGCTCGGGAAAAAGTAATGAGATACATACTTCTTGCATGTTCCTACATAACGATGATGCAGTAGGACGCCGATGTATGTAAAGAGCCATTGAAAACAGACAGTGTTTTGCAAGTCTTTGCACCTCGCTGTAATAATAAACAGTAATCAGTCATTGTCATTTTTCTGCATTTTTCCCCCTGACTCTGGAGGAACGTTACACCAGAGCAATCTGGTTTCATTAACTTTGAACAAGCTGCTCTAGTGACTTCCCTAGAAATGGCAAATATACATAAAATCACATTTTCCTGAGCGTTGTAACAAGGATTCAAGCAGGAATGATTGTGCAAGTTCTAGTGCCTTTATCATTCACGAGACCAGACTACCACAATGAATCCCAGAATCTGTGAAGCAATTTTTTTCCCCTCACTATTCTTCACTTTCTAGTTTTAAGCCCATTCAATTTCATTAGTATTCCTTCTCTGTGTTGTCAGTCTGCATTATGGTGGGGTTTTGGAAGGCCTTCAGTAAAAGAATACTTGACTGTGCTACAACCCTCACCCTTTGTACCTCCGTACAGATCCCAACAGAATGAATTTCTAAATGCCTGCATGTTGCAGGAAAGATGAATTCTTAATGAATCTTAGGATACAAGTCTAAACAGATGACAGTACTTTCCAATCTGCTACGGAAACAATATGTTTTAATTAAGTATAAGGTTTAATAAAATTTTCACTCCTTGTACAAAAATGAATGGTGATTAACAGACGGCTGACAAGCCAACTCTAATAATTTCTGATTAAATGCTTTTGTTTAGTGTTTTCAGTCACTCTCTACAGGGAATTAATTACTGGAAATGAAAAAAATGAAGGTTCATGCCAGTTAATATCTTTGAGAAAGTGGAAGGTAATCAACTGTATGAATTACAGTGGCATATGCAGGCCAGCTTGTGGTCAAAATTTGTACAACATACCCCAGCCAGTTTTTAAGTTGGTTAGACAGAAAATTGTGTGTGGGGAAAACCTCCCTCAACAAGCTACACCATAGTTTTAAGTAAACAGTGAGCAACTGTATTGAGAACAAGATGCCTTTGTGGCTTTTCTTCAGTTTATGCTTTTTTAAAAATGATATTTACTTATTTACAGCGGCCACTACTATTGTAGGTTTAAAGCTTATGTTTACATGATTCTTTCATGTTTCAAATTGCTCTTTAAATAAGCAAACCAGCTTCCAAGGGCAAATCTGCGTGGAGATATGCATGAGCAGAACCATCCGCCAGAGGTTTAACGTGAAGGATGTGAGTAGATGGGCAGGGATTGCTGCCACCCTGCTCCAAGGAGCTGCTTGCTGCAGCAGACACTCATCTACCCCCCCAGATCAAGGTTTCATCTAGCCTTGCTGAGGCCATCCCCGCTAAATTGGTATAACAGGTACTCCAATAAATGTTCCCAAACAGGCCTTGTATAAAACTAATAAAAAAGGAGAAAAGGAACCGCTTTTTATTATCCATTGTCCTCAAAGAGGTGCTAGTTTGAAAATTTACCTGAGAAAGTTTACTTGGCCATAAGCTTGAGTAGGCAATTCCTTAGCTGAAGTCCGTGGATATGGACTTTTTGCTCCTCTGAGTTGATTGCCAATTAACCTGAGCTAGTTAGCAGTTTTGTAAACGTTAATCTAGCTATTTCATGAACAATTGAACCAGGTTTAAGCCCATTGGCAATCAATTAACTTGAATTTTAGCAGCCACAATTGCAGTCTTCTAGAACAAACACATGCCCTTGGTGAAAGCAAAGGCTGATCTTTCCCTGCAGAAAGCCAGTTCCAACTCGTTTGATGTCTTATCACTAAGCTATTTGAAGCGTCTTCCATTCTAGTTTGTCTCCAGTGACACATAAACTTTGTACTGGCCATCTGCAAGGGCTGAGAGAGAACTTCATGCGCACCTCTGATAATCTTGTGTTTGCCCAGGGATTCTTTAAGACTTTTTAATATTGCCTTGATAATCACCATTTGTGGTGTTTAGTTGCCAGTGAGCTTTGTTGCAGAAGACCTACTGTAGCAATCTGAAATATTAGTAAATTATATAGCCATATGCACAAACTAGCACTTGTGTCATTCAAAATTTCTGTTAAACAAACTCTGAGTTTTGCAGTGGAATTGAAAAATCAGTCAGAAGGAGCAAATAATTTCAGGTATTTTGGGGTCTGACCTACAGCCAAATGTAAAAAAATGTAATTAAATAATGAATTCACCCATAATAGAGAGGTTCATCGGGATCTAAATTTCTGTTCACTTTTTAAATTCTTCTCCAGTAAATTTCACTGGGAGCTGGAGCAGCAAGGACCTAGGAAAATATGGATTAGAATAAAGTACAGAGACCTGTTTCCTAGAGTTCTGTTTTTATTTTGTATTTTATATCATACAACATATAATAATTTATAATTATAATTAATTCAAGAATAAATTTAAGTATAATAAACATATTTATTCATTTTTGGAGTTCTAGAAAATAAAAGGAAGTTTCTTAAGAGATTGGCTAAATGGTCAATGTTGTCAACTATATTACTTTGCTCTGGAATTGAGAAAACTTTCCTGTAAGGTGGCAGTAAGATGTAGGCAAAGGTCTGCTATTATATACATATAGTCACAATCAGCCAATGAAGCTTCTACAGTGGGTGAAAAAGACCGTTGGCACCAGTGCAGTTTTTTGCCATTGTGGATGTTAGTTTTTAAAATAATATTAATGAACAGGAATGTATTTCAGTAAAGAAAATGAAAGCATGCTATTATCTGGTCTGCAAGCGTGACTCACACATGTTCGCCTTAGCACCTATGTCACTAGGAGTTTGTCACAGATTATAAAAGCAGTGGGATCATGCCCTTGGTTTGTGACATGAAAAGTCTGTTCAGCAGAGGAAGAGGAAGAGAGGTATCAATTATTACCAACACTGTTACGAACACTTTCTCACACAAACAGGCAGTTACATGGGAAAAAAGACTTCTGGTGAGTAACTGCTCTTTGTGGTATGAACAAAAATACCACACAGCCCTCAGGTTTTGAGACAATTTTTACGTTCTACTTCTCTTTCAAGTTACCTTGCCCTTGCTTTCCAAATAACTCATTTGTTATCTTACAGAGAGGCGCAGCTCTGACTTCTGAAAGACGGAAGGGCTCCCTTTCTGCTCTCTCTACAGCTTTCAGCTTTGCAGTAGAGGGTTTTCTTTACAACTTCAGGCTTTCTAATTCATTTCTTCTTTAGGGCAGCCCTTCTTTTGTCACAAGCTAAGAGACAATCCGGTAGTCATTACACAGGGAACTTTCCCCTTGAAATGACCGGAATTTTTGGACAAGAATTGCAGAATTGGGTCCTATGCCCCCACGAGCACTTTGGCTGGGAGTTGTCAGGGAAATGAAGCTACCTGAGCGGATCACCACAACAAGCATTAGATGGGGGAATGCTGTATCTTTAAAATGCACTCAAAATTCATTGTCTACATAGGGACGGAACAAGGTTTCCAAAGCCAATTGCTGAAGTTTTTATTTAAGCATATTAGAATACTATATATTAAATTACGAGTACAGGTAGAAATATCCTAGAGTTGACAATGGAGCCTGCTGAAGAGACTCAAAATGACAGAGAAATAGGGAAATCACAGATCGTGAGATAAAACGATAAATGCAATTATGATCTCCCAACTCATTTGCATTACTTTTTCTCGCTGCAACTTTTTTTTTCTTCATGGGTAGCTGTAAAGTGTCATTATTTATTAGCTATTCTGAAATGTTTCATGTATTTTCTCATTTGCAAATGTACCTGTGAAGCTGGTTAAAAAGTAGGGCAGATTTTGAGACATGTAAAAATATTCATGAATTAAGTTCTGATCTTTGTAAGATTCTGAGTCATCCGAGATCTTCCACTTCACAAGGAGGTGAGGTCCCGTGTACCTTTCAAGTAAGTGCTCAGCACCTGATTTGAAAAAAAAAGCCACCCTAAATAATTTGTATGCAAGGTTAAAAATAGGAGGTTTTGTCAACATTCCTTGGAAATTCTTTGTTGCAGAAGTTACAAAATAGAAACTAGGGGGTCCATTTGGTGGTAGAGACTAGAGAAAATTAGGTTTGTTATTACACACAACCTTTCTTCAGCAGTAACACCTCTCTTCCCCCACATCCCAGTCCCAAGCGGTTGTGCATATTCCCTCACTTATGCTGGGTCGTTATCACAGAGATCAGTTCATTGATTTGAACACCAGTGCACCAGCAAAAGGAAGGGGTGGTGCGAGGGAGGACCCGTTTAGCTGACGCTGGCTTTGAGGAAAGGTCAGTAGCCCCATAGCCTCACCATCATGAGAAAGTCTGTCACTACTTCTATCGATTGGGTCAAATCTGCATTAAAATGTGTGTTTTGCCAGTAGCAAAAGGAGCGCTGTCAATAAATTTTATATTGGTTCAACAAGCAGAATGAATGTTGTGGACTGAAAGCTCTCTCTCTTAACTCATGAGCATTAGGCTGATGAAATCTAAAGTATTTTTAAATCAGCTGTAACTTCCACCTGATTTATGAAAAATGCTTTTTTTCTAAAAAAGATGATTTGATATACTCCACAGTCAGTCTACTCTGGTGTTCAGCTATTCTTACAGATATCAACCTCTTCCTTACCACAACTTAATCTGCCTTCCTGTGGATTAGGTTTGTTATCTGTTTGACTCTGCTTGGGCAACAGACAAGTTACCTCTGGAAAACTGAGGTTCGTTATGCTTTTCCATGATAACGTAGATCTGTATATTACAAGGCTTTTGCTGCTACACAGGCATTTAAAAAAGAGAAAAAACTTTGCATGGAGTCTGAACACGGGAGCGTCTTCCCCCCGATTGATGCACACCTACCCATGGGATGATCTTGAAAGAGACTGTTCCCTTTCATGACACTATTACATTTGGAAAATTTTGGCAAAGATAAAACCACCTGGGGGATCCCCACTCGAACTTCTTATAGCATATGCTTGTTAACATACTTATAGGTTTTAACTGGAATAGACTGATATTTGATGCTTATGTTTTCCTGTCCTAAAACAAGGGAAGCAGAAAGGTGGAGAGACAAACTTCAACCCCGAAATCAGACCATTCATAATTACCAAAATAGGTGTTGCAAGCAAAACTTTTTCATTTTAACAAAGCAGCTTTTTTTTTTTATTTAGTAGGTATATTAAAAAAAAATAAATATCCAACTAGCTATTACACAGACGATGACTCACAAAATGATAAAACATTTTTTCAGAATTCTGGACAGAGTGGAGCAATTCAGTTTTCAGTATAATTTTCTGTAATCTTTCATTACTCTTGATTGGAGAGTTAAAGTGGCTGCTGAGTCATTAATAGTAAACAAAGAATTATACTGATCCACAAGATGCTCTGTTGCCTATGACTTAATTGTAATTTGAAGGTTTAACGCAGACTTACCTGAGAAAGAGTGCAAGTTAAAGTATGCATCTCACTAATTCTCTTACTGGACTAGTATAAGCAGCTTTTTACATAATGGTTTGTGTAGTCAATTAACAGAGTATTAGCTATAATAGATAACATTCTTACTAAGACCATATTAATTAGAGCTTAAACACAGCTAATCTGAGACCTATATTGAATTTATATTATTATGTAAGCATAATGCTTCCGTAGGCAACTAATTTCCTTCATGGCAGTTTTAAGGAAAAGGAAATCCTAGCATCTAAGATATAAATATGCAAATTTTTACAGCCATTTGGAAACCACATAACGTTTCTTAAAACTCAAGTGTGCCAGGCCATGTTACAAATAATAGTAAGATTATGAGCCACAAAGGACACAAAAGATTGAATACCTTTTGAATTTATTGGAACAGAAGGAGTGGGATTGCTAGCTATGGAAATCTCTGCAAGAATTTAATGTATTTATGTTACTGCTCCTCATTTTACCTTGTGTTAGACCCCAGTTCTGGGGTTCTCCAGTGTAACTTCTCTTCAACGAAAATAAAGCCTGGCATGTCTCCATACCCGCATTTTTTATTGATTCACATGAATCCATCGGTTTTTAGACAAACATTCCCTGAAATTAATTAGGAATCCTGTCTAAATACAGATTTAAATTTATTTTTAGTTGCATGGGTTTGTGGCCTCCTTATCACTTTGTTCAGCAGTTCTGCAAAATAACCAAAGCTTAATACGTCTCTGGTAACATCAGCTACCTGAAGGAAGCCCTTAGGCAAAAACGTATTAAATTTTTAAAACACAGATAACCATGAAACTAAGCAATTGCAAATTTACAGGCATAGCAAACTTCAGTACAATATTAGAAAACCCGTGTATTGCAATTAAATTAAAATTAAATTAAATTAAATTAAATTAAATTAAATCTTGACTCCTGCCACCAACAGTAGCATCGCTGCTGTCAGGAGAAAAAATTCCGCTAATAATAAGCTGATAGGGCCACAATGTTCCGTTATGTTGTCTAGTCGCACTGTTGAGAATTATTGCCCATCTGTATGCCAGAAGACAAGTGCTTCTCATCGTGACTGAAACGAAGTGGAAGAATGAGGGCTAATAGGCTCGTAAACGCTCGTGCCAAGAGTCATGGAAGTGACTGGGGGCTCACTAGGCGGGTTACGCCTGTAATTTCAGATGCAGAGTTGACAACTTTGAATTCATCTCCCCTCTCCCATTTGTATTGAAAAGCTGTTTTCGTATTTGCAGTATCTTTTTTTATTATTATTATTATTTTTTTCTTCATCTTCTTTTTTATAATGGTAGCCTTTCAAACATTGTGGGATATTGAAATATTAGTCATACTCTTCCATATCTAAAACTTCCAGTCAGCAATGTTTTAGAATCTCTTCCCAATTTATGCATCATTATTTTCCGAACATATACTTTAATTTCACCAACAGAGGTCAGTAAACCACTGAAAGAGAACCGTAAGTGTTTGGTGAGAACACACCCTCGTCAATCTTTCTAACATCATCCTTCTGATAGATTTGTTCAAAGGGCTCTTGTTCGGTTGCTTCAGAAAATACAAGCCTAGTTAGCTAAAAAAGAAAAAAAAAAAAGCAAATGTGTGCTTATGCATACAGGAGAATGAATTTTATTAAGGAGATGAATTACACAAAATACTATATTGTTAAAGATCTTTCAGCATTGGACTATATTTGAAATACCTGTTATCAAGCCAGTAGCAAACATACATGCATAAGTATGATCATCGCTGAATCAATTTGTCAAGGTTAATGCAGACTGTGATTTAAACGGTAGTACTTTGAATGATCTGCAGAATTCTACTCTCCAAGCTTTGTGCTGCTGAAAACCAACCTCGTGCGGAGAGAGTACAAAGAGGAGGATCCCAGAGAAGTAACATTTAATGATATTAAAATAACAGATAGAAGCGCAGGAGAAACCAAGAGCTGTCACCAACTTGCTCATTTTGACAGTAACAGCTAATGGAACTGTATTAACACATCATTTCCCAACTTTCAACCGTAATGAAAAGCTATTTTTACAAATCATTACTTTCGGTATATGGTGTTTCAGCCACGTGGCTTCTATTAGTGTACAGGGGAGTTTCACAACTAAAGCTGCCTGTGCAGTACTGAAAGTGTACCTTTTATGTCGGGCTAATCCCAGAGGGGAGTCAGCACTCCTGCCCGCGTCCTTTTGACCTTTATCCTTTTAATGCATTTTGCCTCAGTAGCAAAAGGTGAAACCCTAGTTTTTATGTTGCAAAACAGACCCGCTTCAACAGCGTTTCTCTATGAAGTTAAGGAAAGTAACATACGCTCCTGTGGAAACGTTGAAAGTCCCTAGCTCAGCAACCAACAATAGCTTTACAAACGTATTTTTAGCATCGCTTTTCTGGTAGCCCTTTGAAGCTCACCCGCACGGCCTCACTGCCACCCCTCTCAACAGCTGCGAGCATGCGAAGCCACTGGAGTGGAAGATGTTAATTATCATCAGCTACTGGAATTTCTCCAGGGACTACTTGTGGTTAGAAACGTGCTTCCCTAAAGAACTGCACCAGGCGCTGGGATCATCTCTCCTGTAGCTTATCACAGTCCCTCCTCTTAAGCAAAAGGGATAATCGATTTAAAGTCCCGATCTTCACTTTTAAGCGTTCTTCTCTTAGGATACGATTGTGTGATTTTCCTAAGCAATCTTAACTGTAAAATCTTTTATTGCTGTGAATAGAATTCCAACAATGGCCATTTTCATGTATATGCGAGTTTCCCAGGGACTAGGTTAGCACATGCACAGATTTTGATTAAGAACTGGAGAAACAAGTCTAAACCGAAAAAGGAACAAAACCAGGAAACAGACAAATCGATGGACACAACTGTGGTTTTTTTGTTTGTTTTTTTTTTTTTTTTTCCCCCAAGGAGGGTCATTTGAACTTCCTTTTTATGGCAAAGAAAAAGCTACACACCTTCCCCCCATGTCACCAGAAAACTGCACACACACACAAATGGTCTTTCCCTTTCTGCTTTACCTCCTGCTATTCAGTGGCATTTTGAGTCTAAACTCGTTAGCATCAGGAGCTTGATGTGATGTCAGCAAGTGAGATATTCCCCACAGGGAACCAAAATAATAGTAGATGAGCTGGCAGAAAGATTCCCAGAACGGGAAATTACAGAAAAACAACAGATTCTAAGCCTATATCTCTAGTGTGAGTACTACAAAGCACCCTTAATGACTGAACACAGCCTTAGATGTACCTTGTAGATCCCTCTGTGGTAGTTAAACCTAGTTATCACCACCACCCCCTCCTCCCTCCTCCAAAAGACCAAGTCAGGTCAATCTCTAGCTGCAGAGAAACCAGGATGAACACAGTAAGCTGTGGGACTTGACTCCCAACGCACCAAGACGAATGCTGAAGACATCTCTCTTGCCCTTTACTATGGATGAGAATGGTACCAGTTCTTTACAAAGTTTTCCAGTCCTTTACAAAGTGACACACCGGTCTTTTTCAATAATCTAAAGGGAGCTGAAGGAAAAGAGGCGCCCCGCTCTCCAAGAATGCCGTCCCCTTCCTGTAAGGGCACAGGAAATCCCCTTCCACCCCCGGGAGGAAGGAAACTGAATGTAATGGAAAATAAACACATCAACTGCGAAAACAGTAACCACCAGTGACTACAAAACCCCTTCCTTGTTATACGTAAGGACAGCGAGTACAGCGGTATTTCAGTTACTCAGTGTTTACAGAGTTAAACCCCCCACAATTACTGGCCCATTCCCCTCCAGGTAGGCCACTAGCCTTGCTGTACTGTACACCTTCTCCAGTTTGACTTCAAATACAGTGATCAAGAAGTAGATACAGTCAAGATGAGGGATTGCTTAATTCTTCCAAACTGGTCACTGCGTGATGGCATAGAGCTATTAACTCTGGGTCAGCTGCCGCAGGCCAGGCCTTGACAAGCTCGAGAAGGTAACGGAATACGCGTTCCCCGGCTGGCATCAAGAGCAATAGTAAAGATAAAAGTGAGCACACAAACACAGAACTGTTATATACAAAAAAAGTTTAATTGAAATACCTGTATAAAAAATATGATCTCCATACATTTCACACTGTTAAACAGAAGAAAAAAAAATCCAAATCCAAGCTGCATAAATGCAACCAGATCACAGAAACACAGCTATTAAAATAAATTAAGGTTTATGACTCTGCCACTCTACCTTCCAGAGCCAATGCACGGAGACTGTACAATGTCAATAATTTAAAACCCTTCCGAACAGCATTACTTTACATTTCTGGTACAATAATACCAGACAAAAGGCATACTGACTAACTTTAAAAAGTCATTCTATTTCCCTTAAATTAGACTTTGTACAACAATTTTCCATCTTCCAACAAAAATTGATAAGGTCAGAAAATTCTTTTTTTTGTCTTTTTTTTTTTTTTTTAAACAAAAGTTGACAGGAATGCAGAAAAAAAGTGCCATGGGCAAACCACTAGAATTCCCATGGGGAGAAGGAGGGGAAAAAGCACAGTGTTGAATAACTATAACCAAATAAATTAACCAAATAAATAGCCACAGCTGAAACCTGTGGGAGGTCTTCTAAACTCCAAACAATAAATAACTGTATAGTACATGGGAAAAACCAAGTTTACATAAACACATTATACAGGTATGGAAAAAAAAGTAAAGTCCTTGAATATTGCATTGATTGTGCATTCAACATGCCCATACATACTTTAAGACTCGCAGGGTGACAAAAGGCCGGGGGGAGTTGAGAAAGGGGCTTCTCATGCCCAGTGGTAGAGATGATAAAAGGAAACATGAATAAACTTTCTGATAGAAAAGCTGATATACCTGTTCATATTTCTGTGCAGGCTATAGGAATTATTTTGAGCAGCAGAGGTGGGTTGGATTTGGAAAGGGCCGGGGGGGCAGGAGTGAAATGTCTGTGTTCAAGTATTCCATCACCAGTGGATGGGACTACTTCATTCAATCACCGAACATGTTCTCCAATGCATCATAGGAGCTGCTTCCTCCAGCACTGAGTCTAAAGGGAGCAAATTCCTATAATGAACCGGATCTTCTTTGGACATACACAGCTCAAAAAAGAAAGTCCCACTGAAGCAGCTTTCAAAAAGGCACTCAAAAGCAAATAAAATCTAGTCCAGGCTCTATGAGAGCAAAAAAGTTTACCATGTATTCAAGAGGTCACTGCTTTCTTAATAAGGTCAGTCTTTGACTAAGTACTGGCCTGCAACTCCCAAACATCAGCGTTTCCAAAGGAAATCTCTCATTCCAAAGCAGAAACCAGCAAAGGGGGAAAATAAAATCAAGTCCCTCAGACAAAGATTCAACTACAGAATAATGAATGCGTTTTTCTAGCCCCTCCTACGTATTGGCAGCAGCACTGTGGTCTTTCTGCTTGTAGCTCCCCTCCCAGTGCGAGGTCCTTAGTAATTCACAGACTCTCATTACTTGAACTTGTGCTAGATACATCAGTATCAAGGGTCCGTAGCCTTATGTCACAGTCCTCAGACTTCACTACTTCAGATTTGTGCATCCATTGATGGTCAAAAATTTGCTCAAGTGTTGGTCTGTCTGAAGGCCTCAGTGAAAGGCACCATTTGATCAGCTGTTGACATTCTGTAACAAACAAACAAGTAGTTTTAGACTACGAAAGTAAAAAGACAACCTTGAGTAAGAAAAACCCCACCTGTACAAACTCAAACGTACATGACTAGTTAAAAAAAAAAAACAGAAAAGAGCCCTCACTTGACCCCTATGCTACTCACCAGGCGAAATTCTTCTCCTGAAGTATAATCGTCCCCTCAAGATTTCTTCATCTTGCTCAAAAGGGATGTCTCCGCAAACCATATCATATAGCAGAACTCCCAGAGACCATACTGTTGCTGACCTGCCATGGTATCTGTGGTACCTGATCCACTCTGGAGGGCTGTATACTCTTGTTCCTAAAAGCGAGAGGGGGAAAAAAAAAAAAATTAAGTCAAGGTTTAGAGTGTTTCCACATTGTTCATCATCATTTAGGATTAAAAAAAAAAAAAGCTTTAAATTTCTTATAGGCCAAAGCCATCAGCGGTGTAATCTGAGGTCAACTGCAGGGTTACACCATCGGCAGGGTTGGCCCATCCGGCCGTGCTATTTCGTGGCAGGGAATAACCCATCCCCATCAGCTGACTGTTTGCCCGGGCGAGCTCCCTTTCACTGGCCACGTGGCGTCTGCAGCATCACACCAAAAATAGACACAAAAGGACAAAGGGGGCTGGCGGGGAGGAGGCGGGAGGGCGGCGAGAAGGTGAAACTCCGGTCTGCCCGCCTTACACGGGGCTAATCTGCTTTATCCAATTCCGCGGGGCGGTAAACAAAATAGGGCCGGTTACGATTTCTACGGGGTTTTTTTAAGCCCGTTTCGTGTCTCCCCCGCCCCCCCGCCTCCGCGCTTCTCTGCGGCAGCTTTTTCCCCCGTCCCCCCCGCCCGCCGCCTCCGGGTGCCCGCGGGCTCCTTGGATACCAAACAAAACCGGGAATTCGGGATGCCGAGGGTCACGTGCGGCGGGGATTCGGGTTTCACAACAAACAGATGTGAGTGCGGCAGCTGGGGGGGAGGAGGGGGGGAGGACACGGGGGAGAGTCCCCTGTTACATCAGTCACGCTCAAAGGGACGGGGGAAAAGGCTCCCTCCTGTCACACGCAGCATTATTTCCACCTTCCCATCGCTAAAGCGTCAATCCCGGCCCCGAATCCCTTTTGGGGGAGCATATTTATCCCCGGTCGCTTTAAAATCTGCAATGCGGGATTTCCAGGACACGGCGGAAAGGGAGGGAGGGGGAGCTACCGCTTCAAGTTAAAAAAAGCACCGCATGTAAAAACTGCATATCCACACATGGAAACATCCGACACCACCGAAGCCTCCATGTAAACAGATCGCCCTCTAGGAAAAAAAAAAAAACCTCTCGCTTTTTTTCCAAGACAGGGAAATATAAACTGCTGCGTCACTGCCTGGAATCGCTTCTTTCCTACGCAACTGAACGCCCCTAAGCTGCTTCGGGTCCGCAGGTTTCCATTACCGATAGACCTGATATGAACCCCTTGCGTCAGAGGCACCACTCGCTGCCGCCGGGAACGGGGCTCAGCGGCAGCTACGGGGCGGGCATCACCCCGGAAGGGGTGCGGGGGGGACACACTGGCCAAACCCGGGCGACACCGGGCAACCCCGTGCGCGGCGAGGGCACGTACCGTCGAAATCGGTATAGACCGTGTCCTTGAGGAGGGCCCCCGAGCCGAAGTCGATCAGCTTCAGCTCGCCCGTCCGGAGGTCCACCAGCAGGTTCTCGTCCTTGATGTCCCGGTGGACCACGCCGCAGCCATAGCAGTGGCGCACCGCCTCCAGCACCTGCCGGAAGAACCCGCGGGCCGTCTCTTCGTCCAGGGCCCCCTTCTCCGTGATGAAGTCGAAGAGGTCCTTCACCAGCTCGGGCCGCTCCATGATGATCAGGTAGCCGTCGGGCCGCTCGTACCAGTCCAGCAGCTTGATGACACCTCTGAAGCCGGAGCCCACCTTCTTCAGGAGGACGATCTCCAGGGGCACCATGACGCCGCTCTGGGCAGAGAGAAGCGGGGGGAGCGGGTCAGCGTCGGAGGCGGGGGGGGGGGGTGGGAAGCCGGCGGGGAGTAGGGGAGGGCGGGGAGGAGGGCGCGGCCGCCGGGCCCCCTCCGCCGCTGCCGCAGTCCGAGGGGCGGGCGCGGCGCTGCGGCGGCGAACCCCCGCCAAATTCCGCCCCCCCCCCCCCGCCCCCGACACACACACACACACACACACACCCGACGCAGAGGCCGCGCCAGCGGGGCGGGCCCCGCCGCCCACACAATAGCCCCGCCGCGGCGGAGCCCCGCGGTCGCCCGGCACCCCCCCACCCCCTCTTCCCTCCCCGCCACCCCCGGTACTTACAATCGTGCCCCACTCGGTCACCCTCTCCTTCACCACATGCTTCACGGCGACCTGCGGAGCGGGGGAGGAAAGGAGGCGCCGTGAGCGGCGGGGCGGGCACAGCCGGCGCCCCGCCGCCGCCGCCGGGCCGCGCCCCGCAGCCTCCCGCCCCGGTAAAGCGCTTGTGCCGCCATCCCGAGCCTCACCGGCAAGCCGTCGGCGATCCTGCTCCCCGCGTAGACGGTGCCGAAGCCCCCACTGCCCAGCACGGAGCCCACCTGGTAGACTTTATCGAACGGCTCCCTCTCCACTTTCACTGCAGGGGAAGGGGGGGGGGGGCGAGAAGAAAAAAAAAAACACAACACACCGCGTTAGCGTCCGCAGCCGCGTTGCGCCAAAACTAGTAAAAAAAAAATAATAAAAATAATAAAAGCCCCAAAGCGCTCTACCAGTATTGCGAGGGCTGCCTTAATTCCACCCAAGGCTTTTTTCTTTAAAAAAAAAAAAAAGATGGTCTTCTTGAATTTTAAAAAAAAAAATAAATAAAAGGAATAAAAGCGCACCCCGGAGCTCGGGGGGGAGCGAGGCGCCGTCCCCGGGGATCGCTCGGGGCCGGTCCGCGCCCCGCCCGGCGCTGGCGGGGGGACACCCCGGCACCGTCCCCGCCGTACCTGGCTGGAGGATCTTCACCGGCAAGTGGTCCATGCTGGTGGGGCTGCAGATGTGAGCCAGCGAGCCGAACTTGGAGAGCAACATCTTTCGAAGGTGGGGTGGGAGGGCGGCGAGTCCCCCGCGGTGGTACCGCCGGCGTCCTCCCGGCCGAGCGCTCGGCGGCGCGGCGCGGCTCCCCGCTCTCCGGAGCCGGCTGAGGGCGGCGGGACGCCGAGACCTTCTCCGCCGCTCCTTCCTCGCCCGGCAGCGGGCACCGACGCAGTCCTCGGGGTTGCCCGCCGGCACGGATCCCCGCGGCGGCGACACCAAGTCCTCGGGCGAAAAGCAGCCGGCGCGGGCGCCGCTCCCGCTCTCCTTCCTCGCACCGGCGAGAACCGCTCGGGGCGCCGGGACGCGCCGGCAGAACCGGAGCCCTCGTCGGAGGCGGGCGGGTCGTGGGGCTGCGGAGCCGCGCCTGGATCCCGCCCCTGCGGGGGCCGCCGCGGCGGGGAGCGGGCTGGGCGCCGCAGTGGAGCCGTGGCGGGCGCAGGATCCACCACCGTGCCTGCCCGCGCGCTTCTGAGCCGCCGGCGCCGCCGCGCCGCCTCTTAACTCCCAATATTTTGGTGCGGGCAGAGCGCGCCGAGCGCACCGAGGATATCCCTCCGCGGGGGAGGCGGGAGGGGGGAAACACCTCTCTCCTCCGCTCCACCGCCCTCTCCCCCTCCCCCTCCGCGCCGGGGCGCCCGCGGTGCGGCGGCCGGGACTGCAGCCTCCCGTCCCGCCCCCATCGTGCGGGCGGCGGGGGGAGGGCGGGGGGCTGGGAACTACTTATTTGTAGTAACCGGCGCGCAGAGTTACAGACTGTCTGAGGAACGCATCACACATTAGCGGCGGAAAAAAAAAAAAGGGTGGGGGGGGGAGATTCTCCGCTTTGCGTTAACATTCCCGGCCGGCCAATCGCGGGGCGCCTTTTCAAAGGGCTCCTCGGCGCGGCCAATGAGGAGGGGCCTCATTTGCATGCGGCAGGGCGGGAATGCCGCGGCGCCCCGCGCCCAGCCCCTCCTCCCGGCTGCGGGAAGGTCGCGCCGCTCCGCGCCGGGCTGGGTCGCCATGGCCGGGGCACGCCGGGACGCGGCTTCGGCGGACGCAGCCTGCAGTGCCGGCAGCCCCCCCGCGCGACGTGTCGGAGCCCGGTTATTCAGAAAGCCGCCGCTCCTCCCTCCCCTGTTTCTTCTTCTCCCCCGCCGCTGCCCCCCGGGGGGACGCCGGGCGCCTTGCCCTCCGCGCCTGCTTCTGTCAGTCAGCTCCCCGGCGCGGCGCGACGGCGGGCGCCCGGTGCCCCGGCGGCTCGCAGGAGCTGAGGGCTTCCCTTCTCCGCCCCGCTCCAGCAAAAGGCAGGGAGCTGTCCCGCTGCCCTGGCCCTGTGGCGGCTTGGGGCTGCCGCGCCTTAGCTGCCCGCCCCGCCCCGCAGGGGGCGCTGCGTCAACGGGAATGGCGGCGGCGGCGGGGCGCGGGCCGGCGGTCTCCCCCTCCCCGGGCGGCTTCAAGGCGGCTTTTAAGTGTCCTCTTCCGACGGGGCTTTTACAGCGGCTCTCCGTGAGGCGCCCGTTTCCCTCAGGCTTCCCCCCGGAGCGGTTCCCGGGAGGCCGTTAACGGCACTTGGAGGGCTGCCGCCGTGAGGGCCCCCCCGGCACCGGCCTCGCCTGAGGGGAGGCCGGGGCAGCTGGGAGAGGCCGGGGGAGAGGGGAGCCCGGGGGCCGGCGGGGATCCTGCCGAGTGCCTGTCCGGCAAAGGCTGGGGGCCACTGGGTCAGAAATTAATTAGCGTTGTGCTGGGTGGATAACAATGTCTTAGTAACTCCTTCAGCAGCTACTCCAGACTACTGACCAGATGCCTGTAAGTGGAGAAATGGCGTGCAGAAGCACGAGGCTGAAGCTCAACCGGGGAATACCAGGACGCTTGCAGACATCTGAAGTGGTCTGAACCCCCGCATCCCTGGCACTGCCACCCCTTTCACACCACCGCACTCCCAGGTGCATAAACGGGAGCGTCTCACGTCCCCTCTCTGGAAAAATCCTGAAGTTGGAGATATCAGCACTGCACAGGGATCCCAAGCGTGAGGGTATTTTTGGGCAACCGCTTGAAGAGCTGGCAGTCCTTCCCACCTCGGGCACTGGGAGAGCGTTGCAGTTGGCATTGTCTGATAATAGTAGCAGTCATGCCCATAAACAAAGCAAGGGCTTTTAGAGAGAGGTAATATCTTTTATTAGATTAGACCAGCTGATGTAAAGGTCAAGTTTTCAGGCGCAGTTTCAACCCTTCATGTCCCGGAATGTGTTTTTTGAAGCTAGGTCAGTTGGAGTATAAAAGTTACTACTCCTCGTACCATGGTATTTGCAGGGGAACTGAACTAAACCATTCTGTTTATTGAGCAGCTGAAGGATTCAGGAGGTTTCATGTTTATGGATTTTTTTTTTTTTTTAAAGATAATGATTTGGATTTACCAGATAAAGCAATAAGAAAGCTTTTTTTTTTTTTTTGGCTGTTAGATATCCTGCCTTTTGGCTATCTCTAATCACATTAAATAAGTTTTTAGCAAGTTTCTCTAGATAATAGCATATGCATGCTATTGTGTTTATTGCTGCTGAAATGTAAACGCGTACAAACAGTAGGAAGATTTAATAATTTCACAATACATGTTCCAGGTTTATTTTAAAGAATTTATCACTATCCCCGTTTTGCTATAATTCTTATTAGTGGCTTGTTATGAGTATTTTTTTAAATGGAGAGTGTTTCTTACTTCCAAAATGAGATCTCTGGTTATTGAAATAGGAAATGTTTTTAAAGAGAGAAAACTGGCATTAAGTATTAATATGCATAAGTGCTAATTATTTAGGGAATTAACACTGCAAGTAGTTATTAATTCCTGTTTTTTTACGTGGCTAAGCTTGAAAAATCATGCATGTATCACTAGTCTGCAAACGTAAAAACATCAGGCCTTTTCATTCAACTGCATTTGCAATTTCTTAAATCCATCTTTGTGTTGTCAATTTATGGTAAATCAGTGATATATTTGCCTTGAACCTGTTCAAGCACATAATAAAGACTTCCCTCAAAATCCTGTTGAGTTTAAGCTACATCTTCTTCAGCTGTATCAGCTGTAGTACTTTGAGTCAAAACAATATAGCATGCCTTTACACATCTATGTTAGAAGCAAAATGGTAACCTAAAAAAGACCACGATAAATGTCTGGTATTGGTATAACTCCTGATCTGATTTGTATTTTCACAACAGTGTAAAAGGAAGGGTATTTTATATTTAACATTAAAGCAAACAAGGTAGTTACTGTAAAAAAAAGTGATAAGGGGGTATTTGTTCTTTGTTCGCTTAATTTTGGCAGACAGACATTTAATTTGTATACAGCTACCAGGACTCTTGGTTTGACAGAATTACAGATGGATCCCAGACATGGAATTTACCCTGTCTTTACACATAAGCCTTTCATGGGTTTGTGGTGCTCCTTTTGATCTGGCTTGGAACATGCAGTTCAGTGGTCCTAAACAATTATAGCTGCAGAAATATTGTATAAACTAGTTTTGGCCTCTTTAGCAGTGGCTTTGCAACTATAAATGGAAAATCATTCGTGGGTAGGATGCCAGTTTGTTCTTTGATCTACAAATCATTTTTCTGTGCAGCGGTTCCTGAGCGGGTGTGAGTTTGTCAGGCACAGAAATACAGAAGATCCATGGGAGTTTCTATTTGCAGCACGGAGACAGTAGCACCTTCGGGCTACCTTTTAATGTCTATATGGAACCAAGTCCTCAGTTTGCTGTGGCACATCATCAGGTGGCATTAATGTGCCCTATTGTATGCCTATAGCCATTGTAGGTCTTCTGGATGGGACTACCAAAATGCTTCTGTTCACATAATGTGACCATCAGGAATGCTGCTAAGAATGCTCCAGCAGTAAAAGTCTAGTCAAGTCGGTAAGAATATCGGTATTCTCATGTCCCTCATCCTCCTTGTATGTCAAAGCTCCTAGACAGCTTAATGACCCTTCACTCAGTTCTTTGCAGTCTCTCTTTTATTTGGTGAGAGAACAAACTGAACACGGTGCTCCAGATGTGGCTTCATGTGTGCTGAATAGAGGGCAATAATCATGTCCCTTGACCTGCTGGCTATGGTCTTGCTAATGCAGTCCAAGATGTGGTTAGTCTTCTTCACCGCAAGGACACACTGCTGACTGTTCAGTTTGTGGTCCACTGGATCCTCTCCCGTAGAACTGTTAGTCCCAGCCTGCACTCTTCCGTAAGTATATCCTGTCCCAGATGCAGGACCTTGTATTTAACTTTTGGGAACTTCAAAAAAGAGGTATCTGTTATACACTCATTCAGCTTGTTGAGGTCTCCCCGAATGGCAGCTATACCCTCCAGTATACCAACAGCCCCCCTTGATTTGGTGTCACCTTTTACTTCCTAAGGGTCTCATCATGCAGGTCGTGGATGAAAACGTTAAATATCATCAGCCCTTGTGTTGATCCCAGGGAATACCACTTGGAATCACCTGCTAATTAGACTTCAAACAGTTGTCAGTGACCCTTTGAGGCCAACCCACCTTTTAGTCTCCCCAGTTTGGCTGCAAGGACATGAGGAAACTGCATCAAAGACCTTGCTAAAGACAAGGAGAACAGCACCTGCTACTCTACCCTCACCCAGAGCGCCTGTAGTGTAGAAGGCAGTCTGAGTGACTAAACACAGTTTGCCCGTGGGAAATTCAAGGTGGCTGTTCTCAATAATATTCTTGTAATTGTGTGAATGGAAATGGTTTCCAGGAGTACTTGCTCCATAATTTTCCCAGTGACTGCGAGAAGGGTGGTCACCCAGATCCTCCTTCTTGCAATCTTCTAAGACAGACGTAACATTTTTATAGTTGTCAGAAACCTCCTCTGATCACTGTGACCTTTCATGAGGGACAGAGACTGCCATTTCAATGACATTTGCTGGCAGTCTTGGTATTCTTGGATGTATCCTGTCCAACCCCATGGACTTGTACTACATTTCCGGCTTGTTTGAACAAATAGATCCTTGCTACTTGATGTGGAGCTCTGTGAGGCCTGAGAGCAGACCTTGCCAGAAGAAACTGAGGCAAAGACAACACTGAGTACCTGTGTGCTGTGTCACAAGGTCACCTGCTGTACTCAGCAGCAGGCCTAGATTTTACTCAATCTCCCGTTTTGCTGCAAAAGGGTCGTTACCCTTGACATCCTTCATCAATTTTAACTGAATGCAAGCATTGGCCCCCTAATTCCATCCCTGCATGCCTGGGCAATGCTGCCGTACTCCTCCTCCTTGTGTCCCCACTTCCACCTCCCATATGCTTCCTTTTTGTTCTTGAGCTCAGTCATGTACTCGCTGTGCTGCTAAGGCAAGCCCTTGCTATACCTGCCTGTTTACTTGCAAATTAGGATGGATAACAGATATGTCTGACTCTGCCAGGTCTTGCAGACAGGTTGTTAGGGCACTTTTTCAGCAACTTCACTGCTTTCCTTTTGACCAGTGTGTCTTATAAAGCCACAACCTCTCTTTATTTCTTTGCATTTAAAGAACACGTCATTAGAATTATGAGTGATTAGAGAAAGATGTTGACAGCTCCATCAGTAATAGACCTTACATTTCCAGATACAGTGCATTCTTTCTTCTTTATCAAACTACTGAGTGAATTCAGTCAAAGATTACTCCTACCACTAAGAAATTAAACTTCTGGTTTAGTTCATGTTTTTGCATTAATAAATAGGATTTTGCTTGTATCCTGTCTAGGTAGTATATACCTATTGTTTATAATCTCCTCCTTCCCCTCCTAGACACACAGGTGCAGAGTTTTGGTTGTATTTATATGTTATCATCGATGATATATATGCATCAGCAGAGATTATCTATTTACCATTTGCCATTGGGAATGTTGCTAGAAGTTTAATCTGTTTAATATAACTACAATTACTGTTTTTCAGATCAGACTATATACAATATATACGGATAGATGTCCGTAGTCTGATTAGCTGTTTGTAACAAAGACTTTGTGAAAATAACCATTATTAGATTGTTACAGAAGAGACAATCAGGCATAGGACTTTGTAGTAGTAAGTGATGAATAAATCAGCGAACAAGATATGACCAGACTTTAAAAGATGATGTACGTTTTAGTGCACTCTGGATCCTTGAAAAATGTCTTAAACTTCTGTTACTAGCAAGCTGATAGGATATATTTCAGCATTCATAGAGAATGGCAGATGAAATCACAAACATATAGTTAATAGTTGTATTTATTTACTTTATTGTATTTATTTGTATGTATTGTATTTAATTGTATTTATTTATTATTTAACGTCAAGATTAATCAGCCCATCACTGTTCAAGCTCAAGCTGATGGGTTGAAGAAGAGGGGAGCAATCCAAAGATACCTGTGAGTTAAAGACCATCTTTGTGTTTGGTGTGTAGAACAGTAGAAGTATCTGATCTGTGATGGAGGCTTTTCTATGGTAAAAAGTAATACAAATAATAAAAATGAAAAATAGCCTTTGCATATAAAATATTATGGAGGAATGCGGTAACGATGGACGGGGCTATGGGACACTTGTAGAAATCACCGCCTGTCTGGTGAAGACACTTGTAAGCTAAGGGGGTGAACACTGAACTTTTATCAGGGAAGTATGAATTTAAGAATAGGCAAAGAATGTAACCCCTTTGATACAGCGTTAGTGAGACCAATACTGGGATACTATTAAAAGAAGTCTGAAAAACTTGAAAGGCTTTAAAGGAGAATACAAGGTCTGTGACCATTGTCTTAAAACATGAAGCTTTAATACCTCGATCTATTTTGTTTATTTGGGAGAAGGTTAGGAGGTAACGTTTTACCATCACCGTCTAGAAGTATCTACAATTTATTTAAAATTTTTTCCCCGCCTGGTATTTGATAGCTCTTTAAGCCTCACACAGGAAGAGTTTCCCAGCCTGGGAATTGCAAGAAAACAACAAACTATAGAAGTAAAGTACAGGTGGGTAACAGGATAATTTTGGATGTAGTCCTTCGTCAACTGAAGACCTCATATTGAAACTGGATTTTAAATAAGGCAAGACGATATGTTCATGTGTAAAAAGAACTTACAGATTTGATGCAGAATTTGCATTAGATACCATGACATTGTGTCAGGGAAGTCAGACTGGAAAGTCTCTGCAGCATTAATATTTATAACTCAAAGAGCACGGCTCTCCACACAACTGAGTTCTCAGGACCTCATCTTCCACTGTTACACAGGTGGCACATTGTGTTCAGTAGAGAGATTGCACAATTTCAGCAGCTGTTTTCCCCATTTCAAAAAATGTATTGCAGAACTAAAGTGGGATCAAGGAAAGGTAATGAGAATGACTGAGGATATGAAAAAAACCCTCTTTTGAAAGATTAGGCCTTTTTTTTGACTTTAGAGAGAAGATTAAGAAAGGGGATGCAGTAAAATAATGGTCTAGGTACAGTAGATTAGATGACCATGTTCTCTGTCATCTAACACGAGCACAGGAACATCAAGGAAAATTAAAAGGTAACATTCAAAACTGATAAAAAAACCCCAACCTGTAATTACCTCTACTTACAAAACTTGTAATTAGACTGTGGAACTCAATGCCAAGTCAGAAAGGCCAAGAATGTAACAAGATTAAAAAGAGCATTGTATTTTTAGGGATAACAAGAATATTCAGGATTATAATTGGAGGATAAAAATAATAGAAGGGCTATCAAGTTTCAAGGTGGAAACCAACTTTCTGTCTTGTAGAATAAGTTGATACTGACATTGGCAAATCAATGAATAAGGAAGGTGAATAAAGAGGAGCTGGTCCACCTCTATCCGCTCTGGGATCTTTGTATAGAGTGAGCCAAAGTATTGGGATAGTTTGTGTAATGAGGCAATTCTTAATAAAGTCCTGTATTTGTCTGGTTTGATTCTGGTGTTTTGCAGTGGTGTTATACTTAAACCACTGTAATGATGTGAAAAATTGATTCCAATGTTTTGTTTGATAGTGTAGACTGGATGAGTATTTTTGAACCTATAATCTATGTACTGGTGGAAATAGTAAGAAATCACAGTGTTCTGTCAATTTTATGTTTGCCCACATGCAACCAAACAAAATTGAGGGGGGAAAAAAAGAGAACTAAAAAAAGAAGTCAAGGTTTACTTTTTTTTGTTAGTTGGTGAAAGTAGCATGTTCCAAAAGTAGATCAATACACAGTCCTTCAGTTAAAATTAGAATCCTTGGGTTAAAATTAGAGAAACAGCGTAACATACGATCTCTTAAGATTTTGTGTAGAAATCATTAATTTAGAGGGACATGTACTATATAGGATGAAGCAAAAAAACTTTGTTCTTGTGTCTGTGTTTGAGTTTTAAAGAAATGTTAGAATACAGATTGAACTGGTTTCAGTTCTGCCTTCCCTATTCAAAATTCTCGTATAAAAATTTTGAAATGCAAAGGATAAATATTTGAAAGCCTTATCTGAGTTGTGACCATCATAGTTATAAAATTTAGACCAATGCATTGGATCTGTGACCTGATCCAAAAGGCGTGTTGCTGTGCTTCCAGTAAAATAATTCAGTAATTTGTTAATCATAAATTCATTCCAAAGTCAGTGGCAGTACTAATGTGTCTTTCTATACTTGGGCACAGATGGAAAGGCTTAATTGGTTTTCAGTGCTTATGATGATAATAATGATCATAGAGTCATAGAATAGCAGGATGGAAGGGACCTCAAGGATCATCTAGTTCAACCTGTCTTGGCAAAAGCACACTCTAAATAAGATGGCCCAGCACCCTGTCCGGCTGAATCTTAAAAGCGTCCAATGTTGGGGAATCCACCACTTCCCTGGGGAGATTATTCCAATGGCTGATTGTTGTCATTGTGAAAAATATTTCACTTGTGTCCTAATGGAATCTCACCAGGAGTAACTTGTATCCATTACCCCTGGTCTTTTCCATGTGACTCCTTGTAAACAGGGAGTCTCCACCTTGTTTGTAGCCACCCTTTAAATACTGGAACATGGTGATAAGGTCTCCCCTAAGCCTTTTCTCAAGGCTGAACAAACCCAGCTCCCTCTGCCTTTCCTCATATGGCAGATTTCCCAGTCCTTTGATCATCCTTTGACCTTCCCTGGTCCCTTTCCACAGAGCTGCTCCCCAGACAGGTAGATCCCAGCCTGTGCTGCACTCCTGGATTATGTTTTCCCAGGTGCAAGACTTGTCCTTGTAGGAACCTCATAAGGTTCTTGTTAGCCCACTCTTTCCAGCCTATCCAGGTCTTCCTGCTCTCCGTTCTGAAGCGTCCACTTCTCCACTCAGTTTGGTGTCATCACCAAAATTCATCAGGGTACAATTAATGCCATCATCCAGATCACTTATAAAGATATTAAACAGTGTTGTGCCCAATATCAGTCCCTGGGGGACCCCACTTGTGACCAGTTGCCAGTTTGGAAAGGAGCTATTTGCCACCACCCTCTGGGTGCTGCCTGTCAGCCAGTTCCCACCCACCGCACAGACCACTTGTCTACACTGTAACTCATCAGTAATGATAACAATAATAAATACTAAAATTGCTGAAGACTTGCAAAAAGAGACTTAATATACAGAGCTGTCAGCTCTTCACTTGATCTGTCTTGAAACTTGATGCTAAATTTAAAACCAAACTTACAATACCAACATTGTGAAACAAAATGTGATATGTTTATAAGGTCCTATTTTGGTTTTATGGCTATGTAAGCTCCTAGTTAAGGCTTCATGAGCCAAAACTGAACAGTGTAAAAGCATTCAAACCTTTCCTACTATCTTACCATGACTTCCTGTGTGCCTCCATCTCCGCTTTCCCCTCCTCGGCTTCTCAACCACTCTGTAATGAGAAAACTACTGTAAAGTTACTGTAATCACAGAAATAAGATCTGTCCTTTGAACCACGGACAGGAGGCAACCACCAGATCACTTTGAATGGGTGTGCCCTGGCTTTCCGACTGACAAACTGCTGGTGTTCCTGATCTTTGCGAAGCTGAAAGAATGTAATTATTAACCAGCGAAAACTCCAGCCCTGCGCGTGCATCCCACGTGTAGTCTGCAGAACTGTCACTAGTCACTGCTCCTTTCGTTACTATCAGACACAGACAGTATCATTAGCAAGCTGAACTGGGGTGTGTGCCTTTGCACAAAGGATCCTCAACACTGTGCTAATGTTGTAATTGACGACAGAAGTTCACGTGGAGGAGAAGGTTATGTGTTGAGTACATTTTTCTGTAAGTATAATTACTCTTGTCAGCATAGGCTGCACTTTTTTATTGTTCAAAGTCAGATCAAATCTGTGAGAAGAACAATTCGGTTTAGCGTATACAGAAAGTTGGTACCTGCTTTGTTAATGTACTATTAAAATTAAAAAAAAAGATGGGAGGGAATGAGTATCGTTAAACGATCTTTGATCAAGGCTCAGCTGAATGCATTCCAACATTTATACTATAATTAAAAATGTAGTGACTGTCCTTGCTCAATGTTTTATTCATAGATAACTAAGGTATGTACCGTAAACCGCATATGACTGTGTGATCAAAGGACACTTTACTGTGTATCTTATCAGTACTAGTATACTAACTTTATGATCATAATTTTTCCTTTTCTGTTGTGTTTCCGTGGACTTCGTAAAGATTATTGTAGTTTATGTTATGTTAATCAGTATTTTATCAAGTTTTTTTTAATTGCTTCCTAAGTGTTAAAAACTAACAATAAATATGCTAATATTTAACTATTAAGCTTTCTGAAGGGATGATTTCACACATATTTCAAGCTGGTGAGTCCCTTGTGCCTGATCTCAAAATGCGTCCTCAGAAAAACAAGAAAAGATGAAATCGGACAGCAAAAGCTGGGACATACAAGATGTTAGGTCCATTTTGCATATTTTAGAATCACAGAATTGTCAGGGTTGGAAGGGACCTTAAAGATCATCCAGTTCCAGCCCCTCTGCCATGGGCAGGGACACCTCCCACTAGACCAGGTTGCTCAGAGTCCCCTCCAGCCTGGCCTTAAAAACTTCCAGGGATGGGGCTTCCACCACCTCTCTGGGCAACCTGTTTCAGTGTCTCACCACCCTCATGGTGAAGAACTCCTTCCAAACGTCCAGTCTGAATTGTCCCATCTCTAGTTTTAATCCATTCCCTCTAGTCCTACCATTACCTGACATCCTAAAAAGTCCCTCACCAGCTTTCTTGTAGGCCCCCTTAAGATACTGGTAGGCCACTATAAGGTCTCCTCGGAGCCTTCTTTTCTCCAGACTGAACAACCCCAACTCTCTCAGTCTGTCCTCATAGGAGAGATGCTCCAGCCCTCTGATCATCCTCGTGGCCCTTCTCTGGACACGTTCCAGCACATCCATATCTTTTCTTGTAGTAGGGGCACCAGAATTGGATGCAGTGCTCCAGGTGGGGTCTCACGAGAGTGGAGTAGAGGGGGAGAATCACCTCCCTTGACCTGCTGGCCACGATTCTCTTGATGCAGCCCAGGATACGATTGGCTTTCTGGGCTGCTAGTGCACACTGACAGCTCATGTTGAGCCTCTCATCCACCAGTACCGCTAAGTCCTTTTCTTCAGGGCTGCTCTCAAGCTGGTCACTGCCCAGCCTATATCAGTGCTTGGGATTACCCCGACCCAGGTGGAGGACCTTACACTTGGTCTTGTTGAACTTCATGAGGTTGGCATGGGCCCACGTCTCCAGCCTGTCAAGGTCCCTCTGGATGGCATCCCTTCCCCACAGCGTGTCAGCTGCCCGTCACAGCGTGGTGTCGTTGGCAAACTTGCTGAGGGTGCACTCTATGCCACTGTCCATGTCTCTGACGAAGATGTTAAACAATACCAGTCCTAGTACTGATCCTTGAGGGACTCCACTTGTCACTGGCCTCCACTTGGACATGGACCCATTGACAGCCACTCTTTGCGTGTGGCTGTCGAGCCAGTTCTTTATCCACTGAATTGTCCATCCATCAAACCCATATTTTATCAGCTTGGAGACCAGGATGTCATGCGGGACAGTGTCAAAGGCTTTGCTCAGGTCCAGGTAAATGACGTCAGTTGCTCTCCCCTTGTCTATTGATGTTGTGACCTTTTCATAGAAGGCTACCAGGTTTGTGAGGCACGATTTGCCCTTGGTGAAGCCGTGCTGATTGTACCCAGTCACCTCTTCGTTATTCTTCTGCCTCAGCAGTGCCTCCAGGAGGATCTGCTCCATAATCTTACCAGGCACGGAGGTGAGACTGACTGGCCTATAGTTCCCTGGTTCATCCTTCTTTCCCTTTTTGAAAATGGGGATTGTGTTTCCCCTTTTCCAGCCAGTGGGGACTTCACCAGACTGCCATGACTTTTGGAATATAATAGAGAGAGGTTTAGCAACCTCATCCACCAGTTCCCTCAGTACCCATGGGCGTTATCTTCAATTCTTTTCCCATGTACATGTTTTTGAGACCAGATGTGAGACTTTCTGGCTTTGAATATATATATGGAGAGCCTTCCAAGGGTCTTAATTTGAGAAGAAGGGCACTTGGTATTCCGTTAGTATTTATGCACAATTCGGAAGTAATTCAAGTAAGTAAATAGATGCCATTTTAGATGGCAAGGGTATCCTGTTTGGCCTCCTGCTGCTGCTCAAGAATGATACAACTGTTGTACACGTCCTTTGTCATCTTCTGTCATCTGCTTTGTCATCTTCCTATGTGGAAGCCTCAGATGTGCTGTTATCTGTAATTATTCATCCCTCTAATAGTTTAGGCACCCGAATAATTCTTTCTGTTTCTATTCAGTAACCGTGGTCCTGTAAGGTGCTGTGTGTGTTTTTGGTTTAGAGTAGATTTTCAGATGATCCATGAATGCGCAATCAGAATCTTAATGGATTGGTGTGAATATAGCCTGTGGGACAGTGATGACTATCTAACTCATACTTTTGTCTACTACACAGAAAATAAGGTTGTATCTTGAGGTCATTCTCAAGTCTGTTTATGTCAGTGAGCCAGTATAAGTCCTCACACTCAACTCCTAATAATTGTTGAGCTCTGCTCGACTTCCAGGAGTGATACTCACCTGAAAACTCCGTCCTTCAGCCCTTCCATTCTGTCGTGTGTTGGAAACTACCCATAATCATGTCCTGCTAAAGACTGCTGCTGGTGACTGTTACTGATTACGTCTTTTCCACCTTTCCATATTATTTTCCACAATCTGTTAGGAGCAATGAATCTGAGACAAGAAAAAGATGGCTGTGCCACAGACCAAAGGTTCTGCTTTCTAAATGCAAAGCATTTGGAGCTTTAATCCTGGCTGCCAACCCTTGATGAAGAAGAGCATGTATTACTCAAGTTATTTTGATAATCGCTTTTGACCAACTGTCAGTACTACTGTGGGTGTTCATCATGCAGAAGGGTATGTCTGAAGAGGCACCTAACTCAGAGTTTGGCAGAGAGCAATAACATCCACTTGTGAATGAAACATCATCCTCTGGTGAAAGTACTTAAACACTCCAGTGGTTAGGACCTTACAAAAGAAGTGAAGATTTGTGTTCTAGACTCTTGGCGTTAAGAAAAGGCACAGCTGTAGCCTCCTAGGAAGGTCTCCTAGGTACCAGGCTAATGGTAGTCGGAGTACATCCTGCCTCTGAGACAAGGAATGTGTAGTTTTGAGCACCATGGACACCAAAATGGAGTCTTCTGGTAACTTTTATTGATCTTAGGTGTGTTCAACACTAAAGTGATTCTGGAGGGTAGACAGTGTGAATTATTCTTGAGCCTTGAGAATTTAAATTCCAAATGAAATCACAACTGAAGCATTCTGAGTATGTCCCTCCTGGTTAGGGTAATCTTGTGTGATGGAGGAATACAGGACTCTAAATCCTGGTCCAGAGGTCATTTCTGTATTTATTGTATAAAAGGACACTTTTATACTAGGATATAAAATGTACATTTCATGTGAGGTGAAAAGGAACAAAGTTATCTGCATTTAAGACAGTGATACAGAAAAAATGTATTGAAGGAGCTGGTATCAGTGTTAAACACGCTACTGAAAATGTGTTTTAGCTGGTACTGAAGTAGAAGCCTGTAGATAATTGCTAGGTTGATGGAGTTGGAAACTGTAAAAGACTGAGTGGCTTGGACTGCAAGAAAATGAGTAGAAAAGCCAGAGGTGTACTCAGCCCTGCTTAGGCTAGAGAATGATGACTAGGACTTCTTTCTTGAGAAGGAAACAGATGACAAGCACCACTGTCTCTGATTCTACAAGTAGCAGGGGCAGCTAACAGTATTCTGCTTCTGCAGACCTTGGTTGCGATACTGAGCCCAATAATATTTAGTGGTTTGGAATCTGTATTTAAAATACACGTGAGAAAGCCTGTGTTGACAGTTCTGACCAAGGTCTGAGGCTGAGGCGGTATCTAGCACTTTCTCTAAGAACTGCAGCCTCTGTTACTATGTAGAGTTTGGGCTATCTCCTCATGTGGGGAACCTCTGTGTCCTTCACTCTCGTTATTCTTGCTTCACCCAGAGTGGCCAATATATTGTTTCAGTTGTGTGAGCCAGCAGTGAAGTATATAATTTTGATTAAATTGTTCGAGATAAATGCAGTCATCTTTCTGTAACACTTCAATGAGGTATCAACCATGCTTCCAGAGTGGCAACCAACAGGAATGTGCACAATTGTATGCTGCCATCATATAAATTTAGGCCATATAAATACAAATTTAATTGATATTTAATCAGGTAAAAAAATACACATTAACAATTCCCCCTTTAATTGGTGGTCCTTTTGCAGCTGTGACATTAGTTTGCCTTGGATCATAACATTTCTCTCTTTGACGCACTGGCAAAGAAAATTCCAAAAGGCAAGAAAAAAAGCCAGTTCCGGGTCTTCAAAACAGGTTGAAATTCTCAAGGATCTAGATGATTCTTAATTATTTTAGAATTCTTGTAAGAAAGTTACCCGCGCCTGCTTATTTTGCAGTGTTTATTTTTAATTGTTTCTCTTTATCATCATCCTTAACTAATCTTGGAAAAGGAACTATTTCATCATTATTTTATGGTACAAAGGCATACTTAGCTTTGTTCCAAATACAGAACAGAAACATGCTGAACATCTCTACCTTTTTCTGCATGACTTACAGTTTTGTTATCTGCCTTTTCTGGTGGTGTTGATATCCTTGCCACTTTGTAGCAACATTCACAAGAACTAGGATTTCTTTTACTCCTGATTTTTATTAAAAAACTCTTGTTGTCCTTAGTCATTTTGAACACGGAATTTTTCTGCCTATAATTTTAATTTCCCCTGTTACCTGGTTTTCTTAACTTCTGTTTTACATTTCTTGATTCCATATTTAATTACTGTTCTTTGCCATCTGTCTGTGGGGAAATTGGGTATATCTATATTACTAATACTTAAAAAAAGACAAAGGTGAGAAACTTAATAATAAATTCCTACATTTTGAAAATGCGTGAAATGCACGGGCTGAAGGTAGTCTCTCTGTAGTTTAAATCTAAACCCTCATCATTTCTAATCTGTCCTGTAGTCAAAAAGAAGAGAATGAGTCGTTGTTGTATTGCTTGACATGCAGCTGCTTTTCATACCATTTCATAGAAGATGAAATTTCTGGTGAAATAGAAGATTTGAATTCATGTTGTGAACGTTGAAGTCCTTTATTAGGTGCATAAAAAGTACCTGTCTGAGGACACTTACAGATTTGAGGCGCCAGATTTAAACCTAATGTTTGCTAATTCCTTCAGTTCGATGCCTTACCCCGAGAAGACCACTGCTACCCTTGGGACAAAGGTGGCTGATACACTTGTTGATGTGTCTGCTGCAATTTTTAGGTCAGATCATCAAGATAAAGTGATTTCAATGCTGAATCATTTTATCTGAGATTTTCCATAAGATGTTATAAAAATATAATTTAGTTATGGTGTCTTTAAGTTCTGTACAAGTAAAAGGAGGGAAAATATAGTGACAGAAGCTCTGCCAGCCCACCTCTAATAGCTCACAAGAGAAGCTGTTATGTCTGCTGCCATTTGTGGTCATATTATTGGACACTTCTGTGTTTGTTCCCACAGCGCTTCACAAGGATTTCAGCCCAGTTCTAATTTCTCACATCCTGGATTTTCTCCACTCAATTCAAAAGGATTTCCATTGCCATAAAAGAGATGTAAATAAGACTACTGCAGACACATCTATGCTGTTGTCATCTTACTCATCTGGAACTTTTAATGATTCCCATTGCATACTGCATTTTGCTGGAGCAAACAGGCCCTTTTTTTTTCCCCACTTCTTTACACCCAGGACAAACAGGTAACAGAACAAAGACTTACCAGCTTTGAGGGTCATACTTCTGAGAAATAGGCTTAAATAGTACAGTCATGTATCTTGTACTTGATTTCATTTTTAGTTTCATTCTTCAGTTACATTTTATTGCTCACATGTCCTTTTTATATGTAGGTCCACAATTATCCATATTGCTGAACTTTGCACTTTGACGGGAAATAATGATCAGTGAACGGATTATATAAAAAACAAACACAATTCATTGCCTGCTCTGATTTCAGGATTACACATTGCAGATAACAGAATGTCATAACACCTTGAGATCTGCTACATAACATCATGCAAACTGGCATGATGTGCTTTAAGAGCGTGATAAGGAATCATAGAATGCATTAGAAGAGAAAGGAATAGCTTTGCTCTTAGACTAGTTGTCACTGTAATCAGCTTGTTCTGAACTTCAAACTTTTAAATGCCATAATAATAGAGTTAGTAACAATGAATGCCATACCAACTCCAGGAGCAAAACAGTTTTGGTAATTTATGAAGGAAGATAGAAGTTTAATCTCACAAGCAGTTTTTGATACAATTGTGTATAAACTGTGTACATCTTTCCACTTAATGTGCAGAAACAGGCAAGATATTGCTTACTGCTTCCTTCATACAGAAACAAGATGACAGAAATCTGTCTTGTATTCAAAATCCACTATGTATGCCTTCAGGACATCTTCAGATCCTAACGAGATGAGTATTGTATTCTGATGGACCAAGGGTCCACTACAGATTATACTTACTACTTCAGGACTATTCTCTTTTCAGTGGTGCCCGGGGACAGGACAAGAGGTAATGGGCACAGACTTGAGCATAGGAAGTTCCACCTAAACATGAGAAGGAACTTCTTTACTTTGAGGGTGGCAGAGCACAGGAACAGGCTGCCCAGAGAGGTGGTGGAGTCTCCATCTCTGGAGACATTCAAAACCCGCCTGGACGAGTTCCTGTGCAACCTGCTGTAGGTGACCCTGCTCTGACAGGGGGTTGGACTAGATGATCTCCCCAGGTCCCTTCCAACCCTATGATTCTATGATTCTATGACTCTGTATGGCAAATGTAAAAATGTATTAAATTGCCTTTGATTCCGATGGTTCCTGGTGTGCCTGCTCTTATACCAATGGTGAAGAGCAGCATCAGCAAATAGGGTACCTCTCCTCTAACCTCACTGGAGATATCTGAGGGTGGAACAGTTGAACATTGTTTCCTCCTTGTTTTGGTGATGGCATCTATTCTTCCCAAAGATGTGATTATGCGTTGCCAAGAAGAAAAAAAGCTCTCCTAAAATATTTTGTACACAAGGTAGTGTTGCCTTCTGCCAAAGTTTTTGGCTTTGTAAGATTCATTGGCTCTGGCAAAGTGGTAATCTTATTCATTTTATTTCTGTATGAAAGGGCAAGGACAAGAGAGAAATAGCGTATTTAAACCTTCCGGGATAGTCCTGCTTACAGATTCCTGGGAGTGTGACTTGGCCAATGGTACTATATTGTGAAACAGGGGGTTGTGTGTCTTTCAGACACTTTGGAGTTTTTGAAGAAATAGGGAATGCATGCAAAGAGCATGGACATGGTGTGAAGACACAGCAGTTCACAGACTTCTGGATGTTGGCTGGCTTGAGCTCTTCAAATGCACCCTAAAATGTCCAGACTGTGTGTGGATTTGCTGTGAAGGTCTTGTGCTCTGGGAAATCAAGAGAGGAGCCTCTTGGAGCTAGATGCTGAGGCAGTCGGGAAAGTTGGGAGTTGCTGGCATCAGTGCTACAGGATGTTCAGTTAAAATACATGTAGTGCTAGGATGAATGAGATTCTTTTTTCATCTATCTTTCTTTTCGTATTTCTTCTATCTTCACAACTAGCACCCTTGCTGGAACTGTAGATCTTTCCTTGAACACGGACCATCACTTTTCCTATAAGAATACCTGTTTTCTAGTGGATCTCAGTATGCCTGACTGGGCTGTGATTGAGCGCTACTGTGGAAGGAGGGGATCCTTTCCCCTTTCTGCCTACTTCTACCCACACCGTTCACTTGCACGCAGTTTGCATTGATACTGGTGCCCAGTAGAACCATGGCTGATTTATCCCTCTGTCATTATAGAACTAGACTAGCAAAGAAATAACCAAAGTTACTTACACATACCTTGTCTGTCAAGCACCAAAGCTCATCAGCAAGGTAAAGACAGCACTGCAACAGCTAGCAATTAGATTTACTTAGGCTGCTGTAGAGCCACATTTTTGAGTGGTGCTTAGTGGCAGCAAGAGATTATTTAAGTCAAAGCTACTGTGGTCCAGCCCTCCATTGTTGGCTGTGTATTTTTACCTTCACCTTTGTGCTGACACTCACGCTTGTCTAACTGGGAGGTGATCTCAGAAATTCACCTTTTCATACTTTCTTGAAATCATTCCCTTGTTGAGTCATGAGAATAGCCACTATTCCTTTAGCTCTTTCCTGCCCATTTTTCTGTCTTTCATTCCTCATCAAGCCTTTTCTTTCTGGGAAACAGATTCTTCAGTGACTTGGCCCATTGACGATATGTGGAGTATTATGCAGTTCTGGGACTCGGAAGTATGTGCTAGGCAATTATTTAGGGGCTGCACTCCTTAATTTATTGCAGCTGCTTCACAAATGCTTGATCAGTAGCCGTACTAAAAGGTGCCACACATGGGAAATGTCTCAAGGCTTCAAATACATCTTGTGTCACAAAGTGTTTCTTCTGGATTATTAGAAGTGAAGGAAATTGAAGAAATATGGAGGAATTTTCTGTGGAATCAGAAAGGTAGTGTACCCCATCCTTCACCGTGGAACAGCTTTTAGTTCTCTTCTGTGAGAGAACAACTCCAACACCCAGTTCAGATCCCACAAATTAGTAGGAGGAAATCTGTTTGTCCAAACGGCATATTCCAATAACACCACAACGTTCGGTTCCCAGATTTTGTAATTGTGCAGAAGCCCATGGGCTCTACTGTGCAGATAGAAACCAGTAAGCAGAAAGTGGCAGAAGGAACCACTGAGCATACAAACACAATCCCCTGCACTGCCTGGCGCCTCACTGGAGGAATGGGGACATGCTGGGTGCAGTAAGACACAACGAGTATTGGGGTAGTTATGGCCAGCAGCCTGGGAGCAGAAATATTTGGCTTAATATGAGCTTGGGTGGAGGGAAATGCATTTCTCAAAGTGTTATTTAATTTTGATGCCTTTTTTTCTCAATACCCGCATCAGTGATCAAAACCTTGTATTAATTGACAATGCATTAAGTAACCCTCTCCAAGTTGTACTGGTTTGTCTATGACACGGTGGTTGCAGGTAGGTGTATGCTCTGCAAATAACTATTGCAACCGAAGATATACTACTTTTGCTTTCTAGGTGCATACTGTTGCCTTCTGTTATAGTATATCCCATCCTGGACTTCAGCTGGAAGGTTCCATGAGCACTTTTCTACTTTCTTCTGACAAAATCAGTTATTTCAAATAGTTTATTTAACAACATGAAGGGGTTTAGCTGACGTGACCTGAAGCAGACTAGGAAGCACTTCACCCAGTTCAGCGTAGAATAATTGGTAAAGGAGTGCTGTCATGGAAAAGCATTAATCCTCTTCTGCTAGTGACACCTGCACTTAGTAAAGCAAACGAGGTTTCGCTTTGCCAACAGGGGATGGATTCCGTCCATTGCTACAGCACTCCATTCTGCAGACCTGTACGTGTGGTAATCTCCAGCGGCAGCGTGATGATGGATAGCTGGGAATCACTGTACCTTTGGCTGGCACCGGGTATATCTATTCTCATTTCTGGCTTTATACGGCTGTGGATTGATAGCACCTGTCATGTCTGCCTATGCCAGCTGAAAAACGTACTGCCTTTCTTCTGAATGCAACTGGCCTGTAGGTCTGTGAGTATTCCCAAACCTATTTCAGGCAAAAGGGTTAGCAACACCTACTATTTAAATCGTTAAGGCAAATTACCTATTTTGACTGAAAATGGGTAGATCTGGAAGTGGCAGCCTGTTGCTCTGTACAACTAGACTACAAAGTAGGTTTAGACTGCTATCCTCTGTGGTTAGAATGCATCCAGTACCTAAAGCAAACTTCTTTAGAGCTACTTTTGATATTTTGACCAATTTATAGATATGTTTTCTTTCCTCCTTTCAAGTTAGCTGTGCTTCACATGTTCTCTGAGTCGTAGTTTATTCTTCGTTTCCCTAGGCCTCTTTGGAGACAAGATCATGCAGGAACTCTCTGAGTCACAGATTGCTGGAGGCTGGAAGACTGTATAGAAGTTATATACTCTATGTTTACCCTGTTTGTATGCTGTCCCCAAGGCATCTGCTAATAGCCACTGCTGGGAATTGGATACTAGGCTAAAGAGATCTTTGTGTTTACCTGATATGGCTGTTCTTATGCTTTATTTCTATAAGGCTCCGGGAAGACAGCATCTACTCTGTGACTTTGCAGCTTGTTGTTCAGTATGGAGATAGATACTTTTCAGTTTTCTGGCCACGTGCAGTCAAGAAGGGGGAGAAGTTCAAGAAATTTGTTAAAGTGTGAAGAAAAATATTTGGCCTTTCGATTTATAGAGGTCACATAAATCATGCAAAAATGAAAGGGGGGAGAGTGAAAACAGAGAGTACAATGAAGAGCTCAGGTAGATGCTCTTCATTGATAGAGAAAGAGCAAAGGAATGAAGAATCTATTAATAAGGCAAGGCACACACTGTGGAAGACACTATATGAAAAGGAAGCAGTAGGCACTGTGGCAAACAATATAGTAAAAGCAATACAAAATATTTACATAGGATTTTAAGAACAAATAGAGATGGTAATTTCTGAAACTTGAAATTTTTAGCAAATTAAAACATTGAAGGAATGCATTTTGTAAATATTGTGAGTCCTCATTAAAAGGGCAGTGTTTTTATTGATGCGCTAATTCACCAGTTCAGAATGCTTCAGTCATCAAATCATGGAATTTGGAATCGCAATGTTTGTGTGTATGTGTGTGTGCATGTGTGCATTTGTGGTTTGGGTGAAACTGGTATTTTTTCATTTGAATCAGACAAAGGTGGGGTCAGGGTGTTTTCTTTCAGGCATTTATTTATCATAGCTTACAGTTTGCTTTGTTGTTCAAATAGTATGTGACTCCACCCTTTCTCATTATTACCAAGCAGGGATATAAGGCTGCTTTAGAGAGTTTCTGAGTTAACAATAATGAGGTCTGGTATCAAGTTGCTTTCTAATACTTTTAGGAGCAAGACTTTGGGGGAAAAACGGTAGGCATTGTATCATTACTGCAAAAATCTGTTTCTTTAGAAAGAAACACGATGTTGAAAGAGAATTCTTATACCAACCTGTTCCTTACTTAATTGGAAATAATTGTCCCCTTTCACTCCACTACAAACCATGTAGTTAGCCTGTGCGAGTCCAGGATTGCAACTGCTGTGTTTAAGAATGTGAGTTTGATCTCCTGAAACTATTTAACAGGAATATGCAGACAGTAAGTGTAGGCACATCTTCATCTCCCCCACAGACAGGCTACCAGAAAGGGTTGCCCATGCTGGAAGGAAACAGTGCTTCATGCCACGAGTGTCACAAATCACACCTAAAGTCTCCAATGCAAATGTAGAGCTCCAGGAAGCAATCTGTTTCCTTCTGTCCCAGTACTCCCTGCAGGGTGATGCAACTCTACTGTCTTTAGTGTAGAACAGTAGCCGCAGCTAGGGTGAAAAGGAAAAGCAATCCAGTTAACTGCTTCTGTGTATGAAACTGGGTCATAAGCCCAATAAAATTTGGTTTGCTTGGACCTTGTCTATTACAGCGTATCTAGATTTTCACAAGTCCTAAAATAGCAGGGAAGAGGGTGAGTGGGGTGAATAAAAATGAAGGTAAATTGTCAGCATCCTTGGGAATGCTGTCAGTATGCTTCCTGCTACTGAAATATATTTCTTACTTTTTTGGAGAATAAAACTCAATGGTAAACCTAAAAAAAAAAAAAAATGTTCCTTGTTTCAGTTGTGGCTGCTGGAAATTTGTTTACTGCAGAATTTGGTTGTGTTCCAGTGTAAGACACAGAGAAGGTCATCTGTGCCCTCTATTGTAAACTTTTCCGTCTCTCCTCAGTAGTGAAGTCACCTGTTCTTTTGCCAGATGTAGGTTCGCTCTCAGACTTAAAACAGAGATTCCTCAAAGTCAGTGTGCGTAGCACCCTAGCAGAGAGCACCATATCCAAAAGCAGAAGTAGCAACTATGCAAGGGAGAGGACTCGTCACAGGTCAGGGAGGAACATTTCTCGTAGATGACTAATAGTAAGGGATGGGCAAACCTTGTGTTGTTTTGAGGTTTTGTGAACCTTGTGAACTGTACTTTTGGTTTCAGAGAGTTTCTGAACTGTTCCATCTTCCACCTTGTCCTTCTCCCTATGGTATTTTTCAGGATGGGGATTTTGTTGATTTTTTTTTTTTTTTTTTACTGTAAAAGAGAGATCCCTGTCTGTATGTATTAATGCTTGAACAATCTTTCCACTTCAGCAGGTTCTCAGCAAACTACTGGGTGTGAGCAGTTTCTGTCCATACCATCTCCTCTTTTTCTCAGTATTTGCATTTTAATGATATTTTCTTCTCAGTATTAAAGCAAATACGGGAAAGGGACCTTCTGGGTCACTATCAAGAGGAACTACAGTTTATTCTTTCCATAGATCTATCTAGGTCCAGTTTGAAATGAGTTAAGCTTCTTTCCTTTACTCTTCATTTAATTGAAATAATCTGATTTCATATAATTCTATAGTATATTCTTTTAAATTGTGTTTGTATAATAGTTATCCTCTCTGCTCCCTTTTTCAACCGGTCAACTCCTCTTTGAAAGCACAAATCAGAATCAGAACCCTTCTGGTTTCATTAAGTCCTTGCGCCATTGGGTCAGGTCCTTGGACTCCACAAAATTTTAGAGTATTTTAGAACAGAAAACCATATTCCTTCTTCATTGACATCTGTAGGAATCTCGCAAAGAGGTAGTTTTATATTACTACCTCCTCATTTAAATCTCTGTTATACCATGCATGTCTGTTACATGTTTAAAACAGGTTGATTTATTGTGTATACTGCTACACTTTGCATTTGATGAATTGTAAGGAGAGAAACTTCCTCAGACATCGCATTGGGATGGCCTGCAAGGTGACCTGAAAGGAAATAGTCAATAATTTGGGAACTTTGTTAAGTGAATTGTGGTTTGAATATCTTTATTTTATAAATGAAATAGATTTTTTTTTTCCTTTTCAGGATAGTATTTTGATAGATCATTGTTGTGTTCTAAATTTTACCTTTAGTGGATGCCAATTATGTTAATGAATTCTAGCTGGCCAATCAAAGAAGAGTCAAAGCTATTTTCTGTTTGTAAAGTATACTAATTGAGCTTGCTATACACAGTTTAATTGTGTTGGTAAATACTCTAATGTTTCATTTCTAAACAGTGCATCTTTTAATGGAGGAGGAGGAGTGGGGAATTTAGTAATTTGCCAAAAATGAAGACATATTTTCTAATTACACAGGTTATTCATTAGCATCAGTGTTTACAAAAAAATCCCCTAAGGCACAAATATATATAAATATATATATATATAAATTTAAAAAAAAGGAAGTAAAGCTTTTATCTAAAATAGAACTTAAAACAGAAATTGAAGCCAACTTTGATGAAAGCTCCACACATTTTAAGCTGACTCTAGGGTACACAACAAATCGATGTGGAGAGTTGCAAAACTTAAAGCAACAGAGTGCAGTCTGTGTAGTGCCAAGATATAGGAGAAGAATTGTCCAAAAGCCCTTGGTGCAATTATAATAAATTAAATATGCAAACTATGCTGTGTAGAATTTCTGCACTGTTTACTATCCTGCCATAAAAGGATTTCTCAATGGAGAAAATGACTTTTACAAGAATTGTAGATTTGTAATAAAGCAGGCATTTTTCAGTATATAGCCTGAGAAAAAAATGAGGCTCTTTAGTTGAATTCAGTTCTTTATGCAAGAATATCCTTTTCATTTGCATTACTGCAACAAAATTAATATTAGGGCCACCGACAGAGATGTGATTTACTACAAGTAAAAGGAGAGATTGGCAGATTTATATTCCCTAAGCACTTTCCCACAACAGCTCTTCTGATGACAAGCCAACCTAGCAAGTTTTGGCTTGCAGTTTCGGTGGTTTGCAAACTGTTTCATTTTGAAAGTATGGGAGTTACTCAACACCGGGGGCCAAATGATGATCTGAATTGTGCTGGAGTTATACTCGTGCTTCTCTGGTTACTATTTTGGAAAAACTGCTAATGTACACTGCTGTTCAGATCATGATCCGGTCCGGTTTCCTATATGTTGTGGAAGGAAGAAAATGAAATTCATCTCATCTGTGGTAGAGCTTTGAATGTGTCTGTCTTTTTTGCATTAAGTCTAGGGAAAGCCCAGGGCACATATTTTGTACACCTACTGAACTGCCCTGTTAAGATGCGTATCTCCGCACTGACTGTAGGAGCAGTCTGGTTACCTGACTACCTTAGACCAATATCTTAACCTTTATACAGCCAGAACGAGGCAAAAAGAGTCCCACTCTGGGAAGACTGACTGGCAAAGAAGATTCTGTATTCTTCATCAATGCCTTTGAAAGAAAATGGTCCTTTACATTATCAATATTTTTGCTTGTAAAGGTGTTCATACAGGTTTTTTTTATAGCTCAGATTAATGTTAAAAGTTTGCTAACCCTCAGAAGTCAATGTAATGTCATCCTGCAACAGAAAATTTTCAAGAATGTTTTTTTAGGAGAAAGAGTGCAAGAGTATGAAATCTAGTGCAAATACTGTCCTCTGCTTTATGCTGATTCTTCCCAATCAAGAGCAGTAATTGAGTTGCATCGTGGAAAGTATTTTTACAGGTACGAGAAATCAAGAAGCTGGGTTTTTTCATGTGATTGCAATTGATTGACTTTGTTTTTCGTGAGAGTGTGAGCTCTGATTGAAACTTTTCCCACAAATGAAATATTTATAAAGCCATTCTGTTGCTCTCGGTGTCTAACATGGAATGACTTCATGCTACAGTCGTTCCTGTGAGGAAATGAAGAGCTACTGTAGGAAAAACTGCAAGGGTATGTCAAATGTAGGCTAGCCAAAGAAGATGTAAGGGATGCTGGAATGTTTCTTATGAATATATCAAGGGACTAATTATCAGTAGGTAGGAAAGGAAAAAGGGGGGTGGTGGTCTAAGATAAAAGTTAGTCATAAATCAGTTTAGACTGTGAATTGGAAAATTTTCAAGAAAGAAATGATGCTCTGGGGCAGTCTTCTTGGGGAGCAAAAAAACCAACTACTGTTACAATGAGCTTGATTGCTTTAAGACAAAGGTTATATAATGTTAAATAACAAGAGACTGTACTTGGTGACCCACGAATGGTCTTTTGATAATAGATTTCGAGGGCCATAGAGCACAGAGCACTCCTGCGTTCTCTGCTTCTAGTCAAAGCCATTAGTAAGTGTCAATATATGTGTTAGCTTATGACACTTCCTTTCATGACAAAAAGGCATCTGAAAATATTCGAAATTGCTGATAATCTCCTTAGAATTCTGTGAGTGAGGAAATTTTCTATTATTTGATGGAGAAAAGAAAAAATGCTGTTAAGGTCTTTTAAATAGTGGACATAATTTGTTACCTATTTTTGGCAGTTGTTCAACTGTAGGAGTAACATTGGTTACACAAATGATAGTGCACATAAAACTGAGATACCCCCACTATTATACCTGCTAACTCTGAAAATATTCCTGTTTATGTTTTAGTATGTACAATTGTTTTTTGAACATTCAGGTTACCTCATTACTATGGCATTTTTTTGGATCTATGTTGTGAAGGACAGACATGGGATGGTGTTGAAAGTATTTGAAATAGTTTTGCACAAGTAAAGGATTTAGGTATAACTGGAAACTTAGCTGTAGTTTAAAATAATGGCAGAATTTGGACTAGTACGAGACACTTCTAACTGTGCAGGTAGATACGTGTACTTGTTCTGAAGATCACACGCACTCTCACATGCACACATACTCAGAGATATGCTCTTAACCTATCAAAATACTATCGGTTGAGATTAAGAGTCAGACTTCAATCTGCAGGTGCAAGGGCACTTTGGGACTATACCCTGTCCTTAATTCACCCTGTTGTTAATAAGTGTCTTAATCTAAAACACATTCAGGCTTTCAGAGAAGACAAAATAGTGAACAGACGTCTTGACAAAAGTCCTGTATATTTGAAATTGTTTCCATATATATGTATGTTCGCACCACAAGATGCTATGTATATCCTTTGAAAGCAGACACCATTGTGACCACACCTAGAAGGATTGCTAGAATCCTTTTGCCAAAGATTGGGCTAGCAATGTCTTAGCTAACTAGACTGTATAGCAAGGTCAGTCTAGTTTTGATTTTTTTTTTCTTTCCCACGCTACATGTTATTATTAGCTATATGTGATAATTAATGACTAGCGAAGTGTTATTTAACTATTCCTGAGCATATTGGAGGTTTGTCTTTAAACGTGATAACCATGGCTACCGTGGTCGTCCTTCTGCTTTAAACAGTGTCTCAATTGTGTACACACTGTTCTTTCTATGTTGATACCATTCTTGGATCAACCAGATGTACTCCGTTGAATCCTCTTGTAATGGTTTAAACTGTTTTCCCCAGATGTCTGTCTTGCCTCTCTGCCAAAGATTATTCTGTTCAAAAAATCAATAGACAAGAGTGTTTGCCTGCTCAAAGACAGCATCCCACAGCATTGGTCAAACCTATGGTTATTAGAGACTTAAGATATGAAGTTTGACTTTTTATTGGAGCCAGATTTATTCAGTGACTTTTATTTACTTCTTCCAACTCCTTTTCAAAGATAGTAATGTCTCAGAAAATGATAGAGTAGTCAGTTTGGAGAGCAATGCCTAAAATCATTAAGGCAAGATTTAACCTAAATTGTCCATTAAAGACCTTGAATGAAAAAGAGAAAATATTTCATGTCTACTCTTTAATTATTTTATTAGTCTGTTATCGATGTTAAATTAATAAATATGTGAATATTTGACGTTTACTGGTAAAAGTATTCTCAAGGAAGGACTTTCAAACATATGCATATAAGTATCTGAGGAAACTCACATCTTAAATTTGTGGTATGTTCATCTAACTGTAAAGGCAAAACAATCCCAAGATATTTACTTCATCCATTACAACTAAAGAACAGAATTAGCATTTTCAATAACTGAGTTTAATCATGTTTAAAGGGGCCGCAGGAGTTCTCTAGTCCAACCTCCTGCTCACAGCAGGGTTGACTTGAGGTTAGACCAGGTAGTTCAGGGCTTTATCCACCTGGGTCCTGAAAACCTCCAAGGACAGACAGAACCTGTACAGCATCTCTGGGCAGCCCGACTGTCTTCATGGGTAAACAGTTTCTTCTTATATGTAGTTGAAACCTCTCGTTTCAATTGATGCTCATTGCTTCATGACCTCCCACCATGTGCCATTGTGAGAAGTCTCGTTCTGCCTTCTCAGTAACCTTCTTGTAAGTACCAGCAGGCTGCTATTAGCTTCCTGCAAAGCCATCTCTTCTCCAGACTGGACAAACCCAGCTTCCTCAGCCTCTCCTCACAGGGCAAGTACTTCAGCTCCCAAACTCCCAAACATCTTCATGTCCCCCCACTGAACTCACTGCAGTTTATCAACGTCTGTCTTGTTCTGGAGACACCAAAACAGAGCGCAGTACTCTCACTGATATGGTGAATGCTGAGTAGAAGGGGATAATCCCTTTCCTCAATTTACTGGCTACATTCCTGTTAATACAGCCCAGAACACTACTGGCGTGCTTTTTTTTTTTTCCTTTTCTTTTTTATTTTGTTTCTTCCCCCCCACCCCACCCCTTGCTAGGTCACACGGCTTGCTGATTTTCAGCTTGCTGCCTACTGAGATCCCTTTCCACAGAGCTACTTCCCAAGCAGTCAGTCCCCAACCTGTATCATTGCAAAGGGCTCCTCCTTCCAATATGATGGGATTTGCATTCGTCCTTGTTGAATTTCATAAGGCTTGTCTCTTGGTTTGTTAGTTCAGCAGGTCTAGGTCCCTCTGGATGACAGCCTTGCCCTCCAGCATATAAACTGTTTCCCCCAACTTGGTGTCATCTGAGAGTTTGACAAGAGTGCACTCCAGTGCCGCCTCCTTAATTTTACCCAGGATTAGTTCTCCCACTTGAAAGTCTAGCAGACTACAGTGACACAGCAGAACTGAGTATGTTATGGTAAGCATCTGCTGAGATTTAACAGCCCTTTAACTTCATTTTTTTAGTTAATAGAATAAAAAGCTGAAATTTTATGAGATGTGTGAGTTTTATTAATATTCATGTGATATGATCTTGGAACGATACACCAGCTTTAAAAACATAACATTTGTCTGGCTTGTGACTTTTCCGTGTTGGCCACATAAGTAATAGGTTAAGCAGGGTAACACGAGACAAGTGCAGGATTGGTGATGTATAGATTTTTTTTTTTCACCCTCTACTGTTTATTTCCAGCTATATGACAAAAGTAGCATTTGTTGCTTTCAGTTATTAGACTTAAATTTTCAGGTGATTCTGGGTACCAATGATTCTGAGCACCATGACTTGGCAAAGGACAGCTTCTATCATGCTGAAAGGTTTGTGGAACTACTGAACACTAGTCCTCTGAAAATCATTTATCTTATTGTGATCTCATGTATGCCCATCAGTTCGTGTCACACATTTGTTAGGAACTCTGAGGAGAGAAGATAACAGGAAAATAGCCTATTGACATGCAGTAGCATAGATACAATCAAGCAGGCTGGCCTAAATGATGCTTCCACATGCATCTCTCAAAATTACAGAGGTTTCACGTAGGTCAAGATACACAGAAATAGCAAATTAATTGCACATCCATCAATATATGACCTGGTTACTTTCTCATGAATGATTGAGGAATCATAACCAACTTTAATAACAGACATAGTAAATCTGTAAAACAATCAGTGTTTTAATTGGCAATTTGAGTTTAAAGTCTTCACAGAATTATGGAAAGCAGGAATATGGAATTGTTCATTAAATCTGTCCCAGGCTGTCTGTTGGTACCAATCATTTCGTCAAAGCTTTGTCGCCTTCAGTGGGTGTTTCTTATCTATAAAATGTAAATTACTTATTCTAACCCCTACAGTGTAGTTCCATGGTAGCATGGAACCTGTGGGATGTACAGCTCACTGCGTGAGGGAGACAGTGATATTGAGGTTGAAGGAGCACAAACCAGCACCTTCTTCTGCCAGAAATCCTTGGTATTGGGTGTTGAGTGACACTCTTCTTTCCTGGGTATCAGGCACGCAGGAAGTCATGTAAAGACAGAACTACAATTCCTGAGCATTTATGGTTGCCACAGCATTCACTGGGGTCTGAGCCATCTGGATTTACCCATGGAATTCACTAAAGAAGGAAAGCAGCCGTTTCTTTTAGCTCTTGACCTGTCTAATATATTTGGTTGGAACCACGGAAGATATAACTGCAGCCTCACTTGTCATTTTTCTTACTTTTTATCATGATCTATGCTATATTACATCCTGTTCATCTGCTCTCCACCCTAACAATTCAGCGTCAGACACAGGAGAACAGGTGGGGAGGTGGTATGAGAGAAAGACTCAAAACGAGATGATGTGAATTACAGAACTAATGTGTGATTCTGCAACACATAGATGGGATGTGTGTGTGTGCGTGTGCGTGTGTGTGTGTGTGAAAATGAAAATGTGTGGACTTAATGGGTCAGAAAGAAACTGTAAGTTTATTTAGGTGTCCTCTTTGAAACACATACCAAAGAATGCTGCTTGATAATTTATATTCTATGCCTCTGTTTTGCAGCAGATTTAATATGGCTTTTGGAATTAGAAAAATTAAGAGTATGATTAAAATAACTTTTAAAAGTGAATTGAGAAAGAGGTTTTAAATGGCTGTATCGACAAGTCTAACTACTTGCAGGTAAGGGTTTCAACTACCATATTCTGTAACCAGCCTCCAAGATTAAACACTGACTGAAAGCGGAAAGGGTGATCTGGAGCTCACTCATGTTCCTGCCACCTCCAAGAGGCTTTTCTTCAGGCTCGCTGTGACCAGCATTCTGAACAAATGAGGTACAATTTTCTTCTTAACCCTCAAGTTAAATGTTTCCCATTTAATCAACATTTTTCTTGTAATGTAAGAAGATGGCTTAAAGCAAACAAAATCACCTCTGGTATATTCAGAGCTTGAGCATTTTCTTAATTAGAATGCTATATTTCAGCAACAGCCCTGGAACCTTGTCAGGGTCCCCTGCTGAGATGTGCATGAGGTGCATGTGATTTACAATAATCTCTTAGCAACAACATTTCTATGAATTGATAAATTACTGCATATTCATTCTGCTTAAAAATTATGTCCTTTGACAGTGCTCTGTAGGAAATGTCTCAGCAAGAAGCAGAAACACAGTCTTGAAAAATGGAATATAGTTTCAAACCAAAGCAGAACAATTTTTTCAGTCTCAGCGCTAAAGAGGTAAGCTGTAGTAGGTAATAAACCCTTTGTGAGTAGCACACATTAACGATTGAAACACTCAATTACTGTTATTGCTATGTCTATATAACACACCTACAACAGTCAGTAGGGCCTACCAGGTATGCAGATCCTGTAGCTAGAACACCGAAAGGTATTAAAAATGACCAGAGTGATGCCTCTGATTTACATTTTTGATGGCGTCAAGAAAAGTGACTGGAACAAAAGATGCTCTCATCTGACTCTATGAAGAGGTATTTACTCTTCCCATGGGCAACTCTAATTGTGCAGCAGGCCTAAAACCTCAAAAGTTCTAGAAAAATGGGAGTGGAGGTTGAGTGATTTCAGAGAGACAAATAAGTGGGTGTCAGTTAAAAACTGACAGTCCCCCCTGCCCGAAACCATCCCCGATATACAGTTGCTGTGAGCAAGAAGAGCTGCTTCCTCTGCTGAAGATACTGTTAGTTTGTCACCGTGTGTCTTTCATAAAGGTGCAAATAGCAGCTTTTAACTTCTGAGGAGCCCACAGCTAGTATTTTAAAGTTGCTGGCAAATACTTGTGTAAGATCCCAGGGGGAAATCACCCTGGATCTTAAAGCTGCTAAATGTAGGAACTTAGGGTTTGGTCTTCACAGCAGAGAAAAGGAAGAACTTAATCCTAAGAGACTATGGGATATAGGAAATCACACACCAAGTAAGCCTGAAAACATAGCTGTGCTGGTACACATAATAGGCTTTACCCCGTGGGGCCACCTTATGGCCTTTTATTTCTAATAGCAGAACGAGTCTAAACGCATGGCATGAAGAAAGGGCCCTTCCACTTTTCAGCTGTGCATTTTGCCGAATGAGATTAATTTCACTCCCTCATCTGAAAAAAGAAATAGAGGCAAAAGGTAGGGAGTGAGTGAATTCCTTGAGATCAACTGGTTTAAGACAATGGCAAAGACTGAAAAGACTGAAGCCCAGTCTCCTGACCTCCAGACAGCTATTCTATGCACGATGCTGCCTGACATCCTGCCTTCATTCTGCTTCATTTCAAAGATCACTCTTTCAGCTTTGCCATGTAAGAGGTTGTTAATAGATACTTGCTTTTGTATCAGTGGCAGAGGAAAACATAAGGACCTAGTACTGAGGCAGTTGGTCTGTTTATAAAACGTCAGAGCACAAAACCTGGAGAGATAGTATGCGTTGCAGATGTACTATCTCAAAAAGATAAAAAATGACCTTCCAGAGATTTATCTGAGGCCTTCAGGGTAGTAATCTACCACTTGTGAAAATTCTTCTGACCCTCAAATCCCATTTTAAATAGCCAAACTATCCATATGTCCCTGAGCTTGGTGATAGTACTCTTGGGTGCACTGACAATGATTGCTGAAGTCAGAAATGATCAACGTATCCAATATGCCACTTAGAGCAGCAGCAGATGTTTCTGGCTTTTAAACGGTAAGGGAATTACTGCCTAGGAAATCTGGATTGTGGATTGCTTTTTGTTTTTCCCTCTTTTTCCCATTCTGTAGTTGAGATTAAGGTAGGGTTTTTTTCTCCAATATTTATTGCTTGGTATTTGGTTTGATTTGACTACCGTAGAACAACTCTTTACAATACATTATCACAGAGTTATTGGTTCCCCATACATGGATCTTGGTTGATCCAGAGGCAGAGCAGAGGGAAGATGTGGTAAACTGTCCTTTTCAGCCTGATACAATCTCCAGCCTCGTGATTCCTGAAGCTGGGGTTACGTTCACCTGGAGTCTCTTTCGTGGTACAAACCTTTCCACTAATGGCATGCCAGCTGAGACAGTGAGGCAGAATTCCTCTTGTAATTAACCAAAATCTCTGGTACAATCTGAGCAAGGTATTTTCCAATCAATACACAGCTAACGCACATCCCACTGTTTTCCCTTGATGTGAAAGATTCATGCAACGGCCATGGTGCAGTAGTTCTTGTGCGGTGTGCTTTGCTGCATTTCCCATATGCCGTTCTGTCTGAGTTAGGTAGAAACTTGATCCCTGAAATATGCTTCTCAGTATTGGAGCAAATGGTATCCTTCTATGGAAGTACTTATTGGAGCATGAGTATAGCAGGGTTGGAAAGGTGCTTTATATATGATGGCATTTCCCTCATGTAGGATTTGTGGGAGGAAGAAGGGCTTTCAGCTTGGCTTCACAAGGCTCAGGACAAGATGGCACTAAGGAGCTGGAATATAATTCAAAAATTATGTCCATAACTTTCACAGAAACACCCATACGTTCTGGAGGGCGTCAATCTAATTACTATTGTCTCTTTTTTACAACTTGTAACTGAAAACTCATAACAAACTAACTGTTAAACAGTTTCCAAACTCCTACCAAGTTAACTCCAACTGACGGTAAGAACTTCCCTGATACTGTTCAACTGATAACACTTTTGCTGAATGCAGAATCCATGTTTGATTATCCTCTGCTGAGGATGAAGAGTAACTCCACCGATGACCTCACAACACAAATAACGTGAGCAAAAAGACAATCAGATCATAACACATAAAGACAATAAAAATTTTAAAAATTTAATTTTTTTATTTTATTTTCTTTTTTTTATCTTTTTTTTTTTCCTTCTGGGTAGAGGAGTGTGTAAATACTATAGGAAATATAAGTGTACTAGTGAGTCAAACATTATTTTTCCCAGGATTTGTTATTTGCATTAAGGTATAACATATTACTAATGCTAGATAAGTCATTAGTTCAGTTTCTCCGTTCAGATAAATCCCAAGAGATTAGAGTAAAATCTTTCAGCTGTCCATTAAACAGCAGGAAACATATGGTTACAGAAATGTAGTTATATTTTGATAAGTTTATTTTTTAAAGAGACTGAAATTAAAATGATTCTATTGGATGTATTCCCATTTTATACACATATATTTTTACTTGATTTAAAGTGCCTATAGAGTAGAATCTTCCTGCTATAACATCCTGTATTTTGTGAACAAAGTTGACAGTCAAGAAAATTACTATGTAATGACTAAGTAGCTTCCGTCCATCCTGATTTATTTCTGAAACATGAGAAAAACATCACAGATGCATGCTACATTGTTCAGAGAACATACATATGCATTTAAGTCACTTACATTATACGTTTTAGTGATGTAATTGTGAAATATGTTCTTTTTACATTCCTAATTATGGAGCAGAACAGATGGCAAAGACTTAGTTCAAAGTAATGTATATCCATTAAAATAAACGATGTTGCCAACCATTCATCAGTGATAGAAGAGTTTACTACTTCCTTGGAATATAATTAGGCACTACTCTGGACTGCAAAAAATGTAATTATTTCAAAGTTTATGTTCTGTAGTCCTTTATGGCCAAAATTAGTTAGAAAACTGTTTGAAAGCTTGCATTATCAGGTGCAACACATTTAACATGGGCTTGTCATTTGACATGGTGAGATAGTTTGCAGGGAATGTAACTCTGAGCAAGGACTATGAGTGACATTTATTTTGGCTCTGTGCGTGACTCGTGTTTACACCACTGTAAGTAACTGAAAGCTAAACTCTTCCTTTGAGTAACAGGTTGCAGGAAGGATGTGTACGGTGATGGACTCTCAGAAAAAGCCCCTGAACAGTCCAGTCCCGAGGCAGTCCTGGGAAGGATCCCTGCTGTACCTGTCGGAAGGGCAGAGTTCCCAGTGCTGGCAGGCTCGCACATTTCGCTGAGTGCTGGGCAGCGGCGTGCTGCACTGAGAGTCTTCCAAATCACAGTTTATGTAGCATCGCTGACTCTGCCCAGCATTCGCAGTCCCTAGGCAAAGTGCCTCGTCGCTGTGGTCTTCCTATTTAAGACAGCATCAGGCAGTTCAGGCAGCATGCTGTGCAGGGATGCCAAACCCTTTCTTCCTGTAGGTGTAATGGAGGTAAGTAAGTGCCTCTGAAAAGCCATCCAAAAGCCCTGAGAAAAATGCCAGTCACTTTAAACTAACTTTATAAACAGCTATGTTTTGGCAGTTTGGTAAAGATAATTTCATTCCATCATTTCTTGAGATTAGATGCTGTAGCAGAAATTTAAGTGCGGTACAGCTCGATGTTTTCTTAGAGCGCGCAACATCAAGGATTTTACCTGGCCCTTCCACTGGGGCAAAAGGCTAAAAGGAAGCCCCTGTGCCTGAGGCTACGGTCACACTTGTAAATTAAACAGTCCCAGGGAATTTTCCCAGGCCCTAGAACTCAAATTTTCTACATCATTAAATCGCTAGTACGGTCCCCAGCATGGTTTTGGCTTGAGCTAAATAGCATTTTCCTAAGCTATTCCTGGGCACAGGGCAGAAATTTGCACGGGCCAGAGAGACTGTTCGCAGCAGGGAGTTTGCATGCAGCCGTCTTCTTGCAGGGGTCAGGAGAGGTTTCTGGTCTCTCGGCCATGGTCTGCCGGTTGCCTTCAGTGACAGAGAAAGGTTTCTGTGTATTTATTTTGCTTGTATAGATCACCAAGTTGATTAGTTAGCCTTAGTTACCATATTGCAGAGGAGAAAAAAAAATTAAAAAAAATTGAACTTTAGTTAAGCAAGAGGGTAATTTGTTGGCATTTATAACAGACAGTGATCTGTGATGGCTCCTGTCAGAAGCTCCGTTCAGGAGCAGCACAGTAACCTACCACTTTCCATTGTCTCCAAATGCACACGATAATCACCTTGTACATGTTCATGGTGAAGCTACTTGTGGGCCTAGGGCCTTCACCACAAGTTGTAGTTTGCACTCGTATCCTTGTATATTTGGTATAAACAGTCTTCACTTAAATACACGTCTGAAATAATCTGTAGATAACAATTATTTCTTTCCAAGCTGGCTGCCCATATGCACGGCTGGAACTAATGAACAGCCTTGAATGTGAGACTGTCTATCACGTGATTATAAACAGATCCTTCTGTATTTAAAATACAACCTGAGTATAAATACCATTTCCTATACTCTGGCAATGATTTAGACACTGTACCTCACTAGCCCCCTGAACTTTACATAATTACTGCTTTGTAGAATGACTGCTGCAATATTTTCTTGGGTTATGGGATTTTTTTGGTCACCCTGTGGTGATATTTGCTCTGCCTTAACAATACGAAGGCACCTTGTCTTTGCAAAAAGACGATGGCAGGAACTATAAATCTTCTGTCTAAGTGGAACTAATTACCAAAATGAATCAAAGCCCTTTCTGCTAATGCAGTGCTAGAGTAAATCCTCCACCAACTAATCAGGAAGAGTTTTGCCGTGGATTTCAGTGCTTGAAGGATCAGTAAAAACAAATAATAATAATAATAATAATCCATGGTTTTCATTCTTCAATTGCTTATTAATTATAGACAAGAGCGGTAATAGACATGAGGCAAAGTCAATGGGTTTAATGTGACAGCTAGTCATTATTAAGAGATGTGTTCTTATTATGTGTGTCCAGAATTCCACAGAAGCCCGTGAAGAATTCTGAAAAAAGTTCCCACAGCTCTCAGGGTTGGTTGCTCTTAAGAAGAAAAAATAAATAGAATACAATAGAATACAAGTGAATGCAATGCAGTGCAATCCAATGCAATGCAATGCAGTATGATGCAATACAATATGATATGATACAATGCGATACCATACAGTACCGCACAGTGCGATTCGATGCCATACAATACAATACAATGCAATGCAATACAATACAAAAATTAGGCCACACAAATTTCTATTCCATCACTCTGCTGGTATTGCTGAATTGGTGGGCGTGTTTTCTGTACTATCTTGGATCTTGGGTGTTTCTGGTGATGCAAACTGGCTTGAGAAATGCTTTGAAAAGCTAAATCTGAAAAGATTTTCTTAACATAGGAAATTTAGCACCACTCAGATAGCAGTAAGTCTCCCAGATCTGCATGTGAATCTTCCCCCCTTTTCATGTGCAAAACTGAACACAACAGCCTCTAGAAAATCTCTTTCTTCCCATTCTTAGTCTCTGTAGATGTCTCCTGGAGAACATTTTGACTCTTTTCTGTAGGCTGTTGACCCATGTTATGCAGGCATATAATTGAGGTATACATAATTCCTTATGTGAGATATATATAATTTCTTATCCTGCCATCCAGGTTTGGGGCAGATGAGTTAATGTACTTCTCAACAAAGGTGGTTGGGTTTTGTTCATTTCATCTTTCTGGACAGTTTTGGCATTGGGAAAGTCTTGACAGATTGGTATTGTGAAAAGCTTGCATAGACCCAGAGCTGTAGTTTGAGGAAAAAGAGTCTAATCCCACAAAGGAATAAGCCCTATTCCCACGAAAAATGCTGTGGGGACAAAAAAATAAGGAGGTCAACAAGAGAATTCTTATGACAGAGTCCTTCTTTGACTCCCCTTCCATTGCTTTTGAATCGGGAAGGACGATAGAACAAAATCAGGTATGGACCATGCATCCCCATGACATGTTGTGTATCCAGAAAGTCTCTTTACCAGGTCTCTTTAATACTTGACATACATATATATATAAATATAAATACATACATATTAAAAAAATATATAAAAATATAAATACATGCATACATATATATAATACATAAAATATAAATATAAATACATACATACATACATATATATATATAATCTCACATACCCCACAGCAGTGATTATGCTTCACCTCTGGAACAGTTACTGGTTTTGATTAGATGCATCTGTTCATTTCTTCTTTGCCTTTAGTACTTCTTTCCACACTTCAGGAATGCCAAAGAACTTTGGCTACTTTAGTCAGTCTTTTCTCAGAGGAGTGTGCTCACTGAAAGGCAGATTTATCATACATAAGGGCAGAAGTTTATTGCAAGGTGGAAAGAGGGAGTTTGTAGCGCTGCCTGCATCACAGCAGTCACCGTTTTGAGCAATACTTTCTCAGAAAATTCTTTGGAAGAAGAATTGCAGAATTGCCAGACTAAAAGTTTCAAAACATTATTCATTTTTTTCTGTTCTTTTATTGTCATATCTGAGCTGTTCTGTATTATCTGGTGTATCTAACAAACTGCTCAGATCTCTACTGGTCTGAAAACATGGATTCTCAGTGGACAGCCCTCATGCAGATGACAAATGCCGCCTACCTGGCTTGCAGCTTGTGTGATTTGTTATGACGTTTGTCTTTCTGCTTTGTTCATAATTCTTATATATCGAAGGGAGAAATCTTAACATTCAGTTAAGTGTGTTTCCCAGAAATACGGTTTGTACTGAAATTTTTTATCAAGCTAGCCAGAAAAAACAGATGGAGGTGGGTTAAAAAGGAGTAAAATAGGTAGAGAGATCATTAAAAATCCACCATGGCAAATAGTGTCACCAAGAAATGCACTACACAACTGCAATTAATTACAGTTTATATTGATTTTAATGGCAGAAGAACATGTTGACTAACAAACAGAAGAATGCTGTCCTGCAACACGTTGTTCAGATATTACTGTGAAATACAACAAGGTAAAGAAAAGACTGGATTAACTTTTGTGTCTGTTTATATTCAGACTGTGCAATTCAAACAGTGCCCTACAAGACAGAGACACCAGATGGTTCACTATGACAATAAAGGACCACAGTGGATTTTATTTCTAGACCGTGAGAGAAGTATTCAACGTGCAGCCACTGAAGAGTTCTTCAACTCTGACACGAGTTGGTGATTTCAGGTGGTTTCTTTCAGAAAAGAGCTTATGTGTGACCCGAACCTTATCGTAACTACACTTGGCAGGTGAGACATGTTTCAGGTGTGTTAAAATAAAACTAACACTCTCCCCAGAAAAAGAATCTTTCCTAAATAACATCTTTTTAGCCCCAAATCTTGTCCTCAGCAGAAGAGTTTTACCATGATTTCTTCCATTGTCCTAGGAGAAGCTCTGTTTTTCACAATCTGAGTCGAACTGTGTCTGAAAATTAATGACTCTGTCTTGTTTAAGTAGCTCACGTTGCTGTTTCCAATGTACCCTTATAAGGAAAGAGGGTTGGATTTCCTTCAACTGTCACTGCTGCATCTTCTTGAGCATTATATTAACTTAAAGACGATAAGAAGAAATATTATGAGCTTGTAGATATATTCTGTCATTAAGAGGGCAGTGAAAGTTTAAAACAATTAGTAAAATCATCTGAAGTCTGAAACCTGAAACCGTACCTTTTGTAGCATATAGGAAAGCTTCATTTCCTTTAGCTGTGGTGTTACAGAGTTTTGTTTTTACCATGCAAACTTCTGTGCTAACATGATGTCACAGAATGGTTGAGGTTGGCAGGGACCTCTGGAGGTCATCTTGTCCAAACCCCTTGCTGAAGTAGGGTCACTTAGAGTCTGTTGCCCAGGTCCGTGTCCAGACAGCTTCTGAATATTTGCAGGGATGGAGGCTCTACAATTTCTCTGGACAACTTTTGACATGTATAGTAAAGTGACTGGCATGTAGTGAGTATTGAACTAATTATTATGTGGTTGTTTATAAGCAAATGAGATGAGGGGAGCATAACAGGCTGCTGTAAGAGAAGGCAAAGAAGCAGCAAGCGTAACGCCAGACACTGGTACAAAAAACCCCAACAAACCAACCAATTGTATCTCTGTTGTACATAGGCATTACTTAGAGTTTTAGCCCCATACCATTTTGTTACTTATGACTTCGTCCTGATTTAGAGGTAGTTTACTGCATGCCACAATTTTCTTCTCCCCTTTCTTCTCAGGCATGGATTTTGAAGGATGGTACCTTCTGTCTTGCAGTGTTCTGAAAAATTCTACCTCTCCTTTATGGTTAGCATTCACATACTTGGTGAATGCGAGGATTGCTTAATGTTTAATTTGTTCTTCCTATGTTGATGTGGTCTGATATTCTCAGCATTTTGCAATTTCAGACAGGGTGGTTTGCTCCCCTCCATTGAGAGAATGGAGCTGTTGAGCCAGTGTTTGCTACCAACCATAAACTAAGGAATTACATGTTTTGTCCTCTTTGGTTTTGCAGCAAACAATACATTTGCTGTTTTGTTTAACGTGGCATCAAAAAATGTATTTTTTCCTCTATGTTGATTAATAGAAACTCTTCTTATAGGTTTGGGTTTTTTTAAATTTTATATATATAATGAATATGATTCATATTGCTAAATGAAAACATTTTACTTTACTTGTTACAAAATTACCTTTATTTTAGTATAACACCCAATTTTAGAAGTATTTATGTCTATATTTTCAACATTCCTGTGATCATTTAGAGCAGATTAAATATTGCACCAATGAAATATTTATTGCAATTTATGAGAATTTTAGATTTTTTTTTAAATGGCTATTACACTAGTACTGTAATTTTTTTCTGTATATCCCTAAAAACTGAGCATATATGCTGAGGAATCACAGTGCCCTTTACATGGAATTAAATTCATCCGTTGCATAACTGAGTTGAATCACGCACAATGAACTGTGACACGCATGGAAAACAGAGGTGTTTTCCTCTAAAACAACTAAACAACTAAAATTCCCAAGTGTGATTCTAGAGGTGAGAAAACAAAGCTCAAAAAAAAAAGAACAAAACTAAACCAAAACTTTTTCCCAGATGAAAATAAATAAATGCTTTAAAAATCAGGAAATAAATTCTCTGTATGTAAAAGGATTGTCTCTTTGTTTACTGACTTAGTGTGACCGATCAGTAGTAGCACAAACATTTTGTCAATTTGAAATCTAATGGGAAAAGAGGTGAAGAAAATGCCTTAAATAGCTCAGAAACGGCAAAGGACCTGACAACAGCTATTAGGTTAAAAAAAAAAAACCAAAAAAAAAAACAAGCCACAAACCTAACCATGGTGTTTCTCTCCCACCCTGTTTTACAGATACCTATAGATATCATCGACTGCTGATGCTATTAGACTTTGTGCTGACTCTGTGTCTGCAGTAGGAATACTGGCAGGCAGCACCGTATCAGCAGTCTGAAATTACATACAGGCAACTATAAAAATGCATGCCTGCTCTTAGGTGCAAGTTTATTTATTATGGGAAGGCTATAACATGAAGGGTACGTGACCTTATAGATAAATTTGATACAGTTTTGTAGTCTTTCAATAGGTGGACTTGCGCTCTATTTAAAAGGAAGATTGGAGGCACGTTCGACAGTGCGTGCTGATAATGATTCACTTTACATGAAACACCCGGTCCAACTCAGAGAAGACTAGTGTTCAGATTAATCTAGCATGAGAAGGGATCAAGCTATCTCTTAGCGTGTACAGTATTTAGCTAGGAATAAACAAAGCTAAAGACTAGCAGGTTCTTAAGAGTTTCTCCATCTATTTAAATAACATAAAGACCACGCTAAAGTGCCATGAGTAATCTTAAACACCCAATGCCTAATCCAGAGCCTACTGAATTTAATGGAAGGATATCATTTGCTGTCAGTGGGTTTGAAAACAGTTCCTTGAAATCATTAAGCCAATTCTGTCTGGTTTATTTCCTCTGCTGTATGACCAGGCCAGATTTTTTATTCCTCTATATCTAACAGTGTTATTAGAGAATCTGCTCATGCGAGTTCCAGTGCCTAACAAAAGGAAACAAAAGGGCAAATTCAGTCGTGATGTACAGAGGACTGAGAGATGAAGGAAGGCAGGGATCAGAACAGCTGTGTGAAAAGGAAGTTCACATTATATCAGATGCTGCTGGGGGGGGATGATGGCCAAAAAATTTCCATGCCCCTTAGTGAATTTATGTGAAATGAAAAACATTGACCTTAAATATGCTTCATGGGGTGAACGAAGGACTCTCAGGACTAGTACACTTTTGATGTGCATAATTAGTTGTACTTTGACTGTAGCTTAGGCTCAAGGGCTAAGTCTGCACTGTATTTGGACTAGTCCCAAGGTGTCCTATCAGTGTTTGCAAATGCCACATGTCTGAAAATGTGGAAGGCCTTCCAGGGGCTTCCATTGGCTCTCTTGTCTGCACAGCATGATCGCACAGCATCGCTTGACAATACGTGAAATTGATATGAACAGCATATAACTGCAGAAAAGAAGTTTCCCCTTTAATATCCCACATGCTCTAAAGCCAGTCCAAAGAACATACCTGATAAAAACAGGATAGATGCAACGAAAATGGTCTGGAGTCTAGTCTTGAGCCTGCTATTAAAATACAGAACTGAACTTGAGACATCTTCTGGTGTAGTGAGTTGGCCTATCTCACATCCCACCTTTCTAGGCTTCGTGAACAGGAGAGTAGATCGATGCTAAAGTGCTGTGGATCATCAGTACCTTGTCTCTCCCTCTCAAGGGCCTGGAGTTCTCCAGCTGCATCAGTCTGTAAGTAGGGGCTTAGATGTACCTTATCCGAGCAATACGGAACTCTGAACCCAGGAGAAGGTTTGGAACAGTGCGTGGACAAATTGTGAAGTACTAATCACAAATATTTAGAGGTTTGTAATAACTGATACACTTACTTATTAATTTGTAGTAATTTTAAATAAATGCTAGACATACTGAAGACAGTCCAATGAAGGGCTTCAAAGATGATTACAGGACTGGAACATCTCTTCTATGAGGAAAGGCTGTGAGACCTGGGACTCTAGCCTGGACAAGGCTCAGAGGGAATCCTACCAATGTGTGTAAATGCACGAAGGGAGAGTGTAAAGAAGATGGAGACAGGTTTCTTTCAGTGGTGCCCAGTGACAGAACAAGAGGCTATGGGTGTAAACTGGAACACAGGAGGCTCCATCCAAACATCAGGAAATACTTTTTTACTCTCTGAGTGGCCAAGCACTGGAACAAGAGAGGCTGTGGAGTCTCCATCCTTGGAGAAGTTCAAAAGCTGTCTGGACATGGTCCTGGGCAACTTGGTCTAGGTGGCCCTGCCTGAGCAGGGGGATTGGCCTAGAGGACCTCCAGAAGGCCTTTCTAACCTCAACCATTCTGTGGTTCTGTGATTCTGAATACATGGGAGTGATTATGCTCAAACTTATATTGCAATTCACTGTGGAAATAGAGAAGTGTGAGTTCATAGTCTTTTCCTCCATAGTCCTCTCCTTTAAATGCACATACGAAAATGAAAGATAAGGATGCATTATTTAACAATGGTAGTTCCAAAATGTAAGTATTAGTTTCCAGTGGAATCAGAAAGGCAGAACTAAACTCATTATAAATGAATCAACTCTGTTACATTGTTCTCCATCTATATTCATGTCTTTGGAAGAATCTGTTTCTGCCATTGTTCCACTGTTTCATTGTTTCATTTATCTCATCTGTTCCTACCCCATTTGGAAGTGTAGTAAGAACAGTGGATTACTCTGTAGAATTGATTAGTTGACAATAGGAATAAGACTTGTCTTTTATTTACTCCTGGTGCATTTCTAAATTTTCACGTGCCTTGTCAGGTTTTTTTTTCTTTTTTTTTCAAAGTTACATTTCTCAGGAAAATGTTATACTAAAATGACTAAATTCCAGAAGACAGTAAACTGAATGATTGAGCTGAATGAACAAAGAAGCAAATTATATAGTAGGTTAATGACACTCCCCAAAACTTGGGTGAAAAGCTAAAGCAGGAGTGGAATACTAATCAGAAGCTGCTCTCTAACCAACAATTATATATACTTGTGAAAAATACTACTTTTACATTGCATTAAATCCCCCTTTTTTTTTTTCCAGTAGCAGCAGCAATGATTCCTTAACGTTTATTTCTTACTGAGCAAAAGAAACATTTGATCCACAATAAGCCATTATTGAGCGTGAAGGAAGTAAATACAGAATGTGTTTCATGCAGGCAGCACTGCTGTACCTGAGAGGCTGTGCCTATGAATCCATGCTCACACAAGGGTGTGGCTGTATACGGCGATTTGAGGCAATTTGGCATTTCCCTCCGTGTCAATACTGTACCGCTTGTTGCTGGCAGACAAGTGTCTGCGCTGCAGAAACCACCATAACGTCTTGCAGTAACTGACCCCCTTGTTGGCCGTGGCAGCCCAGCGCAAGAAGGCAACGAACGTGGAGATAATTACCCTGGCTCCGCGGAGGTCGGGCCTGGGAAATGTTTGTGGGGTAGCGTCTGCTGGAGCAGACTGGGCTTTAGCTAACATAAAGATTTCATACAGCAGACTTCTACCACTAAAGTTATCTTTCTGGTCCCTTTCAAGAAATCTGAAGTAACCTATTTATTTTTTAACAGTGCACTGGTCACAGATACTACAGTGCTGGTGCTATATTAAAGGTTTGAGCGTTCTTATTACAAGGTTTAACTATTGCAAAGTCAACTGGGAGGTATCGTAGCATTCTCACTTGTGAATAATAATGTTCTGTAAAGAAACAAAGAAAATTCCATTTAACACCTTTTACTGACGGAGCCCCATAACCCCTGTGCCAGTCCCAGCACACACATGGAGCAGGAGACAGTATTTCCCCTGTTAAGAAAAACAGGCAAAAGATGATGGGGGAAAAGAGGGCACTAGGAGGTGAAGTGATTTGCTGAAGAACACCCAGAGTATTTACTGGAGAGCTGAAAAGAAAGCATGGGTCCACCGACTACTGCTTTAGTCTCATATCCACTAGATTATGGGACTTTCATGCGCTTCCCACAAATGTATCATGTTAATGCTCTGCATGTTCGTTCTTTATCAATTAATAGTCCTAAAATATTCCCTATGTGTCATGGCTAGTGAACACAGAATGACAATATTAACAGGTTACAGGTTAGATCCAAAGTCCACCAATATAAGTGCATCCCAAGAAAACTTTGGATGAAGCTTATAATAAACTAAAAGGGACAGGCACTGCAACTCTGCATGCCGTTTAACAGATAAAAGTAAATAGAATGTTTTTAATTAAGAGCAATACTAAAGTTTATCATTCCTTAGTGGAAAATATTTTTTTTTTTTTTGTGGAACAATTGTGACGTTCCCAACATCCTTGCCTTGGCAGGAAAGCGTCTAGTTCCCCAAGGTACAGGGTCCTTGGGCACTCATGAAAACTGGACTCCTTGCTTTATAAAAGATAAATTTCTGAGGACCTCATACCAAAACCTTGGGAACAGAGCCCAGATTTTTGAGGGTTTGCAGTTTTTCAAGTCTCTTTCGTCTGCCAGCTGAATTTTGCCTTTTGAGAACCTTCCAAGTTACTAGTAAGAGGGTAGGTGGGTGAGCAGAAACTGGGCAAGAAATCTGAGGAATGTGTTGATTTCACTGAACTGGCATCTTCCAAGGGGAGAAAATTGTTACACAGGAACATTTCTGATCAGTTTGGTTATGATTCCCTGTACAAATGCAAAGAACTTTGAATTTTATAATTTTATTTTTGCAGCATTACATGCCTAGATGCCAGTGACACACACGTGTACGTGTGTGTACACATTGTACAGAGGATAGATATACACCATTTTGATATATCTTGTTTACAGAGACAATTTAAGGCTTCTATCGCAGCAATGGAGCTTGAAGAGTGAAGTGACTGCAATGTGATCAGTCCCCATACTACTCCACATCACAAGGCTGATTCAGGAAGATGTCTTTTTGCTGATTATTTGTTTCTAGCATGATCCGTACATTACCCATCATTGCAAAAATACACATTAAAAGACCCTCATTAAAGAGTCAATGACCACATGAAACTAATTAATAAAGGAACAGTATTCTTAGAAATGGAAATGGTCGATGTTGCTTTCCTTTTTGATTTATATGAGTAATATCATACATGATTATTGTAATAAATTATGTTAATGGGAAATTTCTACGATTTATAAGTGCACCTCTAACTAGTTGAGTCTGAAAGAGATAAATGTGTCAAGAAATGATACTAATTCCCTTCCCTAAATATGAGAAAATGTAAAGATATGATTTAAAATGTCACACTTGCAATCAGAGCAAAAACCGTACAATCAGGAATCTGCAATAAATATTTACATCATGTTTTTTGAAGACAGAGACAGTGCAAACATATTTCAAGCAGTCTAAACATGTCTGGAAAAAATTCTAAAAATAATTTCCCCTGAAGATAGGTTAATTGTTGTTTTATAGTGCAGGGTTACAGCTAACAAAGTCTTTCCCGACTGCGAGCTTCTGATGGAGAGTATTTAGATAAGCAAGTGGTTTACTGTAACAGACGCGTATCTGAAAGCTGAGAAGACATAAGAGTAAAACCCAGATGCTGTGGGTTATATGTCTTAGTGCAAGTCAAAGAGGCATGTCTCAGAAAGTGTGTTGTGCGGGGAAAGGTGTCATTACGTTACTTCCAGTTTTGGACTACTGCTAGGGGTGAGAAACATCTGAGATGTCACAGAGCCAAAACTCACACCTGAGGCTGTACAAGGCGAGTGCTCCGTGGCACTGCTGAAGGCAGGGAAGGCCGGGAACCTCGACGGGCTCCCGCTCTGCCTTGGGGGAGAGATCATGGGAGAGAAGGAGGCGTGTGTGGAACCCCAGCACCATGCTCCTGCGGTGGGAATTCTCCAGTGCCTCGAAGACTGCTTATAGCTCATGTACGCCACAGGGATGTGGCTCTCCTGTTTGCTTAGAGACCATATTACTGACTTAATCAATCAGCTAAGGCATTTTGCCAAGCTGATATTTCCAATTTTTCTAAAAAAACCAAAAAAAACCCACCACCCAAAGAAACTAAAACAAAAAACTGCACCATGGCTGGTAAAATCCTGAAAATAAAGCATATTTTCTGGTCATATTCAGCGTCTGGTGCCTGCAGATGTCACAGAAATACATTTCTCTGTGATTTCCTGTGCAAATCTGTCATCTCCTGCAGAACTCTGACAATGCCTGCCATAAGATAGTGCACTTCTCCATCGTTCAGTGATTTTGATCCCATCTGGCATGAAAAAGGGGATGGAAGCTTTTCCTCACATTAAAATGTCTAGGCAAGCCTTGTTAGCAGGTGTGCTGCTCATTTTTTACTGTAATTGCCTATGACATTGCAGTAGACCTTCCTGAGATAAGGTGGCTTGTCTGCTGTAGGGACTTGGATTCCCATCTCTCTGCCTCGGCTTAACTCCTCTTTATGGTGCTTGTGTGAGCAAGTCTGATCCCAAGTAGTGCTGGAAAAAGTGGACCGTTGTCAGCACGTTTTCAGTTATTAAAGTAACAACTTCCGTTTTAAGTACCTCACAGCTGGGGCTGGAGAAACAGGCCGCGTTGCCAGAGCTGGAGCAGGAGGATGAATCCGTAGTGCAGAAAGTCTGACAAATCAAGGGTCTTGCTCTGGAGCTGTTCATTAATTTGGGCAGCAAGAATACAGTAGGTTTATCTTTCAGACCATCAGGATGGTTGCATTGATGGGGAAAGAGGTTTTAGTTGGAGGGCAGTTAGCAGCGGAGTCAAGAGTGGTACTTCCAGAGGTGCGTGGGAAGAGCGTGCTTTGAGAGAGACATGAGGAAAGGAAACTGAAATCTCAGTCTGTTGGCCTTCAAATTAGTAGAAAGCTTGCTGTAGACTTCAGTGGACTCTGGCTAGGACCTCGTAGGCAGCAGGGAAAGGTCATGGATACTAACGCAGAGATTCTGTGTATTTGCAGCAGCACTGTGAGGTGTGTCCTCTGGTTTGGATCTGACAGACAGCAGTGAAGGGAACGGGGTCATGGTCTCCAGGTTGGGACGTGGGAGATGCAAGGTAAAAGAGAGGAGTTTTTACTACTTTGCTTCTTAATTGATCATTGTATGCTTTTAAAGGAGGAAACTGAGAGTTAAGAAAAAGTGAACTTCGAGTAAAATAACTCATGATTTGTGCTAAGGTCTGTGATGCATTTATAAGAAATCTTCTTGCCCCTATCATTTTTCTAAATCCTCGCAATCAGAAAATACTGAGCCAAAACTCACAAAATCAGATCAAAAATCAAAATTGGATAACTTGGAATTTTTTAGGTTACTTTAAGTAGCAACGTGTTTTGAAAAATATCATGTCTACTACAAGAAAAAGCACCACAGGAACCACAAATATATATTTTTATTAACTATGTAACCATTTAAACAAGCAATGAAACACTGAGCTGTTTGACGTGTGATTTTTTTTAATACAGAAAAGTACTTAGTAAAAATGAATTTAGCAATTTTTTTGGAAACCAAATTGAAATATATTTCCATAGACAACTGATGCTGATATAATTTTTGCTTATTTATATTGATATGAGATCATAATAATAGATATTTTTATTATGTGTGATATTATAGTATAGCATAAATATTTTTATTCTTCCTGTGTGTAACTGTGTTGCATTTTCTTCTACTAGATTAATCGATATAGTTTTATTTTTACATATTAATTTGTGATAAGAGCATCCTTTTAGAACCCATTTTTTAAAAAGCTTAAAAAATAGTTTTTCTGCTCTAATACTTTGTTCAAAGTCAAACAGAGTTTTTTCTTTTTTCTTTATATTTGTAGCTTTTTCCATTACTGTTTTTAATTTGTAATGAGCAATATTTGTGCAGAGACATTTTGTTATGAAGACAGCTGAGCCCTGCCAAACATTGTCCTACTAGCTCAAGCTAGAATTGTGAGAAAACATTCCAGACTGTGCCCTTTTGAGTGGCCATTTATTCCAAGTAGTGATAAAATAACTTCTTTGTAGCTGGTATTGCATAAATCAGACTATTTCTCTACTAGTTTTTTTTTCTAGAAACAGAAGAAGAAGAATATGATTCCCCTCTGAAGTTTTTCTCCTCTGGAAATATAATAAAATTGTGAAAAAATAATTGTATTATCGTAAATGATAAACAGTCATTGGAAAATCAATTAGTAAATACAAGATATGCAAATTACACAAATATACAAATAAAGGCAGTGTTCATCCATCATCTGCCCTCAGCACCTCAATTTTGAATTCCTCATTGAAGATGATGGGAATTTTGTCCTGACTGAGGAATTTAGGAATATGACAGCATTTACAAGACAGAGCGAATGAAAAGTCCAAGCTACATAGATAGCTGGTTTAATACAAAGGACAAAGGCACTGAGGCACTCTTACTGTTCTCCTTTTTTTTATAAATATGCCCAGTGGAAATGACGGTGGCAAGATAGCACTGTTTTTCATAATTGCAGTGTGGAGGACCATTTAAAAGCTATCAATACTTTGACACTGGATGTAGTTCTGTTACAAAGAAAAGTATATACTCCCAGAGTATCAATAATTCTAAAAGTATGAGAAAATACATATTTGTGTTGAAAAACTGATATACTTGCAGCTGATCTACCATAAAATACAGCAACTGAGAAAATTCAGGACTTCCTGTTGCCTGTAACTGACTGGTTTATAGTGGCAGTAGACTGGATTAACCAACATGGCATGAGTCTGCTCTCAGGAGACCAGCTTCCCACTCATCTTGTTATGGTGCCGACACAGTGGTCAGTTGAAAGGATCTGCAGGGAGAACTCATGCTCTTTGAAAAGTCACTAATTACAAAGGAAGCAAATGCAATAGCTAAAGTTGCATACCTTTGAAATTGCTCAATTAACAGAATTGTCATCACAACTAAATGAAGCATTTTTAACTTTGATCTTGTAGTCTTAGTACTGAAGCAGTCTTTGTCTTAAGCTTGTGGTGCTTTACTCAGAAATGTCCACTCAATAATTACATCAACACTTCTTGCGATACTGACCATTGGAATTGTGAAAACAAAAGCAAAAAAATTTCCATAAGCATTCGAACTTTTAAATGGATATTTTGACTATATTTATTCCCACCCATACGCATCTTTTGGGATCCTTTCAAGCGATCATTTGATCACTGGTGGGAGTTAGTGGAACATGAAATACAGAAATGCCTCACTCTTTACGGAGACATTACATTAAGGTTTTGGAGGTACTGGCATGTCAAGCCAACCGGAGAACAGATTACCTGCCTATTGAATCTGGAAACAAAGCCCACCAACTTTCCTTGCCCACAGTTAAAGCACATATTTGCAACCTGTCTGTAGAATTAAGCAATTCCAGCAGATTGAACAGCCTGACATTTGATTATCAGAATTGGCTCTCAAATGTATACAGCAACAAAGGCGTGTTGGGTCTGGCTGGGATGGAGTTCCCTCTCCCGACAGCAGCTCTCACAGTGCTTTGCTTTGTATTTGTAGCTAGAACGGTGCTGATAACACACCAATGTCTTGGCTGGTGCTAAGCAGGGCTCCCACAGCGTCAGGACAGTCTCTCCAACCCCACTCCAAAGGCCAGTAGGTTGGGGGTGGGCAAGAAGCTGGGAAGGGACATAGCCAGGACAGCTGACCCAAACTGACCAAAGGAATATTCCGTACCATATGATGTCTGCTCAGCAGCAGAAGCTAGAATAAATGAGAAGAGGGTGGCGGGGTGTGGGGCATTGGTTATTAAGGCGTTTGTATTCTGAAGCAGCTGCTGTGCGTCCCTTCTTCCCAGGCAGTGGCTGGACGTCGCCTGTTGATGTGAAGTAGAGAATAAATCTTTTTGCTTTTCTTTTTTTCCACATGGCCTTTGCTTTTCTTTATTAAGCTGCCTTTATCTCAATCCATGAGTTTTTCATCTTATTTTCTCTCCCTGTCCTGCTGGGGAGGGGAATTGAGAGAGAGACTTGATGGCACCTGACGGACAGCCAAGGTCAACCCACCACAAAAGGACAACACATTTTTACAGTGAATTATAAGTGCTATTCTAAGCTTTATTCCAGTCATCATAAATGGCATGGGACTTCATACGCTCCCTACAATATTCCAAGTCTTAGAGAGATCTGATTTCCTCTGCAGTCTCCTGTTGAAATAAAGATGGTCTGGAGTGTAATTATAACTTGGAAAGGAGCAAAGCCAATTCAAGTTTATGAAGAGTCACAGCCAATAGCCAGGAGATGGGAGAGCCTGCAAAGGAGATCTGTCAGTCCTGGAAGTCAGAACTAGGAGCTCTGGAATGCTGAAGAGCTCAGAGCAGGCAGCCAGGAGAAATGGCAGCATCAAGACAGGACACACCTAGTAGTGCTGGAGGCTGGAGTTACTTACAATGTACTCCACTGGAATTTTTATTACATAGGAAATACATCATTCACATTTCCACGTTTATAGCCTAAATGAGCCTGATGGCTGAAAGTGCAAGTAAGTTCCACATGCTCTCTTGATAAACTGAGAAACTGCTCTATTACCAGAAGTAAAACATCCCTGAAAGTATCAGTCATGGAGCTCTTCATGCAGCATTGCAAAAATGCCTCAAGTAGGATGCTCAGACCAATTATAGCTTGGGGTACGTAGAATGAACTCAAAGTCCTGGAGACATAGAAGAGCTGTGTCCTTCATGGAGAAGGCTCTGACCAATATTTACCATGAGGCTTTTCATGTAAGACGTTCTGAAAAAGTAGTCATGAAGTTTGAGGAGTGCTAGAGTTTAGGACTACTCTTCACGTGTGGCTGGTAGACAAGCACCTTATCATGTCATGTACTTTAAATAAATTTCGGCCAATAAATTCTTAGTAGACTTATGAATGGATCCATGATTCATGATTTGGGATTGTAAGAGTTCTTTGAGGAACAAACAACTTGAGATAGTAGATCCATAGACAAAGTTAAAAATATCATAAAAAATAAACAAATGTTGAGGCAATTCTCTAAATAAGCCAGGACTGAAAATACATTTAAGCTATGGATGACCTATTTCAGGTCTTGTTAGAAAGAGCATCCCCCAAAAGGGATAGTTCCACCCTTTCCTCATCTCATGCAGCTTCTCATTCCTACTGCTGTGATAACCTTGTCTTATGCCAGCCCAAACATCCAAGCAGCTGTGCAATGAACAGGACTTGGGATCCAACACATTTTCATTGTGCTGGGTTTTTTTGGAGTGACACCAGTTCCCAGCTAGTTTTGAATGCAGCTACACAAATACTTACAGGAGCCCAAGGGATACGTGGCGTCCTGAGACTGAGCAGGCTGATGGTAAGAAAAGGGTGGGATGGCCCTTTTCGGTCACAGCACTATATCTTGCTGTCTTAAACAGCTCATGGAACTGGACTGTAAGAGACATTTCCCTCAGGACATAGACATGCTGTGGTATGAGAAAATCCAGCCTCATGGTGCTTAAATGGTCTGGAAGAGTGCACATAACTTCTGCTGAAGTGAGACCAGTGCTGTCAGACCAAAGTTGTATATTGTATTTCCTCCAGTTGAATTGTGCTAGCTGAAACACATGAAATACTATCTCTTGCTTTTTGAGCGAATCAGTTGATGTCTGATAGAGATGAACCGGGCTGCTGTGTGCAGAATTTTTATTGTATTCCCCAGGGAAATAAAAAATGTGTTTTGATATCTTGTAGGGTAAAATAATATGAAGGTGGATTAATCTATGCATATCATATTCGTATTGCGTTTACTATGCAAAATACATTTCAGAGTATTTGGGAGTGGATTTGTGTAGACAGAATGGTACGCCCTCTGATAAAAACTTCTTGTAATCTAGAATTTGAAGATGTATGCTTATGTTTAGAACTAAACATCTAAATTTTGCCATGTCGGCCTTATATAATCATGGTCTTTTGATGAGTACAATGCCTTGGCTATGCACATAGTTCCAAATTAATCTTTACACATTTGTAAGTGATTTTATTAAGTGGATTATTTAAATATGTCATATTATGAAAAAATAATAAGCATATAGTGACAGCAAGTTGTATTTTAGATGATAACCCAGTAACCAGAGTACTGATATAGCTTGTGGTCTTCCTGGTTTTGCACTGCAGATGAAGGCAAGTTACTCCTGTACATGCCTCTTCTGCTCTTGCTATTTTTGTTATGCCTTGCCTGTAGACTCCTCCGTACAGATGCTATTTTACCACTGTGTGTACATAACGGTTGGCAAAATATAGTCTGGCTTTTAGCTGGGGATTCTAGACATGAATAAATAATGTTAATACTGTATAGTTGCCTCTCTACGTTGTTTTCCGTGGGTTGAAGAATAATAACAGTTCATCAGGAGTCTCCCAGCTTTTTTGTGAAGCACAGGCTGGGCATGCAAGTGGGATTTGTAGAGACCTGGCACAGGTGGCTGCAGCTGTCTAGTAACCCCATATCAACCCCATATCGTGTATGTATCATTCTCTGTGACTCAGGAACAGGACATGCACAAGAACTGCTCAGGATCCTCATGAAGGATCTGTCCTATTATAAGCTGGTTTCCTAATTCACTAGGTAGTGAGCAGCGTACACATATGGGTGAGAGAGACACATTTGCTGGGAAAATTACAGTTTCAAAATTAACAAGCTGGCTAGAGGAAAAGCTGCAGTGAACTGCGTTGAAAATTGAAAGCAGTAAGTCAATGGGAAGGAGAATGAAAAGTTAGTACAGTTGTAAAAACACTTTTTTTCTTATTTAGCAGAAGGATCTCAGCTGTTACGCACAAGTAATGCACAAAACAGAAACAGTAGTTTCCTGTCCTAAAACCAGGCATCATTATGAAAACAAAAATAAATAATGACAATGGCGTAAACATTCATAAATGTGTGATAGTTCCTATGTCTTTAGAGAAAACTTACAGTTTGTGTAAAAATGTGTGCTTTATCTGCTTTCAAAACTTTTCACTGCAGAAAGCTTGATTAGTTATTTCCAGGGAAGAATAGAGTTGCCTTTTCTATTTTATTACAAAGCCCACAATTTATTTTATAGGAATTTATGTTGTATACAGAATACCTTTTATTACCAAGAGTTCTTCCTGCCGCAGACCTGGAGAGAAAGTTAGCGGGCATAAAAATCAGGAGTAGAAAAGCAGTTGCTGTTCCCTGCCATTGAACTGGCTGCTCTCCACAGCAGAGTGTTTCACACTTTCTGCAGAAGGCTCCGAAGGGCTCGGTGCACTGATCTGTTACTGGGAGTGGCATAAAAGTGCCAGTGATTCAGTTCCTAAAATGCCCACACAGCAATGGGTTGGTCTTTCCCTGTTTCCTTTCCTGCTATTAATTCTATGTATTCCCTTTGTTAATTTTATCCTATACACCCTAAATAATATATATTCCACCCGGTATTCTCAGACTGCTGAGATGTCTCTATTACACTGTTTCTGAGCCAGACTAGACTTTTAAAATGTTTCTTAGTTAATTAGCACTTAATCATTTTCTGCTTTGACAAAATCTTGCTGGTAACATGGATGTAGGAACTGGATAAGCTGGCGAGTTTTTCTTTTCACTGTAGCTGCACAGGAGAGGAATTCTGTGCTTTCTCTGCCTCTGTGATGTGTACGTGCATAGGTACCCTTAGAATACCATTTCTGGTGGTTTATAGCTCCAGCTGCTATAAAACATAAATAACTGGGCAATCCTTTCACAGTGAAGCAATATTTAACCTTTTCAAATCTTCGAGATCAGAGAAGGGGGAAAAAAACTCCCATGCAACTTGTTTTAAGACGTCTTTTTTTCCATAAGTTATTCTTTCAACCAAATGTTTTCTGACCTTTGCCTATGTTGCTGATGACAATTTGTGATCCAATGGCATCCATAATGTGCTCATGATTTTGAAATGCAGAGGTAGAAATAGGAGATGTCTGGGTCAGTGATTGGGTAATAAAAGATGGAGGAATTAATCTCATGGTTCAGATCAAATTTGGTGAAGTGCTGGTTCAACCTGACCATTTAATTTAGGAGTAGTAGCAAGAGCTGAAGCAACTATACACTCGGGCTTGCAAAGCAGAGTTACCAAGTTGCTATATATCGTTGGACCACTTCTGGTTGTGTAAATGACCAGCTGGTTGCTTGATGGCTCCTCTGGCGGCTTCTCCACCGGTCCACTGACGTTGCAAATGTGTCTTCTTTCTCCTTCTCATGGCTGTCAAAGAGGATATGGCAAAGCTCAGCAAAGCCACAGAATAGCAGCATCCTCCATCCTCAGTATAAGGAATAACCATTACAGCTCCAAAAACTGAGGAGGCTCAAGTAAGTGCTTAGCAGTTATATATCGTAAGCAGAAAATGTAGTTGCCCTCTTCAATTGGCAAATTGAGGTCCCTTGGTAATGCAGCTGCATTTATACCATTTTATGGTGATGGCTGCTGAACAGAGCATTTTTTTCCTGCCAGCTTCCTTAATACAAGAAGCAACATACTCTTAATGCAGATTTCTTTGATATACTGCAGTATCTCACAAATCTTTCCCTGTAGGGATTTAAATGTTCAGCAGTAAAACTCTTTTCTCAATTCTGAACTCTTATATGAAACCTAACCTCCACAACACCCTCAAACCCTGCAAATCCTAATGTATATCACGAATGAAAAGCAGACAAGCTATTTTAATTGGAGGGTACATAATAATATTTTTTCATTTATACCTTTCTCCAGAATATAGGTATTCATTTAAGAAGTCGAAATTATCTTTTGTTGCATCTCAGTTAAATGGATATTGAATTCATGGTGATAAAATGCCACACTAGTCCTCTGGCACTAGTATTTTTTAATACAGTTGAAATCTGAATTGTATATAGCATGAAGTCTAATTACCATTGTAGTGATCTTACACATTAGTCATAAATAAAATATGCTAGAATAGACTGAGATGACTTAGAGTGATGCATAGTTGACCTTATTAGACAGTTTCTTGAAGTGTGACAGCAGACTAATACTTTCATGTGAGCAATGCAGATAGTAAAGGTCAAGAAATGAAGATGACAACAACAAATCTGACTTTCAGCACTGTAAAGTAAAAGCCATTAATGATAATGTATATTATTACAGCCAAGACATAATGTAGGGCTTGAAACTATGCAATGCAATTTATTTGATTTATTTCAATTTACTCTTATTTTATTTGTGCACTTAAGAATGGGGATTGGTTATATAATGGGGAAGCAGAAGGATATATTGTTCCCCACCCTTTCTTTTTCTAAAAGGCAGTTTATATTTTATTCCCATGGTTTGAATTACTTTTTAAAACAACAAAGCTAGAAAACTATTTGCATTTTTTTCTGTGTTGAGCATAGCTCAGCTTAACTTACTATGATACAAAAAGCCTCACGGCCTGTATATTAGAAGTCACAGATACAGAAGGAATTGACATTTTCTCAGAAATCATAGAATCATAGAATGTGTTGGGTTGGAAGGGTCCTCTAAAGGTCATCTAGTCCAAACCTCTTCAGTAAACAGGGACATCTTCAACTAGATCAGGTTGCTCAGAGCCTCACCAAGCCTGGCCTTGAATGTCTCCAGGGATGGAGCCTCCACCACCTCTCTGGGAAACCTGTTCCAGTGCCTCACCATGCTCATTGTAAAGAACTTCTTCCTAATGTCTAATCTAAATCTCCCCTCTTTCAGTTTAAAACCGTTACCCCTCGTCCTATCACTACACTCCCTGATAAAGACCCCCTCCCCATCTTCCCTGCAGGCCCCCTATAGGTACTTGAAGGCTGCTCTAAAGTCTCCCCGGAGCCTTCTCTTCTCCAGGCTGAACAACCCCAACTCTCTCAGCCTGTCCTCATAGGAGAGGTGCTCCAGCCCTCTGATCATCTTTGTAGCCCTCCTCTGGACCTACTAAATAGTTGAGGATGTTATATAATAGCTGTATTCTGAGGAGTAATGTTACTAGACAGATTTTTATCTGAAGAAGAATGAAGATAGAGGCCGGAATTTCTGAGATTTTATTTTTTTTGTTCTTCCTTTTTTTTTTTTTTAAAAAAAAAAAGTAAGACAGTAGGCCCGGCCTAGTCTAAAGATTTGTGTCAGCCTTGGAAGAAATTGTACTGATATGCGCCCTAAGGGCCCTGGCACACACCTCTGCTGATTCTCCTTGTGGAGGCTTCATGTGTTACAGAATCTCGCGGGCTTTGTCTTGTCTCCCTGGGAGAGGTTACCAGTGGAGCAGCAGGGGCAGCGGGATGGTGCACAGGTCTGTCAATCAGGTGTAACTCAGTTTTCTATCTGGCATTTTGAAGTAAACCTGACATAACTTGATACAGTTAAAATGAGCTGGGTTAGCAAAGATTAAGCAGTAGTATTTAAATGGTTTAAGATAAACTACCTCATTACCTTATGTTGGCTGAAACAGATTAGGCAACACTCATCGACACACAGCCTGGTTGTCGGGACAGGTATTAAGTTCAGGGTGGGGGTGATGAAGGGCAGTTGGGAACAGACACTTGCTCCAGTGGCACAGGAGAGGGTTTCTCCCCACATCCACAGAGACCTTCGCTCATGGCTCTGTGCTCATTAATACCATATCCACCCATTCCTGGATCATCTGGCAGTGCAGCTTTGAGCCTCTTAACACCTGACCATGTTTCCGATGGGCACTGCTGAATCAGCACGTGATAGTTGTCTTCATGTGCAGACAACCTCCCATTGCAGATTTCACTGTCAGTTGCGACAAAGCAATGAGGCTGGCTTCTTTGCTGTGGGAAACCCATCCTGCTGCCTTGTGGGGGTGTTGGCATGGGGCTTCTGTAGGGGGTCTAGTTCTCTGTCTCTGAAATCAGTCAGTATCTCATATATGGCATCTAATCGTTGCCTTCTACATCTCGCAGATGACGCGGTACACCATTTTCATCTCCTCAGTAAGTGGCAACAGCTGCATGAATCTATGCTTGACAGCGGTTGAGCATCTGCTGTATGCAACTGGGACAGGACTCTGCTCTAGGGACATATTTCCCTCATCCCATGACAGACCACACACAGCAAAGGAGGGCACATGTGGAGACGGAGTTGCAAAAGACTGAACTTTGCAAGAAGTTCATTCTTGCTAGAAATGGTGGCCATTGATGATGGTGCTGATACTGGTGTAGGAGATAGCCAAGGTCAGAGTCACAGCCAGCACACAGAGCAGGCATGCTGTGGTTATTCAGCATCTAGACAATCCTGAGTCCCCCTAAGGACAGCACATAGGCGTTCTTCAAACTTGTTTCATGTGCTTTCCCCAAATGCCTGGATACTGCTGCTCAGGTGTACTTATACACTTTGCCCTCTCGCCACTGCATTTTTACTGATAGCCCAGTTCATCATTAGGAAAGGGCGTCACATTGCACCAGTCAGGAGAAGTGCTTCACTGTGACCTGCAGTTGTTCTGCCACCTTTGTACAAAACTTCCACAGTTCTTGAGTGGAGTCTGTGTGTATCTGTCTCGGGAGTACGTACAATTGCTGACAATCGTGCATGCGGGCTGCCAGGTGCACGATGTCAGTCCCATTCAGGTCTCAGAGTCATGACATCACCCTTTCCCCTTGGCAACCTGGCTTACTCCTGATGCCCTGTTTCACAGACCCATTCCCTGTCAGCTTCAGTGATCGCCGGGATCAGTTCAGCTACCATCCGAGCAGATGACTATGGTATATACATCCTCAGGAGGTTTTCCTTTGTACCATTTGCGGCACTGGTGTCAGCCTGCTTTTGGGGATCCTGTTGTCTGCTCTCTTTTGGCAATACTCCAGGGATGCCATTTCCTTCTAAGATAATTGCAGTAATGTTTGGCTTGTTGAATTGTCCCTCCCTCTTTCAGCAGAACAGCAGCAATCTGTGGAGGGCCGAAAGATAATCCTTCCATCCTGAGAAGAAGCGTCTGGAGGATGTTACTGTACCACTCCAGGCTAAAGAGCGGTTCCAGTTTTTCATCTTCTGAAGTATTAGCAGAAATCCCATGCATAATCAATGATTTTTTGGTTAAGTATTAGACACAGATGTAAGCTGCAAACTATTCCAACTCACTTCATTTTACTGACTTTTTTCCCCATTTTAATTCAAGCAATTCTGATGAGGAAAAACAGTGGTTGGTACTTCTGTGAGTGTGTGCATGTGATTTCTGCAATGAAAATGGCAAGCTGGAGGGGTGAAGGGAGGTGAGAGGAAAGGGACGGCATGGATCTTCAGGTTGCTGAGTACAAGAGGTAGTTTGTGGCACAGCCTAGCCAAAACCACTGGAGCAGGGCAGAGCACAAAGGTCCAGGTCCTCAGGCTGCGGTGGGTCTGGAGCATGGCTTGCAGCACTAGCCTATCTTTTTGGCAGCATGCCCAGACCCTGGCTGGGTTCCCAAGGAAAGGCAAAACCTGGAAAAAAACATCCCCAAAACAACAGCCAAAAAGTAAACAACAAGCAGTCCTGGAAGCAGGTTTCCCTGCCTGAGGGGTGATGCTGGGGATTCATCCTGGGGCTATGGATTCAAAACCAGTTCTGCTACCACCAGTTCTTTGCTACCCGGGGACCTTACCTCACCTTATCTCCCACAATAGCTTGATCAGCCTCAGAGACATCTGCTTCCTCCAAGGCAGAAAACTATTCTGAAATCCCAAATCCTATTGTATTCCACAGCTATCTTTGTATCCTAATTCAAGATACAGACAAGTTTCATGTAAAATAAAGTAGCGATCACAGACACTGTGGCTTTGGGAGTAAATTAAACATGTCTGGGAATGTTCTAGGTACCAGGGCCAAGTGCTAGTAAACAGCCTTCACCTCCAGCAGAAGGCAGGCAAATGGTTTATTGGTAATTGTCACTGGCTAGTTACAGCTGCTAAATGACATCAGAGAATTTGGGGGGGGGTTGTGGTAACTAGCATGTGCCAAATCTGTGCCAGGGAATATTGTTTACTACTACAGGAGGCCAAATTCAGAAGCACGCTTTAATTTATTAGTACAGACACATCTACGGAGTTCAGTATCTTCCTTGTCTCCATTGTACCTCCATGTAGACCCTTGTTCTTGATTCTTTGTTGGTTCAGCTTCCTTTGGTGTCCATACTAAAACACTTATATAAGACTGATACAATAAATTGAGTTCTTCTGCATGCTGCCAAGTCGAGTCGTTCTGTATATTGGGCCTGTTGGACAGAGTGTCCCATCTCTCTGCCTGGGACCATTTTGAATGATGGTAAATGGTTTCACATAAACGCTGTCGCATACATGTGATTTTAAATATGGCTGGTTTAGAGCCTGTCTCTGACACCGGGCCGGCACAAATGCAGCATTACTGGATGCTGAGGCTGGGCCTTAGGCAAAAACCATTTATGTCAGAAAAATCTGAGGAAAACGTCCAAAGTAGAGTCACTGGGGTTGCATTAACCTCTGTGTATTTTGTCCCAAGAAGTCCAGTGTGTCTGTGTGAGGGATGATGCTTGAGTGTGCTTTCGTTTGGGATGCTCTGTCCTTACCTAATTGTGTTATACAAGTAATGATCCAGTGAAGTAGAATCCTGGCATGGAGCCTAACTGCAAAGCATTTAAGAGTGTAAAACGTAGAAATAATATAATTTACTTTGCATTATTGGGAAGAACTTTTTCACTTTAAAGAGCTTTTATTGATTTGTAGAAGAAAGAGAGAAGAAAACCCATATACAGTCAGCTTCACATGCATCTTCCAAACCTCTTACTGATGGTGAGCAGCCCACTGAGTTCCACAGTTTTCAGTAGGATCACTCACAGAGTAACAGACTGCTGTCTCTTTTCTCTCAGTAAGGCCAGTAATATTGAATAAAGAAATGTCTTAAGAAACATATCTTTAAAATATTAAAAAGATACCCGCAGATTTTAAATAGTTCTGTATAGCTAATATTATTACTTGGACTGATTATTCAATGCGCTCACGTGCCCGCTAATCTATTTATTTTGAAGGGTTTATGTGTCTCTGCACAGAAGTGAATTTCATTGTGTTAGAGTTGCCTGTTTGTTTGTAATTGAGTTTGCTCCTACTATTCAAAAACAACTTACCATTCAAATCCAGTACTAGTTTTTCAGACTTGAGTCCTTATTCTGAGGCCAGCCTTTTTTTCTGTGGCCTTATTTCTTGGCTGGAAGTGGTGAAAGAGAACATTCAGCTACCAGCTAGCACATCTGCCTTCTCTGTGTGTTTGGATATTGCAGTTACTGAGCTGAGCTCTGGAGGGAACTATTTTTAGTCCTCATCACCAGAGAGGAGACTGCTGTGGGCTGGAGCGATTGAGGGAAGGCAATAATAAATCTAATCCAGAGGGATCCTGATGTAGGACGGGAAAACAGAATTCAGATGGCCTACTGACAGCTCTTGTGGTGTAATTCAGTAGGAGGGATGTAGCATCTCATCTATTTTAAAACAAATAAATAAACCCTAAGACTAAGGAAGTTTCACTTTTATAGTAGTAAACTGTGCCTTTGCACTCTGAGCTGCATTTGCTGGGAAGTCATAAATACGAGCTATATAACTGCCAGCTACCATAATTTAAAGTAATTTCCTGGTTGAGCAGTATTAATGGAAGAGGTGCTGCAGTCATTTGCATTGTTGCAATACTAATGTTGGAGTTTATTCATATTAAGGTTGAAAATGTCAATTGCCTTGCTTGTGGTAGCAATATTCTGAGCAAGTACTCGGTTTATAATGTTTAAAAATTGTCTAAGTAGTAAATATGTCTCAGCTTGTTATGACTCAGCTCATAAAAGACAGAATATTTTAATACAATGAAAGAATGCTGATGCCTTTTTTCCAAATTTCTCCAGTAATGATTTTAATAGCACTAGACCAGAGTGTTTCTGATTGCTACTTGTCATCAACCCATCTGGCAGAAAAACAATAGTGGCTGGGATTTTCAAAGGGGCTTAGGAGGGTGAGGCACACAACTTCCTTTCAGCTTGTGCTGATGGGGTCCGTTCCTATTGAATGCAAACTGAGTCACTCTTCTCTATAGCCATGCTTGTTATGGGCTCAGTGTACGCAGACGCCCTTGCCAGATTAGACACTAAAAACAGACCGTTCTTTTTGAAGACTATTATCTTTACTAATTTCATATGTCCACGAAATACACTAAAAAAAAAACCAAACCAGTCACTGGATTATTCACCATTTACTGCCTTGGTCATGTTTTTCCCCCGTGAAAAGGCAAGTCTTACTGTGACTGTTGTCTTAGTTGTGAAAAACTTGTTATTTGCAGACAAATTAGCACTAAAGAGGAGAAGAACTAAGAAATTTGGATCTTGTTTTATACTCTCTTTGCCTCTTGGAACCCCTTTCTGATACGAGAGATAACTGTTCTTTCAGTTTAGGCCAAAAATGATAGGGCACGCAGCTACACAGTGCCTGTCTGAGAAGCACTGGAACAAGACTGTCTATTGTGCTAAGCTGTATTAATAGGCAGTTGTAGTCTTCCTCATCACTGCTCCTATTAAACACACCTGATGAATTGCATATACAAGTACTCAGTTTTCTAGCCAAAAAGTGTTATCTGCCACCAAGGCACAGGTGGAAAAGTACTCTGTCTCCATAACCTCTGCTTTTACCTCCCCAAGTTAGCCTTCCCTACATCTATCACTTTCTCTCCTTGGGAACTTGAACAAACACTTACAGCACATTGTGATGTTCGTCGGGTCTGGGGCTGTCAGGAGAAGGTCTGGAGCGAGAGAGTGGGCTCCAAAGTCCAGTCCAGAATTCTCCAGTTCCCTCTTTCTTTCTGTCTTTGCTGATTGTGCCCTGCAAACATCTACCACTTGAAGGAAATGGAGCAACATAAGAATTGTGAGAATTTGGCTGACGTCTGTGACAGTGGTATGACTTGAGAGAATGGAAATCTTTCAGACAGGACTCGGGCAAGTCACTGTGTCTCTTTGAGAACTTCTGTTATATCCTTGCATGTTTCTGGGGCATTGTTAGGCCAAGTCGTGGGGACTGAAATGGTCATATCTCCATTCATCGCGCAGTATTCTCGCTCATAACGTGTTGCTATGGACTGAGTGTCCCTGGCACTTAAGGACTGGCAGAAAACCCTCAGTGAGCATCCTGCCAGACTTAGTGTTACTGCCATGAAAGTGCATACTCGGAAAAGCTATACACTGGAGTTTTAATAATTAATGCCCTCCTGCAATTTGCTCCCTACTAAAGGCGAAGTGATTTTTGAGGCAAACTGACTGCGATAGTCTGGACATGTTGCAGTTACCCTCGTGTGATCACGGTGAGAAAAGGCTTAAAAGAGCATATGGTGATGGTGTAAGACTGTCATGGGGTAAAAAACAACAACAAAAAAATGCTGACCATACAAGAAAGAATAAATATTTTCAATCCTAATCACATACGTGAGGTCGTCAGGGACTAACATACTGGGGAAAAGGAAGAGGAAAGACAGGGAATTTATACTAGACTTCTGTCATCTTGGGACAGGGAAGTGGCTGCTTCTCCCATCTTCCATCAAGCGTTTCCAGACACCCTGCGTGTTCATGGCTACCCAGTGAGGACCTTCTCTCTTTTCAATTCTAGGAATAACATCACTCTGATGCATCCAGCTGGCAATATTTTAAAGCATACAGTGAATTTTTAGGTTTTGTCATATAAGAAAAGAAGAGTTGCATATTTTCAATCTACAATGCTACTGTGTACACACACACGCGCACAAACCCAGCCCTTCATCTCAACAGCCCTGCATATGCTGAATTTTATGGGATTATGTAGTCTAAATGCTTTGCTGATGACAGAGTCTTCAGATTTCTTATAAGCAGTTAGAAAGGCACTGAAAGTCCTTGGATATGTTCTTTGCCCAGAAAAAAAATTGAGAAATTTCATTAATTTCAGCCTTGGAGATCATCAGCTGAAAGTTTATTTGGAAAGTTTAGAAGTGACTTGTTTTCAGTTTGAAAATTTACAAGCATTCAATCGAGGAGCAGAAGCACATACACATACATGAGCACTCAGACCACTAATTGAAGAACAGTTATTTTAAGAAAATCTGTTTTGGAACAAATATAGAGAGACTCTATTTCCCTTTATAAATCCTCTGTAATTATAGCCATGTAAATGAGCATAGCCCATTGAAACTGTGTGCATTTTTGAGAGAAGACATGAAGGATTTCCTTATCAGAACAGAGGCTGTGGTCCTTACGAACAGTTTGTAATGAATAGCCCCTAGAAAGTAAAAGCTCTATCTCCAAAATAAAACTTAAAATATTACGTACTGCCAGATCAAGGTCTTTTGAGTACCAGAGAAAGATGGTTAGGGCATTCCAACTTCTGCAGCCTCTGAGTTTGGCTGTGCAGCAGTACAGACACACAAGAGTAGGATGCCGCCAGCACAGCATCCGTCTCCCTTTACCACCCAGTACCAATGTCCAGGTACAGACTGACTGGGGCTTGACCAAGGCTGCCAGGGAGAAATTCAAATAGTGCATAGAGTATGCATAGAACATGTCTTATGAATTTTGCCACTTCTTTCATTTTGGAACGAGTCTTGCCTGCAGCATGACCTTAAAGTCCTTTGTGACTAAGGGTTGTAAAATTTAATCATTGACTGTAGAGCAATTAGAGTAAAAGGAAAGAAATGATTGTACAAGTATTTATGAAAGGCTTTTTTTTTTCTAGTATGCTACTTTAAGAATATGACTTCTGTGCAGAAAAGTAAATCTAGTAATGCTTCTGAAGCAGGGGAGGGAGAAAGGGAAACAACGATGCTGTTCAGCTTGTTATTAGAGGCCACTCGCCATGCTCCTATCAAGGTGCCTATATTTTTCACGGAATCTTTTTAGCAGAGCTTTATGAAATATGGTTTAGCTCCCATTTCAGGTTTAAAATTAAGACCATGCTGTGTACCCAGGCTTAACAGAAACAAGTTTAATTTTTTCTGCCTCTCTTTAGTAAAAAAACCCAAACACGACAATATTTTAAACGTGTGTCACCTTCTGTTAAATGCCACCTTCTTCTTCCCAACCTCCAGCCCCCACCCTCATAACTGATGAATTAATACAGGAATCTTGGACATAGCAGTTGTTCTGCCAAAGTGTTATGCAGCTGAATGATAACTGTGCAGTTAAATGTAGCTTTTGAGAAAAAAGGGGATAGGAAACTTACAAAATATACAGGGGTGATGGGAAGTTTTGTGTAAAGGTCCAGAATGGTCATAGTCAAAGAGCTCTGCAGAAAACAGGAGATGAAAATAACAACGGGGGGACAAAATTAAAGAAGCATTTGTAGGGATAAGCTTCACCTTCTTGAAGAAATGTGGCTGTGTATTAGGGAAGGAGCATTAAGTGTCACATGGGTGCATCTGTGTTTGTGTTTTCTTTCAGATCTGGACTGTGTTTTTAAGGTGAGCCATCCACACGCCCCTGCTCACTGTGCTTTGGTAGCCTAATGAAGAATGGAAACCAACCTCAGAGACATGCTTCGCGAGTGAACATACCGAACTTCAGCAACTAGTGGACATTCAGTAGAAAGGACCTGACCAGAAACAATTTTGAGTATAAATTTTCACAACATATGTGGTGGGAACGTAATGTACTCATCACCAGCTGTTTTTTTCCTGCTGATCTGCTCCTATTGTGCTGTAAACTTCTTGCAAAGTCCCTTAATATCTGAGTGCAGAGGTGTTTTCCTTCATCTTGCCTAACTGTAAGCATTTACCTGAGACGACCACGTTAGAAGCACAGCCAACGGAGGCTGACTGAGCTCCAGAAAGCGATAGGAAGCAGCTCAGCTTTGCAAAGATCCAAGTCAGCAATGGATGTGTCTGCCCTTGCAAGGATTGTAAGGGTGAACATGGATGTAATGAGGGTGCCAGTGCCTGTATGAAAGAAATATTGTCAAAACCACTACAAATTCTGGATAGACTTTTAGTATATCTTCTGCCATCTCTATCACATCGTAGTTTTTAATGCCACAAAAGCTCAATTGTTTACCTAGATTCTTAAGCTGACCCACCATCTCTAGCATGGATACTCACATATAAGACTATTTATGATCCTGATATGAGTAATCACGATGTATGGTGATGTAAGGAAACTGCAATTTTGGCAAAGTTCTTTTTTTTCTGCCTTAAAGACCAGGTCTGTTGCTCAGAATGCAGGATACAGATTTAGATTTCAGGGAAGTGAGACTGGAGGCATTATTGCTTATATTTCTAAGATTTTTCTCTATTTAGCAATTTTTCAGAAACACACACCTAGCTTTCCAACACCAGAAATTGAGCCACAAGGTATTTCTTATTCCACTAGATGTTGAAAAGTAATATGAAATGAATCTCTGCTAGGACCCAATTTAACATTCCTGACTGACGGTAAAGAGCAAGGCAGGGGGTAAATTATGAAACTTCTAAAAAAAATACTAGCTTTCTGGAAAAGAGAAACTGACATACTTCTCATTCAGTTGCTACAGAAATAAGACTCACAGTAGATCCGTTACCCAATGACTGTATTCATTAAGTCACTTGTACAAGACCCAGAAGTGTTGTTATCTTCACAATGCGCTAGCACAAGATACACATTCCCTAGACTTGTAAAGATTATCTACCAAATGGCTGATACTGAGTGTCTTGAAAAAAAAAATTAATGAGCACTTACTTAACATTGCCTTTTTTGTTAGCTATTTTTCCCATGTGGTCCTTAATTGAACCTAAGAACATTTTTATACCCAACGTTTGGCTAAAGAATTAATCCTGCTTTTCAGAATGTTTTCACAGGATTCACCATACAAAGGAAAGTTGCATCTATACCTATCTTTTAGTGATATGTATGAACTATAACAAACTAATGCAAATTCAGGTATTTGATAGGCATTAAGCTTGATTCCAAGTCATACGATCATATTTCAATAGACTACAACAAACTAAAAGTTCTGAGTAAACTTACAGGGGCACTTATCAACAGAGACAGGAGGTCTCTATGGGCTGCCTCCATAAAACACAAAATGTGCTGCTTCTAATACTTGTAGAGTAAAAAAACCCTGGGGTCTGTCTGGGCCCTGTGAGCACTCCCAGGCTGAAGCCACCTCGACCAGCCTCACCCTGGCCCCCATCCAAGCCCCCGCTGCCCCTGGGGGCTGTGGGACAGTGTCCGTCAGTGAGGGCATGGCCTCCTGGGGTCACAGGCAGCACCTGGCTTGTCCCATGCGGAGCCTGGCGAGGTCATCCACTCAATCCTGAACTCTATTGTAGTTTTTTTTTTAACTCTGTTTCCAGAAGATATTTCTAGTGTGCTGGTAGGATATTCACTGTCAAAATAAAAATATTTCCCTAGACCAAAAAATTACTATCATCTAACATGTACACACTGAAATACTATTTTTCATACCTGTGTCTATCATTAATAACAAATAACTACTCTTATATCACTTTGTAGAACAAGATATATGTACGGGAATAGATATAGTAATATGTTCAACTGCCTGCTTAATTTATACAAACTCTGTTAATCTATCGACTCAATAGAGAGACAGCATACAAATTTTCAGCATGTAGTAATTTCAGAACATTAACAATTTGTCTAGTCTCAAGCACCATTTATAAATTTTTCATCACCCGCAAACATGAATTACTTCCAGGTGATTCATTTCAGCTGAATGTTTTTATTTCTTCCCAGGTTTTCAAAATTTGGGGACAGCAGATTTGATGGATAGTTGCCATTATTTTGCGATATGCTGGTGATTCAAAGACTAAACCCGGTGGTGTGCAAGATCTGCAGCAGCAAAATAGCCAAGATTCTCATGCCGCAACACCAGCAGGAAGAGCAGCAAGAAAGAACAAGTTTCCTCAGCTGGTTCCTTGGCCAGACCTGTCCTTCTTCCCTTCTTCTTCCTCTGCTTCCCATGTCAGAAACAACTTGGTCCAGAACTGTCTCTTTATTTTGGACATCTCACTGTTGTCAGCCAGGTATTTCAAATGAGGCAGTCTGTGAAACCTATTATCAAAGCCACAGTCCAATTTGGATATTTTCTTGCTCTCCCTTGGAATCATTGTCCATCACTCCTAGGGGAGAATTTATCTTCTCCCACATAAATCAGTTTTTCGTCCTTCTTTGCATGTTTTTTTGCAGTCTGAAATTGTTTGTAGATGTAGCACTTTGAAATGGGATCAATTACCAACCCTCTGCAGTTGTTTAATAAACGGTTGTCAAGCTGTCTGTTCCACTCCTCTGCCATTAAAATCCCCACAGATAACCGAAGGCATGTATATTTTTATCCCATAGAGTGTAATATCAGATACCTTAATTTAAACAGTTTGGGAAGATCATTTGGGTCACTTGTAGGTGATTTACTGTTAAAGCGTTGTGGAGTTGACAGCCTCTAGCTGGTGAACGCCAGTGAGAACCTGGAACAGTAATGTTTTTAGATGTTCCAGCTACAAGATGAAATGCATTCTTCTCAAAACTGGAGTCTGTTCCCTTTCGTTTGACAGCATAGTAGATGTGTCACTTATCAGAAACTATTCTTCAAAAACCATACAAATTAACGATCATCACACATCTTGATCTATAACTGCAAAAAGCCATGTATTATTTTTATTCATAATTACTAGTCACTGGTATTTCTTACAGTTATGAAGTCTCTTGTGTTTTCTGCTTTAAAAAAATGTTTTAAATGGAAATGTGATTAGGCAAAATGCTGCTTACAGTGTATCATGTATAGCATATTCATTGGTGCATATACTAGCTTGCAGTTTTCAAATCTATCTATCTGCTTTGTACAACACCTACCATAGCATGATTCTGGGACACAAGAAGGTCTAATTTTAATGACATCTAGGAATATTTTCCATTATTGTGAATGAGGTGATTTATATAACTATAAAAATAAATAAATAACACATAGCTGTGTGCTTTTAATCTTCACAAGTAACACTTCACAAATATTAGCTATCAAATCCCTATAGCATCTTTACATAGCAGATAAGTATGAACATTTCCATTTTACTAGTCAAGAAACAGCTAAACAGACAAAGAATCTACTTCCCTCACACCCTGATGACAATGAAAGAAAAACAAGTTTGGGAGTGATTTGTCCAACACCACCCAGTTAGATCACAATCAAAGCATGCCAGGTTGTGTTGTGCCCAGACCAATGACAAAATGGAGGGGCTAAAATCTTAAATGAATGTTACAAAAGTAACATTAAATCAGCCTTTAGGGCAGATGCTGTTCTCATCAATTATATTTGTTATTTTCTTAAACTAAAAAAAAAAACCCAACTATTTTTTTACATGTATAAAATTGACTTGGTTCATTTTATAGTTTTATTAATTTTTATGTTTAACTTTATCCTCCATATTATGGCTGTAAAGACTATAATAATTTAAAAAGGTATTTACACTGAAATTTTTCCATTCAATAAATATCATGGATTTTTAATGGATCTTTTAATTAGGCATTGGTATTAAAATAAAGAGTGGAAGACATTAACATAAAGTAATGCCTAAAGTAGGAGCATAGCTTGATTAATTTTTTTATATATACACATTTTCAATAGAACAAACCTTAAAATGGATTCTATGAAGCGTCAAATATGCTTATATCATTCAAAAATAAGGAAACCCTAAGTCTCTTTCACGTTATGATTAACTGCGGAGTGATGCAAAATATTTCTGCAAGAACATAAAATACAACCATTTTAATTATGGAACATTGTTGGTGAATGCAAAATATTGATTCAGGCATATAATGAATATGCATGTCTATGCGTACACATATAAGTATGTACACATATAACTATGTATGCATGTTTAAAATGCACTGATTAATAAGAAGGGGTGACATTCTATCTCTGAAGCCAGTTAAATTCTGACTATTGACTTCCACACAGTCAGGATTATGCCATCAAGCTACATGTTTCCATGTTTCTTTTTCTTCCAGAATTCTTCTGTCACCTGTGCCAGAGCTATGCTGGTTACATCCTAACTGGTGTACTGCTGTCTGTGATGGATGTTTTGGATGTTGGCCTTCTGTTGGCTCCACGGGAAGGACTAACAGATGTATGCAGTCCCTTTTGAAGCAATGCGTGCTCATAGCTTTTCGGATGCGTAGCCATTCCAGGTCACAGTCTTTGCTTGCAGGTGTAACTTCTCCCAGGGAGCAGGGAACTAAACCTGGAGAACAGGAAGGGGAGAGGTGACAAATTCTGGGACAAAGAGAGCACTTCTGGTCTGGCTTACTCTCCCACATGGCTAATGAGTCCATTCAGTGTTACATCAAAAGTAGGGACAGCAACTGACTCATGGAGATTGAGGAAACATTTCCTGGAAATAACAGTTAAATAACGCGCACATACTATAGACTATATAACATTTGTGTAACATGCTTACACTTACTGATGTCTTCTATGGCATTTACTATATGTATTTCTGCTCTTTGAACCTGGCCTTAAAATAATTTTGATTTTTCCCTTATTTTCTGTGATAATATCTGATGTTAGGTACTCATGTCTTTTTGCCTTCTTTTGCTTATCTCACCTGGCCATTTAATAACTTGAACGACATTTGTGTGGTTGCACATCCTTCCTCTGCACACATTTTAAGAAAAAATAAAGGCCCAGTTAAACAGACAACTTAATGAATTATTGGAGTGGAACACAGCTATGAAACCTATGTATGTATTATTTCTTTTTTTTTTTTTTTTCAGCTCAGGCAGAACATATGACCAACAGAAGAATAGCAAGCAAAACATGAACACTGAACACTACTGAGGTATTTTTCTCTCTAAAAATGGAAACTAAACTTGCTTATTTACAGCTGTGTGGGAAAAAAACCCAAACATACAAACAACGAAACTCCCCACTCTTAAAGTATTACAATTTGTATTTCAAATTCTCTGTTGTTAGTACACAAAATTCCTTCTAAAACTAATGGAATGATTTTTACTATTCTCAAGAGCTACAAGTTTTGAAAATGTAGACAATTTTTCTCAGAAACATGTAAAAGTCCAGGCAAAGAGAATTCATTCCCAAAGTCATAATCTTAGAAAAACTAGATTTGATAAATTGAGAAATTAGGAGAATGTAATAAAAAAGTAAGTAAATAGAAGGATGTGTGTCTAGGAGGGGAATCATATTCTCTGCCATTCCTGACAGTGGGAACTTGAATAAGTGTATCTGGTGATGTAACATCAGAGCAAGTAACAGAATACCTGGAAAAAAATTAGACATTAATAAGCGGAAATGCACATGTCTTGACTACCAGGAGCAGCATCTACAGTCCACAGCATCACATCAGTAATGATATAAAAGGGTATGTAGGGACCCACAGGTGGATATCCACACCATATGGAATTTGGAGGTAAAATAGCCATTCAGCCAGACTAGAATAAGCTTTGATGGAAGGCAAAGCTTCTTCTACATTGAGTCATATAGCCCTGTAGTTAGTAGTTTCTAAGCCAGCAAAGTCTTTTTAGGGGTTCAGAAAGAAAGAAAAAAAAAAGGAAGAAAGAGAAAAATATTCATGTTACCTGACTTCTTAAAGAATTTGTTTATATCTTATCTTTATAAATGGTACATTGTTTTATTATAATGGACGAACAGTTATAAAAGAATTTTTTTTGAGCAATAAGCAAGGTCAAATTACTGGTAATTAAAAAAAAAAAAGCTCAGTGTTCAATTTGACTTTTCAAAGCCTACAGTGTGCTTATGGTTCAGTTTATGTTATTCTCAACTTGAGAATACAGATATAAATATAGGTAGACCTGTCTCTTTTTTGCCTGAAAAAAAGGTAACAGAATGCCATATTGACACCTCTGTGAGTCCCCTCAGATCATCTTGGGGCTGGGACTTTTGCCTCCTTAGACTGAGACTGAATTCAACCATCTGTATCTCTTTCAGTCTAAAGAACAATGTGAAAGAAAAGCTGAACTTTAAAATTCAGTCTAGGAACCTAATCAATACCAGAATAGTAACTATATTGCCATGGTTAAAATAATCTAGTATTATAGAATAATATTTTTTTTTCTCCCCAGTTAAAACCCTAGAGGTTTTTAAAGGACTTTCAGTTACCCTCGACAAGATGGGGCTGATGGTGTGCTCTCTGTCTTCTTGTGGTTGGTGACCAAAAGAAATCTATTTGCAGATTTTTCATCCTTAATGATGATCAAGACCATTTCTGTATCAGTTACAGCACAGATTTGAGCAGTTTACAGACTGCTTTGAACTCTTTGTCACATTAAGCTCTCAAGGACCAAAGATGCACAACAGGTCTAGCTGCATGTCTTCCCCAAAGTACCCAGTGTGATGGAATGCTCAGGTATTATATGTATAATGTAGTAGCATATGTATATCTAGTATAGGTACAGCCAATTCCACTCTCCCACTCGGGGTTTCTCTAGACTAGGAAATGTGCATTGGAAAGAAAGGCACATTGTTTTGCATCATCAGAATATAGAGGTACAAAGCTGAGAATCCGACCCATGGTTGTTAGTAGTAAAATTTGATATTTTATGTCTTCAGTGAAATTAAGAATTTAATGCTCAGCTCTCATCCTATGGTAATTCACCAAGAACCAGACACAAATTTGGTACTGAATTCACAGACTGGGAAATCACTGTGGGGTTGATCCTCTTCTTGTGTTGATCCATAATACAATCAGAATGCAAGTGACATGGAAACATGGCTAATTTCCTGCGGTCCAGGGCATGTGCAGTAACAGACGACTACAAAAAAGTAGTGAGTAAAAATCTCACTTGTTCATAAATTACACGACATCAGGAGAAAGTATGGTCTTGTTACAGGCGTTTGAGCGAAGCGTATGCCTGTAAAATGCCGTTCAGAAGCTCAGCCGGGGCTGGGGCTTTCCCAGAGCTCTGCTGGCACGAACGGCCAGCAGTGGAGCTCGTACTCAAAATGCCCTGAGTGCTCCTGGCCCTAACTTGTGTTCATAAAATTTGAATGAACTAAAACTTGAAACCAAAAAAAAAAAAAGACAAAGCTAGTTGTCTTTGCAATACTTTGGTTTTGTGCCCATTTCCTAAGGGCACTATGATCACTTCGCTTGTTTAGATTGGGGTGACAGAATGGCATTTAGGTGCAAACACAGAAGGCAAACCATTCTAGTCTCAAGCTGTTGGACAAGTTTCTCTGCTTATACTCTGCGGTTGGCTTCTCACAGACACTACAGTTTTCCTTGGGGAAAACTTCGGTGGTTCATGTCAGCAGTAGTTAGTTCCCATGATCCTCACACATCCATCTTGGCCAAGGTTACCAGCTACCCACTTTTACAAATTCAGTCTGTTTGCAGGTTGTGATCTAAACGAGACCTATGAAGAAATCCACTAAAGAAAAAACAGCCTAACCTAAATATGTGTATATTTAAATTGCTGTCATTACAGTTCTGTTGCAGCGCATGGCTGTACAAATGGCCAGATCAGTACAACTGAGGAAAATGGTAGCCGTAGGACGAGAGGGGAAATAAAAGTCCAGGTGTGGGCAAGGCTCTGGTACCTCATTAATGGATTGCTGCAAGAGGTTTTCCAATGTATAACCACGCTTTTGGCACTCCCTAAAAATATCCACGATAGACAATTTGCACCAAGGGAGCACTCTTATGAAATGAAATCACGCTGTGGACTGCATTCTCAAATGAGCAAAAAATGGCTGCCTGTTTCTGAAAATTAACTTTTGCTATTTCTATGATATTGCTCATAATGCCAATTTCCATGATTCCTGGAAGTCCTGGCATTAAAATAGACCATTAAAACCAGTACTTTAAGTCACTAGGTTTGATTGCACTTACAGTAAAAAGCTACACTGGGAAATTGACTGGAATAGCTTGCAATGAGAGCTTTTTTCTGGTTATCTCAAGTGGATTAAGTTAAATTTGAAAGAGGGACACAGGAAGCACTCTGCAGAATAAGAGTTCCCACACAGGCAGCTACTCCAGAATAGCCATTGCACTTAAAAGTGGCACTCTGCTTTATTCTGAAATAACTTCTAAAAGTAGATAAGCCTGAGTTTCTTTCATAGCTCTGTTAACACGAAGGATCCTTAGAGTGGGTGTGAATCGATTAAATTTAGCACCCACATTCCATTATAATTTATACCCACTTTCAGGCTACATTACACTGCCAGAAAGGTGAAAAGAGGCCTTCATATCAGTCCCAGGCTATTTTATTTGTAAATTATTCTGGCTACAGGAATGGTTCTCTAATAACAAGCAGTGTTGTGTTAGAATAGGCTCTTACAGTCTGTTTGGTTGGTGGTTTCATTGGTTTTGTGTTTTGTTTTGTTTTTTTCCCCCCAAATTGTTGACTTTTTTTGGTGTTAGAAGAAGACTTTGGTTTTAGCACAGATATTTCAAGGAGGTAGTAGGATGGAAAAATCCTTTGCACCTGCAGGTGCTTCAGATCTCTGTCTGGGAATCCCTGTTCCAAAACGGTCCACACTGTTATTACTGGCTGTGTTACCATAGCAATGCGAACTCTGTTTGATATGAACATTCTTCCCTACAATTACTACAGCTGATGAGCACAGTAATTATCATAGCTTCCTAAGGTGCACTTAAAATAGCAGAAGCAAGGGAATGCATTCTTGGAGTATATGGCACATTCTTTGCAGGCTGTCCTGAAAAATCTCTCTCAGTGGGAAAGTTCAGCTTGTCTTCTGTGGTTATAGATGAGATATTTAAGATTTTTCAGGGTAAGGGTTATACTGGGACAAGATGCAGCAATAAGCGTAGAAAATATCCAGTTACTCTAACACAGCATGATTTATATTATCATTGCTTAAATCATCGTAATGTTACTAGTTCAACATAGCCCTAGACATGACAGAACAGGCCCAGGAGCAACATAAACTGGTGTCACACAGTGGAATGACTTAACTAGGAGTTTTTCAATATCAGAAAAATTAGTACCTGCGCTATACCACCAACCAACCGTGTTGCAGCTTCATGGGTGAGAACATGCTAAAATAGGCAGAATTCAGGCGCTTTATTTTTTTCATAGCAGAATGGCAAAAACCAAAAAATTCTCCCAAAGAAAACCTGAAAGCCTTTGTAGATGAATTTTTATACCAGTAGAGAGTGTGTTTTCAGGATCTTAAAGGTTCACAGAATCACCAGGACTAATCTTTTGCAGCTACTATTTTTCTTCTTAATATATATATTTAAACATAAATTCACAAACTGTGATAATGCCTGATTCATTGAAAAAGAGATTTAAGATACAACTTTGTTCTATGTATCTTGATTTTTTCTCATCGTAAGTGATGGTGAGCTCTAATAGGAGATGCTACACTGCCAGGGAGCTGCTTCTCCTACCTTAACCTTTGAAATGGATTACAACCTGTATATTACATTTGATTACAGGACCACGAGCTTTCTCTCTGTTGGGCAAGCAGTCATCAACGGCTTTAGCAGGAAGACCAGCTGTAAATGAAAAGTAGGATATTGAAGAAGGCATCAGGCTTCTTAGGACAGAAATAAGCAGAAGGCATCTGTTCACAAGGCTGAAGCAATTGTTGCTTCCAGTTATGGCTGACTGTACGTGGCCTGCAATACATTTCGTTTTCTTTCAGGATTCATTCCACGTGTAAAAAATAGTAATAAACAGAGTAATAAGACAAAAAGCATAAAGCAGTGATAGAACACATTGAAGAAAACGTACTCTCCTTTGCACTCATTTATAATTATGAAAAGAGCAAAAATTGTTAAAAGTTAGCATAGTTAAGGGAGTGCATGCAAATTATTACAAAAGGGAACAATGCGCTCTGCAGCTCGAGGGCTGGTCGCGAGCCAGGCTATCTAGACTTCTGTTGCACTGTAGACCAAAGTGGCCGTGTTTTGCATTGCACCCTAGGGAAGTATAAACAGACAAGCAGTGGAGAGTGGTTGTCTCCTCAAAGAACCAAAGAGCAGAAATCTCAGATTTCAGGCAGTTTTAGGGAATTGCTGCTGCCAAAGTAATTCTTGTTCCCTCACTTGTATTATATTTTCGGGAAATATAATTAGAAAAAGCATTAGATTTATAATTTTGTAATTTCTTTCTAGATTTTAACAGACATGATCGGTCATTAAATACCAGTCATTCAGTGTGACAGGCAAAACAAATTTCTCACGACAATGTCCTTAAGATTCTGTTATCTTTTAAAATATCCTGATGTGTACATAATCTTGTCATGTGTTACAACACAGACATTATTCTCTGGATATTGCTTTGAACTGCTTTTGCTCTACTCTTTTTGACTGCTCTTTGAGTTGCCATATGTATTATTAGAGACACCTTCTGTATTATACCATTGATTGTTCATCTGACTTACTAAAAGGACTTTAATAATTTACGGAGCTGAGTCATTATTTTCCATTGGTACAGCATTGGCTTCATATCTTCTGCTTTGTTTTGGGTTAGCGTATATCACCATGGATTCACTGCTTCAGGAATCTCTTTTCCACGCAGAATGTAGAATCCTAGTGAAACCTTCTGGCTCATTAATGTGATTGTAGATGGCATTTTTCCTGCTGATTCCTTAATTTCCTGGTCATCGGTAGAGTGCCTAAAATGCCAGTATGCTTTTAAGCTCGGTCCTGTGCGCTAGTGTTCTTGTTATGTAGATAATCATACATACACGGATGCAAGAAACATAGCACATATCTGATTTTTCACTTTCAGCATGTTGGCTTTTTTATTCAGTGTGGCGGAACTTTGTGAAAAAAAGTATTTCCAATGAGCTGGCCACTTGTTTGTTTGTTTATTTGTTTGTTTTAACGTTCCCCAAGTTTTCTAATATCAAAATTCTTTCAGAGACAGTATTGGAAAAGTTAGTCTGTTTGTGAGAACTTTTATGTGTGCAGAGAGTGGTGGAAGCACTGAACTGTGGACCTAAGGAAAGAGTTACGACGTTCGTGCCGCTTTCTGTCTGACTGCTGAACCAGGTGTCCATGGCTATATGTACCACACAAACTAACCTGACTATTTTCCATGGCCTTTTGTCATGAGGTTCCTGTGATGAAATGGCCTCAGTGACATCTTCAGAAAGAGCAGACAACGGTGGTCTAACACTGCCTGGTATGGTCACTGACAGTGGCTAAAGTAAATGATGTGTTTGTAGGATTCATCAGGCCTGCTGCTTATGTTAGAGTGGAAGATTGTCCTCACCATAAGTTCATCTGTCAAACTCCTTTACCCTTCATCCAGCCTCTGTGTCCTCTTTTTCAGTTCCACTAATTAGAGATTTCCAGTACTCATTTACTCATATGGTCCCATACCACACAATAGGTCCAAAAAAAGATGTCCACCAGCATCCCTCAGGCTCATTATTTTTCATCAGCTTGTCTTTAATAGGTTACAGAAACCTAATAAATAAGTATAGTAATGTCCATTTTACAGCATGCCATCATCATATTCCCTTAACTCTACCTCCAAAATATTATGTTTTTAAAAATCCATGGGTAAAAGGCAGTTTTTAATATAAATTCCTTTACTGTCATTAATTTGAGCAAAAGGTTGAAAACCACAGTTTGGTGCTGACTCTCTAGCACAGCCAAATCCCTTCTGGAAGCTGGCTAGGCCGAAACGAAAGGAAGTGTTGGGGAATACAGGGGTTAAGGAATACCCAGACATTACAGAATTGGTGAATTGCTCTCATGATCTGGCCCACGGAAGGGGCTCTTTCAGACAGCATTGCCCAGCAAAGGTGCCAGAACTCCTGTTTTTCAGACAGGGAAAAACTGTTTGTGGTTTAAAGAAACCTTTGAACATTGCATGTAAGTGAAACTGTAAATGCCAGAATTTCAGCCATGCTTTGACCAGTGTGGCTGTGGGAGGGACGTGCTGAACTCCAGATCTACCTACCTCCCACCACGGATGTTCCTTGCTGATGCTCTTGGAGTGTTCCAGCAGCATCCTCAGTTATCAAAAGCGAACATATTCTTTTTCCTAACTTCTGCCATGCGTGTGATATCATGTAACCTGTTTGAATAAACTCCTTAAGACAATTTTGAATGCTTTTCTGCCTAGTTATTTCAAATAAGCTACACAAAATCAATCACAGAACCACAGAATCACAGAATGGTAGGGTTGAAGGGACCTCTGTAACAGTTATATTGATGAGTGAAAGCATAAATTATAATATACAGTACCCATTGACAGATGCATTAAGTGAGTGTAGGCTCTTCCTCCTGTGTTTTGATGCATGAATAATTATTCAGACCAACTGTACTATCACAATCTGAACAATGTAACGTATCTGTGAGGTAGCATATGACTACTATGTATGGTTGGGAGAGGCTGAACTATGGTAATATGAAGTTAAAGAATTTCTTACTGCAACCAGGACAAGTGCGTAATTTATAGTTGCCTGGTGTCATTAAGTACATGACCTTGTTAAGGAGCACAAAATACCTTAAGAAATGGTAAAATTAACTAAGGTTCAGTACTATGAACTGGTTTTGGTACTGACTAATTTAGAATGCCTGGTCTGATATCAGATCCTTTTATTAGTGGCAATTGGCTGATAATGGTTAAAAAATTGTGGAAAAGAATATGATTATGGTGACAGAAGCCATCTGAATTTTTTATTGAAATCAGTACGAAAAATTATAATAAAGGAACATTACTAGTACTTGCAAAGTCTAGATTAAGAAATGTATTGCAGTCAAAAACTTGAAGACTGCAGAAGTGCTTTCACTGGCTGCAAGCATATATGGATCAAGAGTCAAATACTTATCAAACAGATCCTTCTTGCCTTAGTGCTCGCCACTTTTAAAAGTGGAAGCATTCAGGTTACAATGCAGAAAAAAAGTTTGGTAACACAAAATGTAAATATGACAGGGAATTTGTCCAAGTGAGGAAGAACATTCTGTTCCATTCATGTCATTTGTCATCTATAATGACTATGTCACCTGAGAAGAAGACAACCTCTCATATTTATTGTATGTTGAGAGCCAAACCTGTACAAGACTTTTATTAATACTTGGAAACTTCACTATTGAGTAATGTTAATACACTCTTGGCTTTCACGCACTCATTGTGTCCCATCGACAAATAGTAAAGATGAATTTTTTTATTGCCTTTGACAACAAGAAAGCCGCAGTTTCCTGATTTCAACATGATTTCAGCTGAAGTGATTGTACCTTCCTTAAGTTGGATATTGGTTTAATTGAAGTGAATGTGTTTTCTCAGAAGAGAGGGAACCTATACAAATAAATAAAACAAATAGAAAATATTTATGAAAAAGAGCTTCTGTGTTATTTCTTCCTACTTTGGCCATGGAACAAGGAAATAAACCATAACTTATTCCTTAAAGAAAAAAGGTGAAAGTTGAATATAGTTACCCTAATTCACATGGAGAAATAGAAAACAAAAATAAAACCTTTGAGAGATCACTATATCTGTACAGCAGTTATATTCACTACATAACCAGCCACTAGGCTGACCTGTTAGAAAACAAAAGATGAGGAAAACAGTGTGGGATTTTGTGGTCTTCTCTTTGCTTCCCTTTTCTCTTTCTTATTAACCTAAAATATTTGATGCACAGGGTTTATATTCTCTGATAGACTTTGTTCTTCTTGCACTTGTTCTTATACCTGGAAAATATCAAGAAAGTTGTGTTTTCATTTCCTGTTTTGTTTAATGGTTCCTTGGAGGACCTAGTTCACGATCTCTTTTTGACCCAGTTTTAAAAAAAGGTTGTAAACATGCTTACTTTACAAAACTTGAATGTCCCTTGATTGCACATTCTACTTAACAGTAAGAATATTACATGCTTGTCATTTGGGATCTAAGGTCTTAGCCAAATGTAAGGGACTTTAATCTATAATAATGACTTTTACTTTAATACTGTGTCAGGTTTTTGTGTTAAATGTTAAAAATAACAAAGGACAACACGTTCAAACTGTCCAACTAAAAAAAATTGCTTTCCCTTCCCATTTTTTTAATTGTTTTGTAGTTAAAATTGAATGAAAATACTAGGTCTCTATCAAATTTTTCAGGAAAAAACCGTGTAGAATTTATAGCTCGAGACAAGAACATGAAGTGTGTGCAGGGTAGAAGCTGGCTTTACACAATCTAACAAATTAGAAGAGGATAAAAGCCCAATTTTTATTGCAATTTCTAGATTTCATTAGTATTCTAAACTCAGAGGTAAAGCAAGATAAAATGGAACTTATTAGTTAATTTATAATTTAGCTTAACAAGACTGGTTACTTCTTGTGCATTTAGATAATTAATGCTATTTTTCACATATCAATTGGTTGATGAAATATTTTACACCTTCTGTCTTTTTAGACATATTCACTACATCTTCAGTCTTAGTTACTGTATTCCTCGAGTCTTAAGTTGGTGAAATTTATGATATTCATTGAATGCTTTATTGGAAACCATTTTTGCCATTATTTACTTAATGATTTTAATTATGCTACTGCAATGAACTACATAAGTATATTTACTTTCATGGCAGAAATCTTTCTTTAAACAAATATGTTAATTTACTGAGCACTGATCACATCTCTTTCTGTTTCTGAGACTTCGTCCATGTACCGTAGGAAGAAGTTATAAATACTGAGGCATAATGAAAAAATTTAGACCAGCATGCTTGACTTTCTAGGATCCCTCTGTGGTCAGTGAAGAAAAACAGTCCTGTGTCCTCAGAGACAATGCCTTCACCTGTAACCTAACAGTGGGCAGCCATCAGGATGTGACACCACGGTCTCCCTTCATCTTGCCTGTGGCCGAGCCTTCCTGCTATCTTGGCCGTGGTGGCACAAACCGTGTCAGGTAGTGCAATTGTGAGTTTGGTCAGATCAACTCCCTGATGCAACTGAAAACCAGCACTGAAAAAAAAAGGGGGGGGGCGGGCGGAAAGTGATTGTAGTCAGTTTAATACCACAAAACTGAGCAGATGCTACATCCAGCACAAAGACATGTGTCGTGCAGGGGAGGGGCCAGAAATCTCCTTTTCCTTTTGATTGCAGGTTGTAACTCACAGTTAGGTCGGATTCACCATGTCTCTCCACTTAGACATTCCAACTCCCTTACAGAGGCATATATCTCTCCATAGAAGGATGCTGATGAAATTAACTTCAGTAGACTAATGTCATCTTGTAAACAATGTGCTACTTAAAATGCAGTGAAATATGGAAATGTTCATCATCATTCACTCAAAAGACCTGCATGTCTGCATACATCAGGACATTTAGTTGCCTTTGAGAATGCAAAAACCCAAACAAAGATCTGTCATTACTCTTTAGGAGGATCTATCTTTCTTAATCAAACTCAGATGAATAGATACTCTCTGAAGAAAGACAACCAAAAATGCTGGCTTGTAGCCTGGAGCATTCTTCTTCGCTTTTTGGGGGTTTTTTGTTTTTTTTTCACCACCATCAGAGGATGTCTGATCTCGCATGGAGAAAAGAGAAACGCAGTGAGAGGTTTAGTGGATCCAGATGCTGAAACAGGAGACACCCAGATGTATCTCTATGTGGAGGAAAGACTGATAATGGCTGAATAAAGCTATGAATTGGGTAGGCAGAAGAGAGGAGAAACTGGTCAGACATGCAGAAGAGGAAGAGCAAAAAGGAAGAGACAGGTACAATGTGAAGGAGTAAAATAGAATTAAATGATAGGAGTAAAATAGAATTAAATGAAATGAAGTCAAAGCAAAAGAAGCCCTATAAATTCATATACACATAAATATACAAATAAATAATTGTGTGTAAAATAAAAAAAAACATACACATATATATATTTCACATATGGAGAAAGAAAGAGAGAAGACAGAAAAAGGTTATAGATCAATGGCCTCTCCTAATCACATTCTTTTCACATGAAGATCATTCTTAGAAGTCAAACTTATCTAATCAAAATGATCTACTGTTTCACACACAGTTGCGCTGATCAGTCTTACGAATCACCCAAACTCACTGCTTCTTAAGAATTTTCCTGAATCTGAGATTTCTTTTGACCTATCTGGAAATTTATATTTATTGACATCTCCTTCCTTCTCTTCTATCTGTTCAAGATAAAACCTAAAATTCTGAAGGTTATTTGCTTCCAAACCATCTTCACAAACTGGTAATCGTTTGCTGTACATTTTCACTTCTCTGACAAATGGATATGCTAGACATTGTGAGGGACAGGTATAGAGCAGTTGCCCTCTGAAACTTCTTGAGGTGCTTGCTCCAGGCACAGCATGTGTCCAGATAGCTGTGTACCACTGGTGATATTTAAGCATGTTCATGGAATAATTCAAGACATTTAGTAAGGATCAGAAAGGTCCATTTCACTCAGACTTTGTCAAAAAGTCCTCAGAACTTATTGTTTGAAGTGATTAGGAAAAGGTATTGACTGTTTCAGTTAAAGACTTTTTCCTGCTGATTAAAGGTAGAAAAATTGTCTGGGCTTAATGTATTATGAAACCAAGTACATTAAAGTGACATTAGCAAGTCATGTGACTGAACAGAGCCAGTCATGTGGAGCAAGCCAGTTGGTGCTGGTGGCATGGCTTCCACACCAGGTGTGGTTCAGGAACCCTTCATACTCAACTTGTCTCTGTCTTTAGAATGTCCATGAGAGCTCCAGGGGAAAGGTGGGCACCCCTGAACCATCTTGTCTTGGTTCGTTGTCCTCCACAGGGAAGCTGGTTCTCATGCTCTGAGAATGCTTCATGTGGTGAACCAAAGACCAATGAGAGACAGTCAGGAAATTAATTTCCAAATTTAATATCTGATCATAACTCAAATTACACCTTTGGTGCACTTTAGGTACGTATAAAATAATATTATTGTTATAAAACATGGTGAGATTGGTTTTCTAATATACACTCAGGTTCAAGTGAGATGCAAAGATTATATTCCTGAGGAGAACACGGTGTAGGGTTGCTTACAGATGGCTATCAATTTCACCTGGACTTTGGTTTAATGGCTTCAACTTCCAAAATATCTTCCTAAAGCTAAGACTTTATCTAGCATGTCTCACAGCTCAGTAAAGTATTTCTTCTGTATGCTGTAAGTGGATTGTGAGAAGCTGGAGACATGCTATGTCTTACAGTGTGGCAAATTAATAACCCTTATTGAGTTATAGCCTTCTGGGACTTGTGGAATTACTTTTGAGCATTCCAGAAAGTTTATTGTGAGTGTCTCCTCTCTATTCTGAATTTTGGACATTTTTGAAATAGTTTTCTGTTTTGGAGCTTTGCAGCAAAAGCAGTGTAATCTTAGCAAATTGGTTCAAAAGAGGTCCACATTAACTTTTTCATTTCATGTGGATTCATATCCCCCAAGTTTTGCTTTAAGTACCGAGTTCAAACAAACCAAAAATTCAAAGGAAAGCTCCACCCATATCATTGAATTTTGTCTGGGGAACTTTTTTCCCCTTTGAGTCATAACCCGAATAATAATAAGTAACAACTGGTTTCCACCCAAACTATGAATGACCCATTTTTGCTAAAACTTAGGCCTTCTCTATCTGGGAAAGCTATAAATCTTGGTGACAGTTTTGGTAGACCAGGTTTAAGTTTCAGTCTTCCTCTGCAAGACTGATGTAAATAAATTTTTTTTTTTCAGGTGCAACCTGCAAATAATTGAGATGCCCTGCTTTGTATATTTTTGTGAATTTATTATTAATGCATTTATTTATTTTGATAGGAGGATTGATTTATTCACTTTTTCTCCTATGATATTTTTCTGTATGGTGTGACTTCATCACCAGGTTAAGAGTACTGAGTATGGCTTCTTTCACAGTCTACTGCCAAAGGAAATATTTACAAGTGCAAGTGGGGGAAGAGAGACTCTATGACTGCTATAAATTTATTGCTGGCTACACAAATGTGTCATGATTCTTAGTGGTGCCATGTCTAATTTAGACCAAATGTAAACCTTTGTATAGACAGTGCTCTGACATACAAGTTAAATCTGCAGAAAGACTTGTTACTTGGATAGAAACATATGATCTCATTCGAAGATCTGAGTGTTAGTACCAACTTGCCAAAATTATTTGGGGAAGAGTGAAAAGCCAGGCATCCTTCTATGAGGGTATCAACCATGCCCCATATCTTTGTTTCCTTTGGTTTCCAGAACTTTTTCAACAAATTTATCCCATATGTATACTTAAACTTTTAGGGATCTCATTTGCATTTCCACGGTAAGTAAATTTGTCTTTTCTTTTTCCTCTTAATTTTAGTTTAGTCACCAGAAATCTAATTCTAGAGAAACCTTTTCTTTAGCTCTGTTATTTGGGCTGTTTGCGTTTCTTCCTGATATTTTCTTACTTTTGTGCATTTAGATTTTAACATAAAATCATAGAATCATAGAACAGTTTGTGTTAGAAGGGATCTTAAAGATCATTTCTTTCCAACCCCCCTGCCATGAACACCTCCCAGTAGACTAGGTGGCTCAAAGCCCCATCCAGCCTGGCCTTGAACACTTCCAGGGATGGGGCACCCACAACTTCTCTGGGCAGCATGTTCCAGTGCCTCACCACCCTCACACTAAAGAATTTTTTCCTAATGTCTAATCTAAATCTCCCCTCTTTCAGTTTAAAATCATTGCCCTTGTCCTATCATTACACTCCCTGATAAAGAGTCCCTCCCCATCCTTCCTGTAGGCCCCCTTTAGGTACTGGAAGGCTGCTCTAAAGTATTCTCGGAGCCTTCTCTTCTCCAGGCTGAACAACCCCAACTTTCTCAGCCTGTCTTCACAGAAGAGGTGCTCCAGCCCTCTGATCATCTTCATGGCCCTCCTTTTAATTAGTTCAGATCACTGTTTTCTTCCAGGATTCTAATCTTATATTACCTTTTCTGCCAGTGTATATGTTCCATTCATGTACTGAACAATATCTCAATTGTTTAGCAAGTTACTATCTCTAGAAAAGGCAGCCTTTGGTATGTAATAATTCAGTGAAGATGGACTTTGGTTCCATCTTAAGTTGTTATGAAAATTTAAAATTGCACAAAGAAAGAGATTTCCAAATGAATATACTTTATAAAATTAATGAGTGTATGTATTGTGAAGGGATGAAATATCATTATATATAGTGATTGCTTCCACTAAATGAAGCCTTGACTTCACATGTTGTGCCTTATGCACAGAGACTTGAAACTCTTCAAAGGAGCCATCTCTCTGTGTAGACTTAAAGCACAGTAGGTCAACTTTCTCACCACAGTAGGCCTCCTAACCTCCAGCAGAGGCTTCTGAAGACCACGATGATATTCTTTTTCCCCATGACTGAATATGCCACATAAGGAAACACTGGACTTACTTTGGTGTGCTGCCCCATACACGTACACATATTTATGTGAAGGCAGTTCTTGTCTTCTCCCTGTTTGTACAGCTTCTGGAAAAAAAAGAGTAGCCAGAGGTACTATGTTGTTACTCTAACAGTATTGGGAGTTTGTTCCTGATCACTTTCTTTCTCAACAGCTCTTTAATCACTGAAGAGAAGGTGCCAATATGCCAGCTTTGTTATTCTGGAGATAGCAGCTTGTATTCAGTCACCGTCTTCCTTCCGTCCATTGGTCCATTTAGTCCTTTGGGTCCATTGCAACACCCCTAAATGCCATGTGAGAACAAGATTTGAAATTTGGTCTTGTGATGGAACAGAGACCATACTTTCCCAAGAAAAAGGGTATTAGAAAGCAAATTGCCAGAGCCAGACACTTTGTCTGCAGCTTGCTTCTGACTGGTATCTGATGAGCCTTCAGGAAAGAGAGTAGATACAGGGAAGCACTATAGCTGAAAAGAATTGTCATAGGCAGAGACAGGTTGTCTACCCCTGCTTTTGTATGTCTTTGTAGTGAACAGAAAGGTATGATATCCATGCTGGTTTTAATTTAGTTAGTAACGTTAAAAAATAATCTTCGGCAGGAAGGAAAAAAATACATGTTTTCTTATGGCCCTTGGCAGTTCTATATAAATTTTTCTGAAACTAACGTGGCCTCATCTTTATTGCCATTGTTATTTGTACTAACCAGATTAAAACTAGTACAGCTATGACTGTTCCAAAAATATCTTGATGTGCAGTGTAGTCAAGACCTACACCCTTGAAGGGGCAAAAGATGAGATGGCTAAATTTTCATGAAGAACCATTTCAGTAACATGAAAGATTGTACTTGTATTTAGCTTTATTTATTATTTTATTTTATTTTATTATATTTTATTTTATTTTATTTTATTTTATTTTATTTTATTTTATTTTATTTTATTTTATTTTATTTTATTTTATTTTATTTTATTTTATTTTATTTTCTTCCAGAATGTGTAAAAATCTCAAAGTAAAGAATTACATCTTGCTTTCTGGAAAGTGTTATTTTCTCCACTCCCTCCCCCCCTGCCTTTTTTTTTTTTGGTACTTCATTCTTCTCACTGGAACTAAAAGCTCAGAGGAAATGTTGCTCTCGGATTCATGTAATAAATTAACAGATTTCTCATTAGTGCTGTGTACAGCTGTTCAGTGGATATTTCTAACCTATGTATAAAAAAGCTATTAGAAATCTTGCATGAGGGATTAAAATACCCCTTTGTTTTCTGCTTTCAACAAATTTGTGTGAGAGTTGAGTAAGCCTTAAAATGTTTGGGATTGGAAAGTTCTGGTGGAATAAGCGATTTAATATATTGTTTCATCATAATTGAGCACCTGGATCAAATTCAAAAGAAACTCTGCATTTGCAGAAATCTTAATTCTCAAGAAATTACTCCTCATCAATATAGACAAGTGCTTATAGCACAATTCTGTAATATTGACAGCATTTTCTGCTGATTTTTTATAAGTAATTTGATTTTTTATAAGTAGTTCTCTGCTCCTTAAATTTAAAAAAAAAAAGGCAAGTTATGTTGAAAATTAGTCCAATATATTTTTACTCTCTTTCTGTCCTGTTCTTTCACAGGTTTGGAAAGTTAACTATAAATAGGTTAATATTTTGAATGAGTCATTTTTCATTAAAGAGTTCTAATGATTAAATGTGTTAATACAATTATGTCTTATCTATTAGACACAAAATGTATTCAAAAAGGACGTACGTGTTTCATAAGGTTCTCTAAGAGTGAAGTGTTATAGACTAATAATAGAGCAAAAATTAGATAGAAAATTGAATTTAAAATCAGTATGTTCCAACTGGGAATTTTATTCTCTTTAAAGACTTCAGTAAAATGTATTTATTCATTTCTTTACTCTCTTCTGACTTATTTTCTCTGCAATTATTAGGAAGGTTTACTTTTTCTGACACTTTATATGTTTTCCTAGATTTTTTGGTTTAGTTACTTCATTATGTATTATGGATAACATACACAGAAGCCCTATAATGTTACCCAATAATTTCCACTGTAGTATTCTAGTTTTCATTTGCTTATAAGATTGCCAAACCTTAACTGTTTAACTGAAACGTTCTCTCCTGTGTAATTTCACTGTTGAGGGAAGAGGGAAGAAGTTTCAATAAAATGTGATTTGTCCGGGTTTTTTTGAGGAGAGGAAAACTGCATTTAATTGCCAATTGCGAAACTGATGGTAAGTATTTCACTGACTTATCTTGTATTTTCTGTCTTATCTTATATTTTCTGTCTTGCAACAAATACAGTGAGGTCATACTGATGTTAGAAATGCAATTGTTGCCACATCTGTGAATATTTGGCCAAATTGCAAGCCTTCTTAAATCTCAGAGGCTCATTAGAGCCACATTGACAATAGAGATTATTGGTGCAGAGAAACCATCTGAAGCTTTCATTTGATCTGGTCATGCTTAAGTCCAAGGCTGGGAGGTTTGAATAGAATTTTCCTTAGAGTTGCTTCTCTCAGCTATCAGGGACTATTGTCATAGAACTTATTGTCATAGAACTTATCTTCTTTTCCCTGTATTGCTGCCTAGAGAGGGAGGATGCACCCATGTGGAGAATGAACAGTGGTGAAGAGTTAAAAGAAGGGTAGAGACGACAAGGAGATTAGGGTGAAGAGTTAGGTGAAGGTTAGATGAAGATAAATTTAGGAATGGCTTGGACTATAACAATAACATCTCTGTGCTTCTCAGTTCTCCTGTCCCCGAAACATGGAAGTAATAATGTCAGTAAATCTCACACAGATGCTGTCAAGAGTTTTTCATGATCATCTCCGGTGTATTCAGGTATTATACTGATAGCAGCACAAAAAGATCACAAGGAAATAGACAATGATGTATTTAGAGGTGAATGACGTATAGTAAATACCTCCATACTGAGTAATGGAAACCACAAAGTATCAACTACGATATTCAAAGTATCTTTCCATCATAACTGCTAAATAAGTTGGTGCCCTATTGAAAAATATTCGTAATCATGGTGTTGAAAAAAACCCCACACCTTAAAGTTGTCAGGTACTTATGAGGCTGTGATTCATAAACTGTCCTCAAATCTTAGCAAAAAAGTGAAATGAGCATTCACAAATTAGTAAGATAAGAATATGTTCTGAGGCTTCCATTTATCACTGTCAAATGGCTCTGTAACTTACCTTTTATATACTGTCTTGAGCATAAGGATCAGGCAAAGAAAAGACTTTCTTTGCTTCCTGGCAGAAATTCAGTGCGTGCGTGACAATGCCTCATGCCACTGTATAAGGTTTTACAACCCTTCTTCATCTGAAGACAGACACCTTTTTTTAACACACCCCTTAATCCACATATGTATTTAGATCACAATGGAATATCTGGAACACTTTTAGAGTTAAATGGTGCTTTATCACTTTAGTATGTAAATTAGAAAAGTTTACTACTTCAATTGCAAAAGTCTGTATCATCAACAAAAGAAAGAGAACCTAATGTACTTAATACGTTCTCTTTTGACTGATTTCCCTTTAATTTGTAGCACATTTTATTTACTCTAGTTTGTATGCTTAGATGTGTCCTCATTTGACTTTTGGCTCAAGCAAACAAATCCAGAAAAGAAGGATATGCCTGCTGAGATCACTTCCTGAAGTCTAGTTTCTTGGCTGGGAAACTGGCTCCTCTTGTTCCTGCTGGAAAGTATTTACAATGGGGATGTTGTAGTATAGTGGCAAAGTTATTCCAGGACATGTTCACAGGTATAAATAGATATATGAATAAAGTTATGCTAAAGAATCAGAGAAGGCAATGAAACCAAAACCTACTCATCATAATTTTCAATCTATGTTTTGAATTGCCTTGTTAGGATTCCTACAGGGTAACTCATAACTAAAGGATGTTGATATCCCAGCCAGGGAATGGCCATCATCTATTTCTGTTTATGAAGTGTTTTTTGTGAATACCCAATGATCTAAATACCGTGAAAAGTTATAATGACACACCAAATCACGGAGCGCAGGGAAAAGAACCACTGCACTACATTATTCTTCTGAAAGCTAATATTTATGTCAAAATTCCTCTGAGCGCTCTTAATATACACGGTGTCACTGTCTCGTGTGTTTACTCTTGTGCTGCCGGCCGCGGTACTGGTGCTGGGTGCAATAGTGCTAAACAGAAACTCAGGAAAAGCGGCGTCTGTGAGGTGTGCGCCCGGAGGCACGGGCAAAGAGGTGAGGAAGAGCTGGGAAGAGCACTGATGCTTGGATGCATCGTTGGACTGTTTATTTCTCACCTCAGGGCTGGTGTGAACCACTCTGCGCCACCTTTCCTAAAGCTGATACAAAAAGGTGTTTCCAAGAGTAGAATCTGCAATTGCTCACTACGTACTTTCTTCAGGTATTTCTATTGCTCAAGAAGAAATCTTTATTAACTGCCTTGTTTGCAAAGGAAAATATGGAAGGTTGGGATGGGGTTTTTTTTGGTAAAAGATGCACACAAAAGAGGTAGAAATATTTGTGAATGTGTCAATTAATTAAAAGTTGAAATAAGTCAATTGTTGTTACAAAAAGATTACTTAACATGCCATGGAGGTCTAAGGTCACTGGAGAGAAATAAAGAATGAAAAAGACAACTCTAAGAATCAGGAAATTTATATAATGGTCATAGAATGGTCATAGAATGGTTTGGGTTGGAAGGGACCTTAAAGATTACCTAGTTCCCACCCCCCTGCCACGGGCAGGGACACCTCCCACTAGACCAGGTTGCTCAAAGCCCCATCCAGCCTGGCCTTGAACACCTCCAGGGATGGGGCATCTCTATAACAGTCAAAGGGACTGAGAAAATAAGGAAACATTTTAAACTATAACACAAGTATTAAAGCAACTGTCACAGAATCACAAAATCACTAATGTTTTCAGAGGCCTCTGGAGATCACCTAATCCAACCTCCCTGCTCAAGCAGGGTCACCTGGAACCAATTGTCCAGAACCATGTCCAGATGGCTTTTGAAAATTTCCAGGGATGGAGATTCCACAAAGTCTCTGGGAAACCTGTGCCAAAGACCACACACACACACAGTAGAAATGTTTTTTTTTTCTTTTTTTCCTAATGTCAGAGAGAAATTCTTGTGTTTTGGTTTGTGCCTGTCACTGGGCACCACTGAGAAGAACCTGTGTTTGTCTTCTTTATACCCTCCCATCAGAAATTTAGACATATGGATAACATGTCTGTGATCTTTCTCTCCTCCAGGCTGAACAGTCTCACCTCTCAGCCTTTCCTTGTGTGAAGATGCCCCAATCCTATTACCATCTTTGTGGCCCTTCACTGGACTCTGCCCAGCACATCGGCATCTCTCTTGTGCTCGGCAGCCCAGAAGTGGACACAATACTCCAGATTTGGCCTTACCAATACTGAGTAGAGGGGAAGGAGATAACCTTCTGGAGACCGTCCTCCTAATGCAGCCCAGGATACATGGGCCACAGTTGCTGCAAGGCTCCATGTCTTTCCCAGGGACTGAGGTGAGGCTGACCTCTACTTTCTTTCTTGAAGACAGACGTGACATTTCTAGTTCTAGGGAACCTCCTCCTGTCACCATAACTGAAATGTCAAAGATCATCAAGACTGGCTTTGCAATGGCATTGGCCAGCCTCCATAGCATTCATGGGTGCATCCTTGGACTTGCGTCTGTTCAGTTTGTTTAAATATTTCCTAATCTGATCTTCCTCTACTGGAGGTGAGTTTTCCTTGTTCCAGAATTTCTCCCTGACCTTGGAGGCCTGGGAATCCTGAAAGCCAGTCTTACTGGTAAAGACTGAGATGAAGAAGGCATTGAGTACCTTGGCTGCTTCTATGTCCTTTGTCACCAGCTTCCCTACCCCATTCAGCAGCAGGCCCACATTTTCCTTTGACTTCATTTTACTGATGATGTACCTGTAGAAGCCCTTCTGTTGCCCATCATGTCACTCACCACATGGGCTTCAACTCCAGTGGGCTTTGGCTTTACCAATCCCATCTCTGCCTGTCAGAATAGTGTCTCTGTGTTCTTCCTGGGTCACCTGTCCCAGCTTCCACCTCTTGCATGCTTCCTTTTCTGTCACAGAACTGTAGCACAAAAGCGTGTCCATGGGTTCAGAAATATATATAAAATAGGAAAAAAACCCAACAAGGTGAAAAAGGTAGGGGAAAAAAAAGGTAGAAAGGCCTTCAGACAAATGGTAACTGTTGCTTTGTTTCAAAGTTTCTGAGCTGTGTATTCTATAAATTCATAAGAAACTAAAGTCAAGCAAGGACGAGAAATTTGAAGGGAAATGAATATTTGGTTGAGGTTAGCATTATTTAAATTTATCAACAGATAAAATTTTTTGGTTTTGAGTCAGAGAAATAATTTGTCTGTAATTATTTTGTGCAGCAGTCAAATATATCCCTCCACATCTGTTGAATTCTGGAAAAACAATGAATGATTTTTTTTTCTTCCTTTTTTTAAATTGTTTTCTTTTTTTCTTGATGTTCTTGTTTCTTCCACAGCACTTCTGCTGATACCTTCTGAATTGCAAACCATCAGAAGGTCACAGAACCTGCAGGTTGAATGGCTTGTGCACTTCTATGCATCTGACAAAAGCTGCTTTACTCAGAGAAGTACTGTATAAGCCAGTGTCATTAGAATAGAAAGATATCACCTTGAAGCTTTTTGTGTCTTGGGTTTCTCACTCAATTTGTCACAGTGCATGAAGCATGCTTGGTTTGATATAATGCTATTTGCAGTCGTAAAGGTAGTAGTAACTTGCACACAGTAAATACATATATGTGTATATTTAACATGTATGCGTGTGAAGTAAAATTACCTTATTTTTCTACAGAGTTTCAAAAATAGTTCAATGATATAGAAGTATAAGTGCCATTGGTTTTCATTGGTTCTTATGCACTTAAATGCCTTGGCCTGGCTTGAATATCTACTTCAGAATGTGTTTAAAACAGTTCTAGTGAGAATGAGACCCGAGCCGAGTGACGAATTCAACCTGCTCCTTTCAGCAGTCTCCAGTCCTGCCTAAGAGATAGGTTACAACCTTTGCAGCTTGCGATGGTCTGAAAAACTTGATGTATTCATGCAATGTGCAAGGAAGATACCTAAAACTTTAGCCAAGATACTTCTTAGTGGCTGTTACGCCACTTCATACAAAACAGTGCTCATTCTATCCCTTTCCTCCAAAACTTTGGAACTATGGAATAATACCATTTTGGTATTATTCTCAGTCATGTTTGGTATTAAACTCAATCAGAAAAGCAATTTTTTAATATGTCTCAAACCAATTCCCCACCCATCAGCCATGATACCTGAGAATCCATACAATTACGTTTGTAAATAGTTTAATACGAATATTATTTTCTATGTAATTCCTCAGCCCTTACTTCCACTGTTATGTAAGTTTAATTAGAGATATGCTGCTACTTCTAAGAGTTTCACGTTAAAAATAGAATCTTATGCGATGTGGAGCCCATTTTAACCTTTGATATGAAGAACTGTGTAGTTAAACCTAATGGCACCTGTTTTCTGTAGTTGATATTCTGTTGGCATATTTACTTATTACCCATTGGAAAAATGGCCATCGTTCAGCGTGTGAACTTTTCTTCTTAACCCTTTCATGCCTAGCTGTTAGATTTAGAGGTATTCTTATTACCACAGTTATTTTGCATGTTCTGCTGCTTGTCCTGACACGTCTTATGCATATCTACTTATAAAGCTCCGGTAATGGCTGAAAAATTAACAATCCAATGAAAACAAAGAATAAGCATTTTTGATTAAAAATAAATTTTCTTTACTTTTAAAAAGAAATAATTATTTAATTTTATTTTTTTTATTTTTATTTTTTTAACTTTAATTCTAATTTAATTTTTAATTTTATTTTATTTTTAAATTTAATTTAATTAATTTAATTTAATTTTTGAAAAAGATCTATAGTAAAATAATGCAGAAAATGTTGATTCTTCAAAAAGCTTCCATTAAGCATATTCATAAAAATTAATAAAATCCTTTATCTTTGTGAATTAATGTGTTTATAATGCACTGGCACCCAAGGTATACAAGAATGTGCCAACAAATATGTAGTTCTTGCTCATATTACTGTTGATATTACCATTGTCATGTTTTGCCCAGAAAGAGACACACTGGCTTCTTCCTTTTTCTGAGTTAACCCGAGCCTTGGGCAGCCTGCAGCCTGCTCATTTCTCATACATACCAAGCAGATGAGATGACCAACTTCCATATTTCCACTGCTGATATTTTGTGCTTGTTGTCTCCCCATGCCTTTGGTGTGTTACCTTCTCACACACAGGCACAGTTTTAGTGCTTGAATTAAAACGAGGTGCTCCAGCCTGTATCTTCTCTTACACAACACCTCACCATCTGGTGCTCATCTTGGGTCTCCAAATCCCTTTTGTACCTCTATAACACATATTTACTGGGCAGCAGGACAGACTGCTGATGCTATGGAAGTTGCTAAAATGCTAGCATTAAATCATGATAAGGAGATAACACCACCGTTTACTGCCACATTTGTATGGTGGAAAAAAGGGACGCGTGTCCCCAGTCCCTCAGGAAAGGTATTGGGTTTAATAATTAAACTGTTATTTCTGTGCAATGGGAAAGTCTATATATGGAGTGTAAGTCCAGTATCAGTAATAAAGGCACTGAGCAGTTCTGCAGGGAGAACTTGCCCTTTATGTAGGTATTAAGAAACATTTGTTCACAAGAGCAAAAAGACCCTGTGGAAAGGCATCTTTTCAACTGGCATATTTTCAACTACTTCTGATGAATTAAACTGACCTTTAGAAATGCACATCTGGGCTGGCACTCAAGCTGGCGTTTCTATTTTTTTGAGTGTGTGTATACATAAAGAACACAGTAAGCAGGGTTACCGAGCTATTGTTTGCATCCAAGCAGCCGCCTGCAGCAGGTACACCCTGCACGCATGCTGCTGAATGATGGCAGCTCCTCTGTTACGCTCTCTTCCCGGATACAGAACAGGGTGTTGAGCCCTGCAGTCAACATCGCCAAGGTGTTTGAGGCAAGGAACACCGTGATCTTTCTTAAGACAACTCCGTCATTATAATGATCTAAAAGGTTATGTTGGATTATAACAATATCTGTGGACAGACCACTGCAGGGAGCGAGGGAAGTCTCTGGGTTTTTCTTTCAAGATAAACATTCCAGATGACTTTTATTTTAAAGACTAGTGCAGATGGGAAAATTCTAATAAGAATACAGACCTCTGTGACATAAAACAAAATTTTATATGCATATATGGACTTCTAGCTTGTATCCGGTTGCCTTATAGGCATTTGTTGTGTTTCAAACAAGTCAACTTAGGGTCGTAGATCTTAAGGATCGTATTTTTAGCACTTAGAATCAGGACCATCTTTCCAGAGGAGCTCAGATTGTGTTCATAAACTGGAGTGATTCATTTTTTGAGGAAATTTCAGCAAAGGAGGTGGTTGATGTATTGAAAATCCTCATATGGAAAATCTTTGAAAAGCTGGAAAAGTACTGTTTTGGAGCAGTTAGAACCTGAGGCCTAAGCTCTTTTGAAGGTCTGACCCTGTGTAGCTTGTCAAAGGAGAGAAATCCAACTGTGTTTCCAAAACTTGCTTTATAACATGAGCAATAGAAAATTGTCAGTTCCAAAGCCCTGCTTCATCTTGCTTGATTTTAGCTTCTGCAATGAGATGTTTAAATTAGAACTAATATTGTATCAACCCTATAGACAGTACAGAGAGAGAGAATTACTTCAGAGTTATTAACTTCCCACAGGGAAAACTTTGTAAAGATATTTCTCTATCTAAATTTCAGTCAAATCTGGGTACAAGCTCTCTTCCTTTTCTCTACTTTCCTCTTCATCTGCTAAGTTCTTTTTTTTGTATTCCACAGATGGACCTCTGACATTTTTGTACCATCAAATACGTAATGCAAAAGAAATGATCTGAAGTACTGTAGATTTATTGACAAGAGGATCAGATGTAGTATCTTGCTGCAGGAACAGGACTGTTGCCAGAAAGTGCCAATGAAGAAAGAGCACAAAGCCCTTCTATATTTATTTGCCTGGTATCTCCTACGTACATATGCATGATGAATACATAAGATTAGGACAAATATTCAGATGAGACCACCAAGTTGTCAGCCAAACTTCAATTAAATATTCAGCCATGAATCTTTAAAAAATCATTTGGTCTTTTGAACTGCAAAGAGTTCTTTATAAATTTATTATCTGCAGTATAGCTAAGATTTGGACGTTATTTTTTTCTGTGCCATAAAAGAATAATTGCCTTTCTTGGAACTAACAGTAGCTGGCAGGTACACAAAAATTTTGTTAGTTAAGAGATGTTTGAAGGTTGCTCATGGTTACCTGTTGTCTCAGTTATGTGAAAGAGTGAGGAGAAAGGTACTCAACTGATGGGAAAAAAAGATAATCTTCTATCAATTAGATTAGATTGAGCAGTTAACAGGGAGTCATAAAAGATTAGTATAAGAAACATCATAAGTACTGCATGTTTGGAATGGAGCAACAGATGCATCCAGGATAAGTACAGGTATAAATCTTTTGCAACGGTTACTAAGCCAGTAACAACCACAAAGAAAAGGAATCTCTGAGCTCTAATTTGGCAACTGAAGGCATTGTGAAATTTCCAACTAATTCACTAGAAGAGCCAGGAAAAGGGTGCTGCTCTAATGACTGTCTGTCCCTTGTTTGATGTTCAGTTGTCATAGAAAGATTTCAGAAGAAGACCATGCCTGTTTTTTTTAAATTTGCTGAAGGGTGCCCCCCCGCATGATTTCGTGATCTGAGAGCAGAAGCTGGAAAAAACAACGTATGTCAGATTCTGCAGAAGTATTAAGCAGTGAATGCTCCATCTGAAAGAAGACTTAGTAAGATACTGAAACATAGTGTTTACTTACAAATTGCCTATCTTATATTCTGTTAATTAAGACAGCACTTGCAAAATGTAGAAGGGAAAATTCTTTCATATACTGTTAAAACTGTTGAGTAATACTTATGGAATCTTTATTTTTACTATTTTGGTTCTTCTGTACTGTTGAGCTAATATGTTCCACATTGTTTTTTGAACAAACCTGCACTAAGGAGAATCCTGAAACAGTTTGGCAGAAATTAAATTGAACAGACATTTCCCCATATCACTATGTATGCTTGTAAGGACACTCTCTATTACAGAAGGGAATGCCAAAGAAAAGAGAGGATCTGTGTTCATTCCTAAGGAAACCTGAACTCTTTATGTATGTTTGTGAAGCTACTAATGCCTCCTACCTTGTATCTTATTTTTGAACTCTGTCCTTCTTTCAATTGCCAGGTGACTGTTTTCATCACTGGGAATAGCGAAATGTTTTAGATGATGCAGTGTAATACCAAACCACCTTATAGAAAGCCAGAGGTGCACTATTTAAGTGAAAATTCTGCATTAAAATACTGGATTTTGTCAGAACAACTAAGCTAGGATAACACCACTTCTATTTAGAAGAATCATTTACCCAGAATTCCACAAATCACTAAAAAAAATTTGAGATGCAATGCAGTTCTACTAAGAAAAAAAAGTACCTCTTTCTTAGGTGGTGGTTATTCTGAAGTTATCAATTGACTGAGTTCATATGGTCTCTAAAGTAATCATCAGGGCCATAAAATGAAAAAAAAAACCAAACCCAAACAAACCAGATAAAGGCTCTGTATACATAGGGAATGCAAAGAGGTCGAAATATACATTGGCTATCTTGGTACAGGCAGGTGGAGGTTCCAGTGAACTGATGTTTCCCCAGATCACTGTCTGCTCTTAAAGGGGATATGTTCAATGACAGAAGGGAATGTCAAAGGAAAGAGAGGATCTCTGGGCAGATAGACAATATATTGAGGCACTTGCTCATCTAGTCAATCTATCTGCACAAAACCTGATATAAGAAAGGAAATTTAAATCAACCCTAGGAGTATTCAACCTTCCTCAGAGCAGGAGCTTTTGACATTTGCTTTAGGTCAGGATGTATAAAGATCAGACACAGAAAAAAAAAAACACCCCAAAACCTAAAACTCTGCCTACTTGATTTACGCTCCTGGGAACTCCTGGGAGCTCCTGAAGGAACAGCCCATTCGGCTGTTATCCATACCAAAGAGTTTTCCCCAGGACTTTTCTACAGTAACTCTCTCAAGAACAGCACAAAACAGCTATAGCAGACCATAAAATCTTTCCTGTAATATTTTCTCCATTGTGTTTCTAGGTGGTCATTGAGGAGCACAGCCCATTCTATGGCTCCTTAATTTCCCTGGCTCATCTGAAGTATATGAGAGCTAGAAATTGTCCTTGTGAACCCTTTGCATACATACTTCTTCCCATCTGCCCTCACCCCTTACTCATGTTCACAGTTTGCAGTTGCTGTGGCCTCTGGAGAGCTGCACAGGGTAAGGCCCCCTCTCAGTGTTGCTGATCAACTATGCAAAGGACAATTTTTAAATTGCCCAAGATGCATTTGTATGTTACTGCTTTCAGTTGTCTGTCCAAAATCTGCAAAGCATTGCATCCAAGAGATAAAAATGAAAAACACTGCATAAAAAGTGACACTATTCCAGACATTAACATTTCAGATTTGTACTAGTACCTCCCAGAAAGGTGGGCAAACTAAGTGGGCCAAAATTGTTCTGGGGAAATTCCAAGTAAATCCACAGAATCCTGCCAAAGATAAACCCGACACTATAAATATTAATTAATCAAAGGCTTATGCATTAAAATATTCCATCCAAAATTTTCTTATTCTTCAGCTAATCGTGAATTAATATTTGTAAAATGCTTTGAAGAGGACAAGTACTGTTTAAATACCACGTTAGTCATTGTTATTATTATGGATAGTGTTGTTGACTTGATTTAAAGAGTTCCATGTGATGACTTTTGAAAATAAATTACTAGTGGAATGACAACTGTACAGTGTATGAAAGCAATCTCAAAACATTAGGTCAGCACAGTGCTCTATATTTCTTGAAAATACACTGAGTTTTAGGTTTTGCATGCCTTTTTATTGCGAATTAAAACATCTGTCTGGGATTTCTAAGAATCTGGAGAACAAATGGAAACGAGATGCAGCATTCCTGTCTTTTGATTGTAGTTTTTACGAATTGCAGATCAGACTACAATCCAAGATCCAGGTGCAGTGAGGTTTTTAAGGTGAGGCTCCCAACAAATCTACTTGTGAAACGTGTGAGAGAATGTCTATACCACTCCAGGCAACATAGTGCTATAGAGTCCTCAGCTAGCTCCAGTGGGGCTTGCCCCTCCAGACCACACAGCTCAGCACCCTGATCTGGGGTCCTAAAAACAATAAGGTGGGGTAAGCCTACTACTAAGCCCTATCAAATAAGCCTGTTTGTGACTGACATATCTATGCTATTCCTATTATTTTGAGCGTGAACCCTATTGCAGCCAAGTCAGAGATCTTTGCAAAAGGCTCCATTATTCAACGTAGATTTACCATAAATGCTTAGGGATAACACCCATCTGAACTGTTTTATTTGGCTCAGTATAAAAGTGGGAGATGGTATTAAAAGCCAGGTTCAGATCTAGAACCGGTCTTTTTCATAGGAGAATGAGAGGATTCTCAATTCAAGCCCTTCTTCGTTTCTGTCAATCAGTGACTTCATTCTCTCGGCTCTTAGGTGTTTTTCCTTGATCATTCTTCTACCTGAAAAGTATTTTGAATTATCAGCATATTTACAAATAGAAATATCTTTACATATATTTACAGATATTTTTTAGGGAAGATGCGTTTTAAAGTGAAATTGCACTAAGCTCTTTGCTAACAGCGTCCATGAAAAAATCTGAAAATAGTGATTGAGTAAATACGACACATACACCCACCAAGGAAAATTTTAAATTCATAAATCACATTTTGAAAATAAACTGCTTCTTAAATGGAAAGAGAAAAAATATTATACAGACTAAACAAGAAATAATTTTAGTTAACTAAGTAATTAACCATTAAAAAACAGCTTTTATAGAGTTTCTTCCAGTTCTTTTAGGTCACATTATTTCACAATTAGATTACAGGATGATAATTATTAGGTTACACTGTCTTCTCATATTCATTGTTTTTTCCCTTACATTTTTGCTTCAGTAACTCTTTAAATACATTCCTTAGTATGTAATTTAGTCATCTAATTCCTGTAATACCCTAAGATGCAGAGAATCCAGACTTTTATTTTGAATTTTATAGTTTTGTAAATAAATTCTCTATTTTTGTAGTTCTGTGACATGGACACTTCATCTTTTCAAGATATTCCCAAGACTTATCTTGGCCTTAACTTATATTATGTAAGTAGGGTCAAGCTTTGCTTTCAATAACAAAATTTTAAGTGGTGAAAAATGTCTGAGCAAGTTTTTGTTTGGGGGGATTTTTTAATCCAGTAAAAGAAGATACAAGTTACAAAGAATATCAGGCTCATCGACTTGACATAATGTAAGCATTTACTTTTCTGCTCCTGTGAGATACCATAAACACCTTTAATAAGTACACCTGCTTAGTTAAACACTTTACAGATCCTTAGAATAAAGCTTAAGTTCTTAGGAAAGGAAACTGTACTGACGTCATGGTGGTAGCAGTATCAGTCTGTTACTGATCACATAACTTCCTGAAGTTCATTAGACAGTTCAAACAACATATTTGTAAAGGAATCCCATGCCAAAAAAGACTTGAGTCAAAGAATGAATTCTGTAAATGGACCTGAAAAGGGCATTCAGTGCTTAATTGTTTCATCCCAAATTAGGTTACAGCTGTGCTGTGAGATAAAGGAGATTCTGCAATACTAGTTCAGCTAAAATACATGATCTTTGCTCCAGACAGGGGTGACTGATAATTAGATGCAATACCTACTAGAATAATACTTCAGAATTGAGAAATCAAAATTGCAAAATAATACTTAACAAAGCCTAATAGTCATTAACTATTTAGTACTCGCAACACTCTTGTGAGAGAAGGTAATCATATTTTCCATTTATATTAAGTTCTTCATGCAAAATTCATAAAGGAAATAGGTATATTCCAAGGCTCACATAAGAAGATGACCCATATTCTTCGCAGGATGCTCTGCACTGCCCCGTCTGCTGGTCTTGAGATCCACAAAGAAAATGGACAAGTGAGAGGTAAGGCTGAAGGAAGAGCTGGAAGGCTGGAGGACAGGTGCGGGTGGGAGGATCCTGAGGTTACCGCACATGCACTTGATCCCAGGGTTCTTGTGTGAGGACAGATGTAGAAAGTGGAAACATGGGGAACCAGGCTAAGCTGCACGAACTCAGTTCAGAGACATAGCTGCCCTTTTATGGTTGGGTGAGAATGTCTTGACTTTTTTTTTCTAGATACCATGATTAAAACCATAATACAAGGCACTGCAAAGACCTCTAACTAAGGTCTTACAGCCAACTCTGAGGCACAGCACTTGCAACTAACTGTGGCTTCTTGAAATACTTGAGAAATGTGGGGGCTGCATCTATAGGGGAGCGGTAAGATAGAAAGCTTTGGAGAACATTACAGAGCTTTTTAATCCCTTCCAAAAGTATTTCTTTGGGATGCTGTAATCCAGCTCTCAGGGATTTACAGTGTATATACAGCTTTATTATCTCTGTTCTACTGTTGAGTATACTGAGGTACGGAGATGTTGACTGACTTGCCCAAGGCTAAACTTAGAGTCGACATCAAGATGAGAAATGTGTTCCTAGTGTCCAGAGTAATGTCCCATCCATTGCACTCATGACGTGCAAAATGGGAAAAACAAAGATGCAGAAAATAATATTTTATTATCTCTGAATTCTCCTACACTAGACTTTTCAACTTACTTTTTTATTAATATATTAATGCCTATGCTTCCTAATATTAAAAAAAACCCAACAACTTGGAATGTGGATTTATATGGAAAATTTAGATGTTTCTGATTCGATAAAAATCAGAGTAATAACAAAAACACCTGTAGTAACATTTTTATACAATTTTATGTTGACGATATAAGTATCATAAATCTTGGTATTGTGCTAGATACACTTTTCTTGTTTTTCTACCCATCACTTATTGCATCTGCACTCTGCCTTTATTAATCTTCCATGTGATTGTAAATAACTTCCCAAATTTGTAACTGGATATGTATATTTTTAAACGTGTTGGCAAAAAATATCTTGCCCTTATTCCCTTAAATTGCAACAGTCCCAAATCACATATTAGTGATATACTATCCTTGAGCAACACAAGGAAAAAACACGTCCTGTCTCTTTACTCTGCCAGTACAGACTCCCTTTCTGGGAAAGAAGAGATTTCCAGGTTCCCAGTGGGATTTTATATTCACCTCTAGCCTTGAAATGTCCCAGCAATACCAGATTTTAAAACCACAAAATTTTACAATTCAAGAAATTAAAAATAATTTTTAATAGGTTTTTCTAATATCCAAAGACAGTTCTAGAAATGTGTCTGATGCTATCTAAGGAAATTGTTTTTATAGACAAAAGACTACAGCAAGCAGTCACAATAAAAATGCTAATGCTTTAAAGTATTCTAAAGTGTCTTTTTGTAATAATGGTGGTGTTTGCCACACATATAGTAGTGGTCTAGTGTAATGTTTTATTGGCAGTAATTTGGGTTTCCAGTTGGACAGCAATGAAGCCTGCCCAAAATGATTTAGATACAAATATATAGAAATATATCATATGTGACTCCCTGTATGAACATAATCCTAGCTATTCAACTGAGATCAGTCCTTTCATAAGTGCTTCTCAGAATCTGGCTCAAGGCACCATGAAAAAACCTAATTTTCATACGGGAAGTGTATGTGTAATAAATTAAATTCACTTCTGTCTTTTGATGTCATTATGTATATTGTGGATTTTTCCTTCCTATCATGTAACAGTTATTTTAAAAGTAATTCTCTGTTACTTTGAGATACATTTTTCTCATATGTCAAACCATACAATTTCAGCAAAAGTTTTTCTACAAGGACGCTTTATCTCATCTCTTCTTGACTGTAGTAAAAACAGTGGGGAAAAAATAAAAGGATTATGTTTTATTGAGTGGCTTAAACTAGAATTAGATTACTGTTGAACATTAAACCTTCAGCTGTGTGGGATCAGAGATTTGTGTGTGCGCCTGCATCAAGTGTGACAAAAATGCTGTTTCAGGAATTAGCTACCACCCTGTCCCCAGTCTACTCCACTAAACAATGATGTTGTTGATGGCAAGTGAAAATGGCAAACAAATGAATAGACAGTTGTGGAAAAATCCTGGAAAGCTGTGAGTTTTGCTTGCTTGCTTAAACGCTGCAAAACAAAGACAGTCTGTCGACCATAATTTGAAAAAATATTGTGGTTGGTTTGTGTGTGGGTTAACAGCATGAATGGCACCTAAAGTCATTACAGAGATTACACAAGTGAAATTGAATAGTACATTAAAGCTCAGAAATGTTAGTTCTGGTCACAGTGTAATATTCTGTAATATTATCAACATCGACTCTTGTATTAAGCAATGGAAAGAAAATGGCACACCCTGATTTCACGATTTACTACAGTCCAGCTATACACATTTATTTGTCAGATAATTTCAAATTGTGCTCTTTCTCTACTTTAAGTTTCCCTGCTTTAGTTTAAAAACTAATGCTTTAGTTTTTTATAGGTCCTTCTTCATTCTCTCTGCTTGAAAAATGACCTCCTTTTCCATTTGTTTGGTGTTGTTAGCTACAGTAACCTTCCAGGATACTTTGAGAGCGTGCTTATGTGTTTGACGTATGTTGGAAGAGGCACTATATGGACCGTATCTCACCCACAGAGCAAACTGTAAAAAGAGTGATTGTAGCGTCTGTTTCTCACTGACAAATGCATGTACTGTTTTAAAAAAAGTAAGCTAGCTTTCTTTAAAGTAGTAAAGTTACCACTTTCCTGGAATAGAAGACATATGTCTTCTAAAGGCTGAAAGAGCTGGGACTCTTTAGCCTGGAGAAGAGAAGGTTGAGGGGGGACCTGATTAATGCTTACAAGTATCTAAAGGGTGGGTTTAAGGAGGACGCAGCCAGGCTCTTTTCAATGGTTCCCAGCGACAGGACAAGGGGCAATGGGCACAAGTTAGAACATAGGAAGTTCCGTTCAAATACACGGAAAAACTTCTTTACAGTGAGGGTGACAGAGCACCGGAACAGGCTGCCCAGGGAGGTTGTGGAGTCCCCTTCTCTGGAGATTTTCAAGACCTGCCTGGATGCAGCCCTGAGGGATATGCTTTAGGCAATCCTGCTTTAGCAGGGGAGTTGGACTAGATGATCTCTAGAGGTCCCTTCCAACTCTGAAGATTCCATGATTCCATGATTCCATCTTTTATTTGAAGAGATACCTGATTTTTTTGTTGTTGTTGTAGTTCATTTGTTTGTTTCTAAAGAATGGTAAAATCAACTTTAAGACAAAAAATTTCCAGCTGACTTGGGCAACAGCAAAAATTGATGAGACTGGTGCTAGAGGGGGCATTGCCACAGCTGTCTGTAAGCCGCGATGTTTTGTCAGCTCATCATTCCAGAAGCAGAGTAAGGACTTTCCTCACTGCCATCCTGGCTCACTCCAGGGGTGGGGAGAGAACTTTCCTTTGCATTTCAGCAGTGATAAGTAACTTTCCCTTTAGAGATCTCTTGACATAGCACACTACTTACTGCAGGTCATGACTAAGTTTGGAGGCTGAGCTTCCCATACAACAGCCAAAGTATGATCTGAATTCTTCGCTTTGGTAATATCTTTTTACTGCTTTATGGAAAGCAGGCGATGCACTGAACTTGCATCCATCATAATTTGAGTTGTCTCTTTCCATCTTGCCAAGGAGTATGTGCAGGCACGCCCCCAAAGGTGAACTTCCGGCTGTTAACAGGGAAGCTGCCTGATCAGAGAGTGGGCTCTCATCACAGTATTTTCCAGGACTGATCTTTAAAGAAGTATAAAATGTTCACCATTTTGTGCTTCCCTGAGCCACAAACCACTTGAAGCTCGGGTGACAGATTCTGAGAAAATATTATTATATCCCTACTCAGTCCATATATTCTCACTCTTTTATTGTCTCTCCCATCCAGGTTTAGACCTCATATGATTGATCAGCTATTTTTTATGTTCTGAAAATCTGAAATAAATGTAGTCTCTAACACACTTGGAACCAATGACGTGTTGCTAAAGAGCATTCGAGGCACTTAGTGCTTATGTGGAGAATTGAGAGAGACCAATCTTACCAAAAGAAGCATGGTTTCCTTTGGTTCTCTCTGCAGTAAACAATGAGAGCAAGACTTCTCCTGGAGGCAATTTCAGACAGGATAGGAGGCCAGCTGGGTTCTCGGCATTGCCTGTTTGGGAAGTCTATCTACCCTGGCAATAAAAGGAGCCTACTGATTTGGGGTCCTTCACCAAAGTTGACCTTGGTGAACAGCCTCCGTCCAACACCAAAGCATTGTGCAAGAAGGCAGGGACACCTCTGATAAAGCACTTTTTTGTTCTGGTGTACTTCTGGGGAGTTACTTTAATAATAAAACCTGTATGGTTTCTAAAAAAAGCACACTAAAAGGTCACCCTCAATGCTGAAATTTTCTTAGCCTTGGGAGAAATTTCAGAGTTAAGACGCTTGCAGATTGTAAGAATAGTCACCAAGGATAGCTTTTTTTGTCACTCACTTGACACCGTATACTCATTGAGTTAGCCCAACTGTTAAAGGCGATTTAGCAAGCACTTAAACATACCCTATGTGTAGCCAGAGGGTATAAAATGGTACGATATCTTCCCCTCCCCTGGGGAAGGAACAAGGCTGTCTGACCCTGATCCTCTCATTTTGTCTGTAAAAGTCTACAGAGCCGCATTACAGACCGATCTGATATGTCAGGTCAGGTGGAGATAATGTAATTGAAACAGCATGTCCACATGTACTTGTGTGTACACATATGATAAACATTTTGAAATGTGAGTGTCCCCTTGCAGTGGGTACTCCTGTGAAAATCCAGCACTGCAGGCAGGACACACATCCTCTGATTCAGAAACACTTTGCAAACTGGCTCATACAGACAAATAGGCCCTTAACTATTCCTCATCGATGTACCGTATTATTCTGAACATAGTGGCGTACTCCTGTTATTCTTGGGCTTTTCCACAGATGCAAGGGCTGAGACGTAAGGTCTGGAGCCTGTAAATACATGCTTTCATATCTTATCACTGCTTCTTTTATTTACAAGGAAAAAAACACAAAAAAAGGCTGTTTTCCTCAGGCAGCCAGAGTACTTGGGCAGGAGCATTGTTATGGAATTGTATAAATCTTATTCTTTCTTTCCTTACATTTTTAAGTTTAGCGTAGACCTTCTCCCATAGTGTAGACTTTGTGATAACAGCTCTGGTTCAGGAGGGGAAAAGTGTCATATTGGGAAAACGTGTAGACAGATCCGTCAGATAACAAATAACTGAGTAGAAAGTGAATTGAGAGTGACAGCAGCAGCTCAGTGGAGATAACAAGCAAAAAAGACAGGAAGCCAGTGAGACATGACAAAGAGAGTAAATGAAATTAATCTTCTTCCTGCTGACAACAAATTTTAGGCCAGCCACAGCCACCCAGCTTTGCATTACCCACAATTATATTCTGGCTAAGTATATTTCCAAATTAACAGGAACTTTCTGTAGGCTTCAATTGACTGGATTTGTGATATACAAGAATAAAAAATATTTTTTTTAGATGCGCTTGTAGATGTATTTTCTATAAAGCATTAGGCTCTTGTCAAACACGATATTTTACTATCAGATGTCATTGGCATCAGAAATGAAAAGCATTTGTTGAAAAGTCATGGAGCAGTCACAGAGCGTCAAAGCAAGAATAACAGTGTGCAGCTTTGAATGGCAAAGATTTCCTTTCTCTTCCATTAAAGATTTCTGATTTAAGTCTCTTGGCTTAATGTGAGATAAGTGTCTGAGCTACAACTGCATTGCATGTCCCTCGAGAGATTTCTGTGAATGGCCACTTTTGCAGAGTGGTAAGCAAACACAAATCAGAACTAAATGTCTTTTTAAGTAAGGCATGATCTTCCATTTCTTTACACTGTCATGATCACAACTGATAGAATCAGAGTCCAGAAGCATAGCACAGGATAGAAAGCTCTGGCTCTAAATTAGACGTGCACTGATTGAATCTAAACTATGAATAACTGGAAACAATCCCACTTGGTCTGACAGAAGTAATTGCTTTTATTGGTGCTCTTCCTCTGCTGAGTTTGCGTGGTATTTCCCTATCAGTCATTTATGACATGAAATTGTTTCCAAAGAGATAACGTAAAGAATGCAGTACTTACTACTATAATGTATACTGCTCATCTTTATAAATGAATATGTTCAATTTCAAAGAAAAATATTTCAAAATGAGATCTGCCAGAAATATCAAGCTCGTTTTCCTCTTTATATGTGGAACTAAATGTTGAGCCAGTTATATGAATAATCTTAACTGTATTGACCAACACAACTTAATCCAAATGAGAATCTGGCCTGTTCTATCTGGTCAGCACAGCCATCACTAATTAGTTAGTAATCTAATGAAAACAGAATCTTTCATGTCATTTTTGAACTCCTAGTTGTTTTCCATGTTTAGTTGCTTTTGGAGAGTTGTTTTCTTTTTTCATTTTATTAATTTCTTCACTAACATATAGCTATTAACCACTGCTTTCTTCACACAGGAAAAATGACCATCTGTTAAACCTGTGCTTTTTAAAGCGCTATTGCTTTCATATAAAAGAGTTTGTAAAAATCAGCTATTTAAATTATAAGGGACACAGAGGTCTGAAGTTTGACCAGGCACCCCTTTGTGTGTGCTCCTGCGTGAAAATGGACATATACTTGCATTGGTGAAATAAAGAACCATTTATTGTGGATGTCAATGGGTGCTTTTACAAAAAGGTTAGACAAACATCTGCCAGGATTGCCATAGGTATGAGCAGATCAAGCCTTGAAGCAGGTAGATGGACTAGGTGACCTTTCTAAGTACCTTCTTATCCTTATTTTATGATTCTGTAAAACATAGGAGCATTGTAGAAGCACAAGTTTCATATCAAAGGACAGCATCATCTTCCCTTACTTGGACCACTACACCTGAATTATTTTATTAGTTCATTCAATGATGGAGCTGTTGCCAGAAGTACATTGATTGCCAATTCCACAAAAAGCTAGGAAAACTCTGAGACGAACCAACATCTGAAAAGGGCTATGTTTCATTTCTCTTAATAAGCATTAAAAGATGTAGAGCTGTATGAGCAAGGGTGATTACAGAATAAAGATTTAGAAATTAGGTGGAGATATAGAAAAAAAAAGGGTTTTGGATAGAAAAGTAATTTTCATGCTCAAAAAAATACCAGCCAATAGAAAAATCTCCAGAAGAAGAATGTGAAAATCCCATCATATGTATGAATTCTGAAACTAGATGAAAGTCTGAAAAAGACGCTTTAAAACAATCACTTTCTAGATAGCGACACATAAGGTTAACAGTAGTCTAAGGCATCTATTCTCTTATCTTATGACTGTCTATTCCACTTGGAAAGCAAAAAATAAAACATCCAACAACATAATCCCCAATCTGACTAGGAAACGTAAAACATATGTTGGAGACCTCAGGTCAGGTTCAGAGCTGGCACACCTACTCACATCATGTGTGTAATTGGCTGACCCCTCATTCAAACTGTAAGACACGTGTTGCAGCCAAAGCATTGTAGCGGGTAATGATGATGTGTAATAGATGTTACATAGGTTGCACAATGATTTGAGGAATTCGTCTTCCTAGACAAGATGCAGGAAAATAGGAAGAAAATGCCAGATGTTTAAATTTTTTGGTAGAGGCATATATAACAACTTCAAAAGAACAGCACGCTTTAAAACAAAGCCACACTAAATTAATTTTCTGAAGTTAGGGCAAATATTTCAATTCACTCTTAACACCAGATATCTGAAATGACTGTAGAGGAGTAATGCCTTTTTACACTAGGTGAAAAACAAAGTATTGTGTATTTCCTAATTATTCAACAGATTTTTCAACAAAGATTTCCCATTTGAGGCTAAGACATTCCTCAAGTCCTACTTAAATTGTCAAAATGGGCTGAAATGGTCTAGAAATGATCTATGAAAAGAAGAATGGAATATTTAAAATAAATAGGAAAGTCTTTAAAAATGTGTGGAACAGCTTACATAGTTATAGATCTTATCCAGCGTACAGATGCGATGAGAAATTCCCTGGCCCAGCTGGGTTTGAGACATATTTTTTATTCCAGGTTCAAGCAATGCAGAATGTTGGATAAGAGTGTTCTAAGTCAAGAAGTGCACAATAATTTGTTGTAGTAACGCAATATAAAAATGCAAGTCTGGTTTAATTTATGGGTTCAGTGCATATAAAAAATGTCTAACTCTTTGCCTTCAGATTCCTTGTCTTATATGAGGGTTGATTTCACTTGAAGGTCCTGTCTGAGACTAAAATCCCTGTTTATGCCTTAAAGGGGCAAAAGGGAAGTGAGGGAATATCTCTGGGTTTTTTTTGCTTCTCAGCCTCACTCCAGAGCCTGAACAACCCTGGAAAGCCAGTTGTATTTTGCCATTTGCACTGGTAGAGTTTCTGTTTAGCTTTTCTGTGGAATGATTCAGTCTCAAGAAGAAAATATTGTAAACTAAGACCATTTCATGGTGTAAATATGTATAGCTCCATCCAAGTCAATGTTCAAAAATTACAAGAGAATTACATCGAGCTGTTTCTCTTTTAGCTATGCATGGTTTGCACCACATTTATGTGGTTTTCACACAAATACATACTTTTACTATCCACACAGCAGGTAGCGATATACCCTAATACAGATGTAGGGGGAAAGGAGCTACGCTAGCATGAGCTAACTTCCCTGGCGAATAGTAATGCAAACACAGCACTGTAGGGATTTGAAGCTTCCTCAAGCTCTTCCACAGTTGTTTCACAAGATTATTATTTTTGGTCAAACCTTGGTAAGTTTGACAGTTCATTTCAGCCTAGACACAGAGTGACTTTGCCAAATCTTATCTGAATTAAGCATAAGAATTCTTCTCTTTCTCCTCCTCTACTCTGCTCTGGTGAGACCCCACCTGGAGTAATGCATCCAGCTCTGGGGCCCGCAGCATAAGAAGGACATGGACCTGTTGGAGCGAGTCCAGAGGAGAGCCAGGAAGATGATCAGAGGACCGGAGCACCTCTCCTAAGAAGACAGGCTGAGAGAGTTGGGGTTGTTCAACCTGGAGAAGAGAAGGCTCCCGGGAGACCTTAGAGCAGGTTTCCAGTACCTAAAGGGGGCCTACAGGGAAGATGGGGAGGGACTCTTTATCAGGGAGTGTAGTGACAGGACAAGGGGTAATGGCTTCAAACTGGAAGAGGGGAGATTTAGATTAAATTTTAGGAAAAAAATTCTTTAGTGTGAGGGTGGTGAGGCACTGGAACATGCTGCCCAGAGAAGTTGTGGGTGCCCCATCCCTGGAATTGTTCAAGGGCAGGTTGGATGGGACTTTGAGCAACCTGGTCTAGTGGGAGGGAGCAGTGGGGTGGGAACTACATGATCTTTAAGGTCGCTTCCAACTCTAACCATTCTATGATTCTATGTGTCTATGATTCTGCAAAAATTGAACTAGAAATGTTGGCCTGTATCTCTGTGTATTGTTTGATTTTCATTTTCAGTCCAGACCACAGACAAGCAGGTCAGTAAATGAATAAAAAAGGAGGGGGAGAGGGAGGGAAAAGGTTCATGGTAGGAAGTTACTGAACTTAGTTTTCATCTCTAGAATCTTCTGTATGGCAATAATTCGATATTTGGTCAAAGGTTCGAAACATTTGCTGTTTTTTATCAGTATCCTGATTTCTTAGGTCTGTAAAATAATATGAGAAAAAATTTAAACTTGTAGTCACTTTTATTACATTACACTTGAATTATTTGATAAAAGAAAACTATTGTCTTTATTTTACCTGTCACCTGAGGAAAAATGTCTGTAAGGAAGAGCGTCATGATTTATGTGAGCAAAGTCTTCAGGAAGTGTCTCAAACACATTTTATTTCACTGAATGTTTGAATTTTTTACACTTCTAAATTCCTTGAAGGCCAGGTAAATTTAAAGGTAGCCAGAGAGCTTTTTATTAACTTTGCAAGAAGGTTTGTGTATTGTGTATTCTAGTGAATTTATATAAGGTATTGAATCCTCACCATATTCTCTTGATAGCATAATAATAATAAAGTACAAGGGAAGACATGCGGCATTGGCTTTCCTCAGGTGTAGGATATGTATTACCAACACAAATATCTCTGAAAATCCATGAAAATCTATAGCTGTAAAAGGCCTTTCACATGGAGATTTCAAAACTACTTCCTTTCACAGGAGTGGTATTTCAAGGTTGTACTATGACTTCCAATCCTGCGTTTTCTTCCAGTACAAATGCAAATGATGTCTCACCAGCACTGATAAGGCCAAACTGCCTTGTGATGTTGGTGTGGAGGGCTCTGCCACTGATGATACCTCCCCAGCTGTGGTGTCAGCTGGGTCCCCTATTCGCAGACACAGCCAAGATAAGCAATTTTGATGACGGTGGCAACTACAGCTCACATTGGTCCCAAAAATTGCTTCTGTTGAAAATCGAAACGCCATCCTAACCTGCCAGATTGTAGCCCTGTGAGGTAAAAAACAGACTTTGACTGGAGAACTTGGTTACTACTTAGCATGCAGGAGTCCTGCTTCCTGATGTTGTTTTTGCTGGGAGAAATGACTGCCTTCTTGGCAGCCGGGCTGGCTCTGGCAGACTGTGTCCGCAGGGGAAGCCTTGCTTACAGAAACTCCTGCCCTGGACTGCCTGTCACAGCCATGGAGGGTTCAGGGTGGCCTCAGCCCCTCTCTTGGTAGCCAGGATTAGCCACAGTGAGCCCATAGAAGGACTGCAAAAATATATTTTAGTGTTTGGGATAACAAAGGGAGCTACAGATGAGTTAAATAATCTGTGAGCAGAGCCCAGATGTAAACTTTTTTTCAATTCTAAACATATTCTGTGCCAAGTATTCTAGCTTGACCACCCCATAGCTGTCTGAAGCAAATGGAGCTCATTTTTCTCTTCCTTCTCTCTGTTTTTTTTAAACAACAGATGGCAAAGCTGTTCGTAGACTCCATTTAGACTAACGTATGCTGTATTGTAAATAATCATGAACTGAACTTTCAGCCTGACCATTCTCAAATATTTTTATGCAACATATGATAAAGTGGTTCTCAGAAAAAGTTTGTATGTTTCTTTAGTTATATTGTCTAATTGTTGGGATTAATTGTGTCAGGTGGATGAACAGCCTGCCAAACTCCAGGAAGCCAAAGAGCATGAGGCCTTGAGAGCTTTTGCTATTCCTGTGCTGTTGCAGAGTAAATATCTGTGCTAGAAAGTGCAGATTGTGATATTGCCTTAAGGGTCTAGTGTATCAACAGCAATGTATTGTAGTTTTCAAGTTCTGACACAATATGCTTTGGTGATTTATTACTTTGAAGTGTGGTGACATGACATGACAGCTATGTATATAAAATGATAATAAGCTGATCATCTACATTTTCTGTTTCTGTGTGACAGAGGGCTAACTCATCCTATTCTTTCTCCACTTTTCCTTATTATTGCACAAAATGGCAAGATGCTAGCTCTTCAGGAAAAATGCAAGTGTCTGCATGATGAAAATTACCTTATATACTTACATTTAAACAACTTTATTTCAGTGTTACAATGCCAAAAGCTGCAAATATATTTATTCTTTTGAAATAGCAAAAGTATTTTCCAAATACCGTGAGATTTCACAGTAGAAAATGAACTCCACAGCTTGATATTTCTAAAGGATTTTCTATTTATAGTCCCTTGGAAAAATTGATACATTTAATTCCCTACAAGTTTCCACCCTTTTATCACAAAATGATAAAAACAAAGCTAAGTTCTATTTAAAGATAAGCAACCAAAGAAAGATCAAATATCTGGTGTTCAATAAGGCTCGGATGACAACTAGTTTATGGCGACTGTTGTACTGGGAGAGAGGAGGAAGAGATCCTGCACAGCCCTGAACTTTTGCTCTATCATGTGGCAAAACTGCCTTTATGATACACAGAGTGATACTAATAGAAGGGTAATAGTTTGCTTAATCCTTTCTCCACTCTTCCCTACATAGACCAGCCTGCAAAGCAAAAAGATGCAAAACATTTTCATATGCCACTCATTGATTTTATCTTCGAATCATGATATAAATGATTATCAGTCCTTGCCTTTTCTTGATAAGTTCCAGTGTGAGCTTTTAGTTATAAGGCTTGTAGGTGCATTGCAACTTGTGGTAGACACACTGACCGAGTCTTAACTGTGGGGTATGTGTTTTTCCAGAAGAAATCAGTGTTCCGGACCTCCCATGATCCAGAGTAGAGACAATACATGTCCAAGTTTCCCTCTAGCTCCTATACCCATGTTTCTTTCCCTAGAGATCAACACATTGTTGAGGGTAGGAAGAAAGGTAGATACCCAAAATGTTGCCACACTGTGAGACCAGGAGAAAGCTGAATTTGACCTGGGATGTGGGAAGTGCTCCTTGGTCCTGCTGCTATATGATAGTGCTCTGAACTTAGTAACGTGCAAGACTCCTTCATGATCTGTGTTCAATTTAATTTCAGCCTCTGTTCAATGTAAATACACAGGGGAGAAGAGCAGGGCTGCTCTTAACCAGATTTGCAAGAACCTCAGTATAGTTATAGTTGTATCTGCAGCTGCTGACATACTGTTATATACTGGCTTTTAGAAAATGGAATGAAGCTGCAAAAAATTCTTCCTGAACATTTCTGTATACAACTTTGACACAAGTCATACTTCAAGTCAACTCTATACAAAGTTCTATAACATTAATAGAAAGTTGTGTGATGTATATACAAAGTTGTGTGATGTATATAAAATGCTAAAATGATATCTATGTACAAATAATTTTAAAAAACAAAAATATAGAGTCAGTACTGCAAGGTACTGAGATACAGCTTTCTGTAAAATTGTTTACTTTATCTTTTTTAACGACAGATTGATTTATAGGCAGTTATCACAAAGGGCCCTGACATAAGAAAGTGAAATAAGTAAATATTCTATTTATCTACTAAGGCACTAATATGTGATTTCTTTTTTCTGCTGAGTTTCTGAGAAGAGAGAAAAGTAGGTACCATAAAGAAAATTTTATTGACCAAATGGCTAAGATTAATTTCTTTAAACTGCATTTAACTTTGTAGCAGCAATACATGACATAAATGATAGTTAAATACAAGTCGTCTCACTCAAAGACAAAACACAGAAAGGTTTGTAAATAGAAATAACATCTTGTATAAGACTACTTAGCATAATAGAAAACAAAGCAAAACTTTGGGTACACAAGTCCTTCTTCAGGTTATTTCTGAGTTTGAAGTATGACTTGTGTCTGAAATCTTGTCCAAAATTTTCATTTGTACTTGTTGATTAATGAAGTATAACACTTGCTGGTTTACTTACGAACTTTGCCCTACATATGTCCTAGCTACAGCGAAATATGACTCACACATTGATTTTACAAATACATGGAAAATGATTCTGTAAACATTGAGACCGGTCACTCTTTCTTGTGAGGAAATATGGGGAACCGCGTGGAATTTTCTGTGAGATTTTCCTTTCAGATGCTATGGGGATGTTTTCCACATGGTGAAGATTTCTCCTATGCATTCAGGGAGTGGGGGACGTAGTACATCTTTTCTTCCAAAACCACAGTGATATTTTGGTACCTATAGATGACAAGGAAGAAAGACATCCACATCCTCATTCTATCACAGTTCACATTAATCAAAGCTGATATTAATACAATTTCATGGTCCCAGATAAATGTGATCTTTAAAATACACTGTCAAAGCTTTCAAACGTACTTTAAAAAGTTCTTAAAACTGAAGCAATTGGAAAAAATGTCTATTAGCTTATTTATCTATTTTAATTCACTGAAACCTTTAGTAAAAAAGAGACTCCAAATATTTTCTTATTTCAGCTTTTCCAGAACTTTTACTTTTGATTGATAAAAAAAATTGTTTCAGATGGCCATATCCAGAAGCTCATGGAGACAAAATATTCAGTCCCAGAATAAATAATTCTAAATATGGTAGGAAAATACACTTTCTTTGCTACAAGTGGTGCTTCCTTTAGGCAGAATTTGGCTGGGTTGACACTCTTTGGAGAGTGTAATGTCACTACTTCCATGGACCCGTTCTATTCACTACGAGTCTATCTCTTTTCAGAATTTTAAGACACTAAAAAGTAAACTGAAGGAAGTAGATTACAAATGATATTGTCTGGATCTTTTCAGCTACTAAGTTTATTTTTCCACATTTCTCTAGCTGTATGCAGACTTTGTGGTTCATATATGAAAAAAAGAATAGCTTCCTCTTCCCAGTACTATCAACACATATGTTCTCAGGGTATTCCCAGTCAAATGTTTCAGGAACATGTGGCAAGAAAGTAGGAGCAAAAATAAACATTGAAATAAATGGAGGATGATCAGTGTGTAGAACAGGGTGCATTTTACAACTACTAACCAACAGTAAAATACTTTACAGAACTAGAGCAATAAACAAACTTGAAATTCTTCATTTGTGGTAAGAGAAATACACAAGTCAAAGTTAAGTTGAATTTGCCTAAAGATATCAAGCAGGCCAGAGAATTTTACAGCAGACCATCCCTGCTTTTACTTCCTTTCTACTTCGGTTTGCATTTGCATTCATTCAGAAGTTCTCTGTTCATCCAAGATGGGTGGTAAAATAGACGAGAAGTTGAACTGGATTAAGCAGCGTGCCCCTCTTGCAAAGAAGGTGGCCGGCTGCATATTGGCCTGCATTAACAGGAATTCAGCCAGCAGGCCCAGGGAAGCAGTTATTCTGCACCATGTGACACCAGTGAGACCACATCCAGAGTACTGGGCTGCATTTGGGAACCCCTGGCGCAAGACATGAAGATGGACGTAGTGGAGTGCCTATAGTGAAAGGCCACCAAGACATATGACCACGGACATATGACTTAACAGGTTCAGAGAACTGGGTTTGTAAAGGAGAAGTGATAGCACAAGAAACAATGAATACAGATTGGAACGTGGCAAATGCTGGTGAGAAATAAGGCTAAGCTGTTTCACCATGAAGTTAGTCAAGCACTGGAGAAGGTTGCTCCACCCTTGGAGATATGTAAAATTTGATTGAACGAGGCTCTGAGCAACTCCCTCCAGTTAGACCTGCTTTTAGCAAGAGGTTGGATTAAGTGACCCTGAGTGGACTCCTCCAACTGAACTTATTCTATGGTTGTATGACTTTATCTCTGTATGAGACATAGAAGGAGGCTAAAAGTTATTTACCCTGTCATTATTTCTTGTGAGGTAGCATAAAACTTTCAGGATCTGCCCGCATTTCAGTGCACATTCTGAACTGGCTGATATTATGTTCAAAGTATTCCTCCTGCCTCTCTCCCTCTCTTCTGTCTGTGGACAGGAGGCAGTGGTTTCACTGAATTTACTTCTCTTCCTGCACTGTAGTAAACAGAAGTAGTATGCATAGCATTCCTCCTCTGTTCTACATGGCTACTAAATGCCCAGCCTTGAGTTACAAGTTTGTTTGAAAATACCACGTTAACGGCTGATACGAGGACATTGACCTATACTGAATTCAATGCAGTTGTGCCAATTTACAGGACTGTCTGTACTTCATGTTTACTTTTTCATCTACTTTGTATCATTTTCTCAGAGTAATATTGTCTAAAATTACTTACTGTATTTAAATTAGTGCTTTCTAATACACAGAACAAACTAGTTTATAAACCCAGAGATTTCCTTTTTTCCGCTCACTCAGTTATTCAGCATATTACAAGGAGAGTTTGTAAGATATATTTAAAGATAATATCAATAATAAGTGAGATTAAAATCTAAGAACTGACTAGAAAAGTCTGACTTGGTGAAACTTTTACTAATACCCCAAAATGATGGGAAACACAACAGCATTTGCCTCATGTACCTTTAGCCATTTAAAGCTGGCTAATTTAAACTAATCTCTGGGTGCTCTCTAAAGTCAACCGGGAATCATAAGCACCTCTAGAGAAAAATCATTCCTGTAATAGATATACAGTTTAGCATGGCATGAATCACCCTCTAAAATCTCCCATCTTTTACACTAACTTTAGGTAGAGTCTAGATAATCTGAGTTAATCTAGATACCTAATTTTTGTTATACTTCAGAAAAATGTGATGAATTCCATGCACTGACTGGAACATCCCTTTCAGTGTCATTGAATACAATTTCCTGGTGCTTCGGACAGCTAAGTGTTATAAATCCTGTAGGAAGAAAATCATGCTGTATTTTAAAGGCTGGTGATCTGCACCAAAAAAAACCCTACTGGGAAGCTGTTCAAGAATCTCTGATGGAAAGGTAGGAAGCTTGTCTCCAGTCCCTCAGGATCTTGAATTTCTTTTCCCATTTATCCCTTTTCTTTTTGTAGTAACATTATCTTTAGTTTAGAAAGTTCTTTCCACTCATAAAATTTACCCTGCTGTATTGATATAGAGCAGTAACACCTGCAGTTTTCCCAAATTGAACAACCTGAGCTGTTTTAGTCTACTGAAACCCTCCAACCTTTTTCCTTTCCCATGATCAAGTAGTAGGCCTGCCTTGCAGCTATTTTCTGATTTGAATATGTCTTTCATGGCTGCTGGCTGTCAGAAGCTGTACACAGATGCCTCATCCTTTCTAGTAAAAAAAAAAAAAAACAAACAAAAAAGTGCAACAGTAAGCATTGTTTTGTGCATTTTTTTAAGCCACGTATCATAACATTTGGATAAGGGTATAATTTCTGTTTGCTCACAGTTGAAAGCTCATGATCCTGATTAGCAGAAAGATTTAGTTTCCCAATGCACAGAGCTGCCGTGCAAGGGAAGAAAAGAAGCCCTACATCTTCTTAGATGGTACCAATGGTAGGTTACCAGGACATTGTAGGGAGGAAGGAACTGTATTATAAATTGTTTGAAGAGATTCTGAGAATTGCTTGCAGAAGTCAAGTGAAAATAAAACCACACCAGACTACCAAATATCTTTTATATCTAAGCCATATTTCCTGGTAAATCCTGTTCTTTCTTCAAAATGGATATGTGGCTAGATCCAGAGTGAGAAATATGCAAGAGAAGCTAGTAGAGGAGGTAGATGCATGTATGAATGTAGATTACATAGACAAGTAGGAAACATCTGCTACAAAAGCAGGCCTGACTGAAAACCTGAAAAATCACGCAATGGAGCCCCCAAAAAAGGAAATTGTATTAACCCAGCGGCGTGGTTTGTTATTTTTGTTTGGAAGAGTTTAGTGGTTTGTTGTGGTTTTTTTTTTTTTTCACAGGGGGATCCAAAACATCCCCTTCCCTTGCTTCTCTAACTTTATTTCAAGATTCTGCCAAAACATTCATTTCTAATTAAGGTGATATATTTTGTAAATCTCTTCTGATGAAAAAAAAGAAAAGAATATTAAAATAATTTAGTTTCCATCTTTTCTTGGCAGTAAGACTAATTTTTCCTACTAGCTTAAAACAGCAGCATAGTAAAAAAAAAATCAATTAACGATAAGGACATTATAGGACATTTAAAATATTACCTTACAGTGAACCACTGAGACTGCTGAAGTTACTAAATTTTCAAGAGTATGTTCATAGACAAGTTATAGCAGAAGGATTGTAGTCGTGTTGTTTTGAAGTTGCCACCAAACATATCTTTCAGGAAAAGATAGTATCTTTTATTAGACCAATGGATATTACTTCAAAATCATACAAGCTTTTGGCTCAGAAAACCTTTAGGAATCACAAAAGGACCCTAGAGTCCAAATGCTTTTCTAATTTCTTTGGCTATATTGACTGGAGTGATATTAGTAAAAACTTTTGGTAAACTTAAGCTAACTTAACATTTGAAGCAACCTTATCAGGTTGCATGCTCTATTAGAAAGGATTTAGACAGTTCAGGGCCATCTTTTATTTTCTTACAATCACCGGAAGTATGTAAATAAATAAATAAACAATTGGCTTCAAGTGTTCTTCCCAAACACATTGTTGCCAAAGGTGGTCATTAGGAACACCCAAAGGAAAACAAGTTTTCATAGATTTTCCAGTCTGAAGAGGCTGCTGGCAATGAGGAAGGGGATAAGAGGGATTGCTTAACTGAAGACAAAGGAAATGAAAGACTACGTCCAGAAAGCCATCATGAGGTTATGCAAATGAATATTTCAGAATGGCACTATGTAAAACTCTGAGGTGCTTTTCATCCTATGAGCACATGAGTACACATAAGTACAAGCAACTACCCAGCACCTTGCTCCCTGTGATGAGGTGCCAGAATCACCTGCATTCCTATCCCTACCACATTAAGCATGGCTGCAGAGAAGTACAAGCGCTATGACTATAAATATAATGGCATATAATCAGTGCTAGAAGTTGTTGCTATGCCTTTTTAATGAACATAATTGAGGTTCAATAGCAATGTTTTTCTAAGTGCTGATACATGTCAAAATGCATTAGTTTTAATACAGTTGCTCATTGTTTTGCTATCCAATAAAAGAATGTTATGAAGCTGTGATACATTTACTAGATCTAGCAAAATAAAACAAATCATAATGGAGCAAATTAGCGCACGCACACTACAAAACTAGTAATAAATATTTACAGCTGAGAAAGGTAATACAAGTCTTGATCAGAATGAGTCAGTGAAAGTATATTATAAAGCTAGTATATGGTGACATAGTAGTCACTGAAAGGTCCACAATACAAAAAAAAAAAAGGAAGGAGAGTGCAAGGGTTACAGGAATCCTGATGAGGTGGTAGTCGTACAGAACTAGGAGTCAGTAGCATGGTCAAAGAAGAAACTATCCCTCAGCCTTTTTATAAATGAGACTGGAAAAGCAACTGCAATTGCCTTTGAAAACTGCAGGCAAATAATTCTTTACATTTGGGACAGGAATTATATAAGGCAGCAGTGAGTTGTACACCTCTTTTGTTATACATATTCAAGAATGAAATATTCATATTACAGTTAGCTACCATAATTATTAAGGGATTTTTTGTCTGCCCTAAAGTAGGAAATGCAGAGTGTCAGTTGCTTAGCTTGACCAGATTAACCTTGAGATAGGAAGGCTGTTGATCTCTTGAAATACAAGTGAAATAAAATTTAGGGAGGGAAAAACAAACAAACAAACAAACAAAACAAAACAAAACCAAAACCTCTCTACACTTAAAAACAATGTGGTCAATATTTCATCATATTCATTATATAAAAAAATACAAAAGCGAAACAAAGAGGTATACAGTGGGTATAATGTAACCGAGATTGGAAATCAGAGAAATGATAGAATTTATCTAATTTACAACAGGGATCATATGAAATGGTTTGGAAGAGATGAGGGTCAAATTCAGTGAGTGGAGAGACTTCTTTCGATTCCACATCCCTAAACTAAAATAAATAAAAAAAAAATTGAAATCTATATATAAACCAAGTAAATGAGAAAAGTTGTTTGCAAGAACAAAAAATCCCACAACTGTAGTAGCAGGTATTTCCTCATCTCCTGGACCAGGGATAACAGGACCACTATGTGTAAGTGGTTTGTGAATGCCTACAGCATATGTTCATTTTCATTGCTTTTTTCTTTAGTTTATTCGTCTTTATTGTAGTACTGCAGGTCAATAAGATGGGCATTGATATTCTGCAAATATGGAAGAACCATGCACTCCAACTCTAAAAGGGACAAAAGAACTGTATTAATTGCACAGTTCCATGTTTCTGACCATAAAAGCACAGCGGAGATCCTGCAAACTGGCAAAAGGAGCTGTAGCTGTTGAAAAAGTACTTCAAAGCTTCAAAGGTAGAAGAAAGGAAACTGCGAGAAGTGAAATGTCCTTCCCTACATTTCCTTTAAGGTCTGAGAACCACTCTGGGAACCCACAGTGTACTTAGAAATAGGTGTTTAACATTCAGGTACTGACCTATGACACACTGTGTGCCTCAGTGCCTCTGGAATCGAGGACAGGGACAGGGAAGGACAGGGAACAGCAAAGCACACGTGCCCTACAAACCCTACTGCGGTGGCAGCTGTGCACTGACAGACGTCCTATATGTAAGATTTTTGCAGATGTGGCTTGCGCTCTGTATACGTGGAAAACACTTTTATACTGATATAATCCTACATTAGTATAAATGGTATAATTGTGTTTTTATCAAGGGTGTATACACAGTTATTATGTTTATATTTCTTGGGCCAAAGGACTCCAACAGAAGTGGGGTGGTTTTGTACTCAACACAGAATATATGCTGTTATATCAGCATTTCTGAAGGTCATAAATAAATTACGGTACAGGTATGTTGCATGCTGCATATATGCCTAATATTGTGGGCACCCAGCACAGATTTCACATGTTTAGAAATACAAATTGGCTTTCTTTTTCTTTTTTCATTAAGTCGTGAAAGCAAAGAGTTACCAAATATACATGGTGACTGAGGTATGACAAGTTTCCAGTTTCTGTAGAATGACATAAATTAGAAGAATTCAAAGCTCATAATAATTTCCCAATATATCTATTTCAGTGCAGCACAAAAGGCCTAAAACGGTGAGCTGCCAATGACTAACACAAGCTAATTGCTATTTGTATACTTCAAGGTAGTTGAAGGGCAAGTAATTCAGTTGCTGTAATAGCAAAAGTAAGTCATTAACTCGTGGAAAGATCTCAGCTAACTTGGAGAGTAAAGAAATAACTATAGAAGTACTTTATTTTGCAAGGCAAAAGTGGCTGTATTTGGTTTTAATGGGTTTTGCTAATTAAAGAGGTAAACAATTTTACTATGGAAATATAGTTCCCAATGTTCATAGAAACTTCCCAAATCTCTGATGCTCCTGAAAAGTCCCATGTCTTTGCAGAACAGATGTGAAAGGAGCAGTCTGTGATAGAGGTCTGAGCAACCATTCTTGAAGAACAAGAAACAAGAACAAGGTGCTTATTATGAGAAAGCCCTACAATACTGCAGAGCTTTGTTTTCCCATGGTGTAATAATGTGTACTATGTAAAAAGCCCTTAATAATAGATATAATTTTTCTCTAATTCTGTCAATACTTACAGTCAACCGGTTCTTCACATACTCCTCTGGTCTACAGTCACAGTCAGTGCTCTCTAGGTGAAATACTATTTTCTCCCCAGTTGTCTTTCACAAGACGTAAAAATGCTGGTACCCTCCAGGAAGGTGTTGGAGTGATCTTATTAAAGCTGTAAACTGAGGCTCAAAGATCTCATTAAAAAATAAAAGAAAATGTATCAAACATGGCAAGGAAGAGTCACATAAATATTTAATTATGTTCTTTGCTTGTATTATATTAATGACCCCAAGAAGTATCAGAGTTCTTTTTTGGCTAAATGCTATGCAAACTTACAGAAAGTGTCTATGACACAGACAGTTGTTACAGTAATTACAGCAGCAAGTCCAGCACTGAAGAAGGAAACAGTGGGAATAGAGACGAGTCTTTAAAATAGATAATGGTATGTGTGCTAAGGCCATATCTTTGTAAACTCATCAAAAACCAGTTCAAAAAGGTACCGCTGATATATATGCAAGAAGAGAGAGATTCTGTTTGTCAAGCAGCAGCCCTTCCCCCTGGCATGTCCTGTTCCCCTGATCCTTTCTGTGAGCAATATGCTGGCTGTGCAGCCTGCGGTCCTGGCGTCTAATGTCAGCATCTCTCCAGACCTGACTCACTGCAGTGCTACGATTTTTAGATTTCTTTCATGTGTTCAGCTTCTAATGAGAACAAACAGCCTCCTATAAAATTGAGTCTCTGTATTTCTTCAAAGCTCAGTGGTTCTATATCGTCTTGATGGCACATTTTACAAAGTTATCCCTATTGTAATTATTTTTTTGGGGTGTTCTGTTGTGTACTTTACAAAGACATAACCTTGTTTAATTTAGTGTTTGTTTTTGAAACAGGTTAATTAAACCAGTAGAAATATTTTTTTTTCAGAGTACATAAGGCTTATTTTAGTTTGGTTTAGGTAAATTAAGAGGAAATTTGAGCTAAATGAAGCACAACAAAAGAAGAAAGAGACAAAAGCAAAGCCTAGTCTACATGCTAAATTTCTGCCAGCATAGCTAAGTAAATGAAGTCCATTAAAAATCACAGCAGCAGCAACATCGCTATCCTAGTTGAATAATGGTAACATAGATACAGCAACAAAAAAAGTTCTTTACTGTATAGCTTATTTAATTCAGGTACAAACTCTGACAAATTGTGAAGTTGCTATAAATGGAAAGTAATTTCCAAAATTGAAATTGGAATAAATGGAATTTGGTATAAACAGAAAGCTTGGAAAGTTTTCTGGTACAGGTTTTCAGTATGGACAGGCTGTCAAATTCTTTCTGCTACGGTTAAATGCCTAAAGATGGATTCAAACAAATGTCAGAGCATGAATGGACCTCCTGAAATCTTGCTGTGCTTGTCATAGCAGCCACCTTCAGTCCTCCCTTTCTCGGAGGGTTTACGGATCTCCAGTTCACCAACAGTTTCATGAGCTAGATTATAATCCTTTATAACCAGGATTTAGTGAGCAAGAAGTCTCAAAAACAAAACAAAAAAGGAAAGTTTTTTGCCCCTGATTAAATGATGACACTCACTGTTGCAGAATGTTGTATAAACCAGAGGTATAAACAGTTTTGAAAAGTGGTTATTATGGTGGATGGATTAATATTAAACAACGTAGCTTGGTTACAATAACCAGCGCAGGAAGCCTGAGAAGTGCAAGCAGCTAGAAACCACGAGGCTGTCCCAGAAACAAACCCCTCCAGGCACGCTCTGTTTCTGGTATCTCAGTAGCCCATGCTAAAGAGAGTTGGCTACTGTGGTCTTTGGTCACGGCAAGTATCGTCACTCATACTAAATGAGAGGTTTGCAAGCCCAGCCTGTTGGACTGCAGCAGTTTAGGAAGTGCTCAGGAAACAGCTCCACCAGCAGATCTGAGGTGAGATCTGAGGGGACAGGTGACGAATCAGCCAGGGGTGAAGCGGCAGGCACTTAACACCGCTCTTGGCAGAGCACATCATCCTCACTACCCTGCAAAAAGTTTGCATTGAAAATAAAGCCAGAACGCTGCAGCCCTTCAGAAGATGTATTCGTCTAAGAGTGCTTCAAGTCCATTTCCACATCGTGATTTCCAAATAAGTATTCCCTCTGCTCCATATAGTTTCTGTCCTTTGTCCTGTCCTAGGAGACTTGCTTTGCCATGGTAATTTTCCTGACAGAAGGTGTCAACCTGTATCCAGTTCAACTCTGGTTTTAAAGACTCAGGCTAATATATGCATCTACGTATACACCTAAAGGTATATACATAAAGGCCTGTCTATATATTACAATATTCTTCCATACTATAAATATATTCCTTATGTCATAGTTTGTTTAACATTTTATTTATCTTCACGTTTTCTTCCACTATATATGAAAAAAACAACCTCATATATTAAACATGATCTGTCAAAAATAGGTTTAAGAAACTACATTCTGAAGAAAGAGAGTGTCTGTAACAATTTTTAATAAGATGAAAAAAGAGAGATTTTATAAGTTAGGTGGTCCATAATGTTGATGTTTGGACAATAATTATTTTTAAAATATTGAGAAAAACCATTGATAGCCCTTAAGCATAGTTCCTCCCTATGGCTTAATTGTATGCAAACTGATTTTTTTGGGGTTTTTCTTTTTCTTCTATGACAGTTAAAAAGTAGACGTGTGTTAAAAGTTTAAAAGGAGAAGAACCACTGTCATCTTTCTGAAATAGCAGCAAAAGCAGTATGGACAACTAGATTCTTACCTATAGTCAGGTGGATGAAATAAACAGCTCCATCAGATGATAAAAAATATAAATATGGACAGATTTGACATGAGCTAGTGCAGCAAAAGCTCTCAAATTTGTTTATCATGCTTAATATTCATAGCAACAAATGAAAGTTGTAAAACTCTACTTGTGGTTTCCTGGAATAATTAGTAGTGGAGGGAGATACCAACAATTTGGCTTTGAAACTTTGTGATATTTGATACAGGTAAAAATATCAAAGGAACAGCTGTAATTTACATGCATGAATGTTATTATAGAGCTCTGACAGACTGGTCATTTTCAAACTTCTAGAAGCCAAAAAAGTTAATAAGATTACACTGTTCTTATTACACTGAAGAATGCTTTATAATATCAGCCAACATAGCATGTGTAGACCCACCTTCTGTTCCTTTTTCTTTATTTTCTGATTTTTTAAATATCTATTGTATAATACACATGATACAGCAGGGCAGCAATACGGTAAATAGAGTGTGGAGGGTAGAAGAAGGGGAAGAAACTCATAAACTACTCCCTTTCATATCCATCCATGGGCCGTATATGAATATCATTACATGGCCCTGATCCTAGGTGACATTATTTACTTTGCAGATCCTAAAGATATATGAATAGCTGAAAGTTCAGTTCCATGAGTGCAAAGAATTTTTTGCTGTATTCCATTTTTCCTGGTTCCATAAGGAGGTTATGTGTTCAGAGAGGAGATCCATGAAGTAAGTCATAGGCCCTGATGGCATTTCCATCTGTTACTTTCACTGCTCCTGCCCAAGATTTATTTCCCCAAACTTCATTTTTTTTTCTTTAGAAAAAGAGTATCACTGTATTATTACAATGCGGACTTAGTAAAGCATATGGGATTTATAAAACATTGTGTATGTATGGTGGCATGTCAATAATCAGGGAAACATCACTGACTAGTTATACTCCTTTGTATGCTGCGATTGGATGTTGAGAGTAATAATCTTCCAATACATGTCTCTGCTTAGTTCATTGAAATGTTTACAATATTTCCACAAAAAAAAAAAAAAAGGAACAATAGTTTTTGCACAAGGAGTAGCATGGCCCAGTTTTCAGCTGTGATTTAGTTTAGCGAGTTAGGTTAGCTAGAGATCCACCAATCCACCACTGGTGCCAGCGACAATACTTGTGGTTAGCTCTTGTCTCCCCTCTGAGCTGCCCAGGGAATACTGCCACATCGGTTTTCTATTTTTGGTATTTTGCTACTACTCACTAACATAGAAATTATAAAATAAAATCTGGGTAAACACACCATAAGTTTAAACTTCCCATTTAGACATTTTGTTGTTGCTCAAACATAATTTTTAGACCAAATTTCAGTTTCCTTCTCACAGACAAGGCCATTTTTCTTGAGTACCTTGAGAGCTAAGGAAGCTTTGAACTCTCAAAGAGTTCCAACTAAATAGGGTTAATAAATAATTTACTTAGCTTGATTTACAGGGCCAGATTTTCTTTTTGCTCATGCCAGTTATACGCTTGTATAGCCATGTTAACTAAAGTGATTTCTTTCTGTGAAATTAATGATTTCCCCTACTTCCAATAAAAAGAAAGAAAAGGAAAAGCTATGAGTACTCTCTTATGCTCTTTCCCCTCTTTCTTTTTTTTTTTTTGATAGATTTGATTACAAGAGCAGACTTATGACATTTTGTAATGAAGAAGTTAAGAACAGATAAGGAATGTAGTTCCTCATTTGTGGTACATGGTGATTCTATGAAGTAAGATGATAGTTGTGAATGATACAATTCAATAAAATTTGGAAAAGGTGCATTAATTTCAAATGAAAGACAAATATCCATAAGGATACGCTTTGTAGGTGGGAGTGTAATGATTTTCAGTGCATTTCTCTTGAATATGATGATTGGGGCCATATTTCAGTAATTATTAGTAGCTTGGTTCACAACAACTCAAAGACCTTGTGCTCCTTTCTGTGTCTTCCCTGTATACTTGACAACTTTTTTGCATCAGTCTTCACTGGCAATCTCTCTTCCCACACCTCTTGAGTGGATGGACAACAAAACAGGGACTGGAAGAGCAAATTCCTTCCCACTGTAAGAGAAGATCCAGTTCATGACCACTTGAGAAACCTGAATGTACAGAAGTTTATGGGACCTAACTAGATGCATCCCAGAGTACTGAGGGAATTGGCTGGTGTAGTTGTCAAGCCCCACTCCATGAGATTTGAAAAGACATGGAAGTCAGGTGAAGTCCCTGGTGACTGGAAAAATTAAAATATTGCACGCATTTTTAAAAAAGGAAGAAAGGAGGACCCTGGGAACTAACGACCTGTCAGCCTCACCTCTGTGCCTGGGAATATCATGGAACTCCTAGATAGCAGTTCTAGGAGTTCTGGATATACTCTACATAGGAGTATATCCAGATACTCCTAGAAGCTATGCTAAGGCACATGGAGAACAGGCAGGTGATCTGAGACAACCAGCATGGCTTAACCAAGGGCAAGTCCTGCCTGACCAACCTAGTGGCCTTCTATGATGGAATGACTACCTCAGTGGACAAGGGAAGTGCTACAGATGTCATCTATCTATATTTCTGTAAGGTCTTTGGCACGGTTCCCCACAACATCCTTCCCTCTAAACTGGACAGATATGGATTTGATGGGTGGACTGTTTGGTGGACGAGGAATTGGTTGGATGGTCTCATCCAGAGGGTAGTGGTCAACAGCTCAATGTCTAGATGGAGATCAGTGACAAGTGGTGTCCCTCAGGGGTCTGTTTTGGGACCAGTACGGTTCAGTATCTTCATCAATGACATGGACAGTGGGACTGAGTCTACTGTCAGCAAGTGTACAGATGACACCAAGCTGAGTGCTGCAGTTGACATGTCTGAGGGTCGAGATGCTATCCAGAGGGACATGAACATGCTCGAGAAGTGAGCCTGTGTGAACCTCATGAGGTTCAACAAGGCCAAGTGCAGGGCCCTACAACTGTGTCAGAGCAGCTGTCAGTATCAATACAGGTTGGGGGATGAAGGGACTGAGAGCAGCCCTGCCGAGAAGGACTTGGGGGTAGTAGTAGATGAAAAGCTGGACATGAGTCGGCAATGTGTGCTCACAGCTCTGAAAGCCAACCGTGTCCTGGGCTGCATCAAAAGAAGCATGGCCAGGAGGTTGAGGGAGGTGATTCTGCCCCTCTGCTCTGCTCTCATGTGACCCCACCTGGAGTACTGTGTCCAGCTCTGGAGCCCTCAGCACAGGAAAGACACGGACCTGTTGGAGGAGGTCCAGAGGAGGGTCATAAAAATGGTCAGAGGGCTGGAGCTCCTCTCCCATGAGGAAAGACTGAGAGAGTTGGGGTTGCTCAGCTTGGAGAAGAGAAGGCTCCAGGGAGACCTTATTGTGGCCATTCAGTACTTAAAGGGGGCTTATAAGAAAGATAGGGACAAACATTTTAGCAGGGCCTGTTGCAACAGAAAAAGGGGTTATGGCTTTAAACTAAAAGAGCATAGATTGAGACTAGATATAAAGAAGAAATTTTTTACAGTGAGATGGTGAAACACTGGCACAGGTTGTCAAGAGAGGTGGTAGATGCCCCATCCCTGGAATTGTTCAAGGTCAGTTTGGACAGGGGTCTGAGCAACCTGATCTAGTTGAAGATGTCCCTGCTCATTGCAGGGGGAGGTTGGACTAAATGACCTTTAAAGGTGCCTTCCAACCCAAGCTGTTCTATGATTCCACGATTTTCCCCAAACAGGAAATTTGAAGTGATTGTGGATTACGTGGCTGGGAAACTATTTCCTCTTTTCTGAATTCTTTTCCAAATGAGAGGTACAACTGGTCTTATAGCAGCCTTGCTCCAACAACACAGTGAGGCTTTTCACTGACTTTTCAGTTACAAAATCTCTTGACAAATATAAGCCTTATCTTCCCTCATTCCTTACAGGTGTTGAGGTGAGTAAGGATGTCCTGCTACTCATGCTTTTTTACTGATTCTGTACCTTGTCAGAATATCCCTCATGGCTTTGTATGCTTTGTTATACAGATAAGCCTCGTCTTTCACTTAGTTACTTTTTTTACAATTTTTCAGACCTTGGTATGAAAGTTTTATGATGTGGTGGAGCAGGAGTTGTGTTATATGTCAGACACAATAGTCATTTGAGTAATTGTGATTGCATTAGGGTTAATGTTTGTGTCTATCAAACAGCGCAGAAAAGTGTTGCAGAAAAAAATAAGTAAATAAAGCAGAAGTTCAGGCTGCTCTTTCTGTGAAATAATTGCGTTTGTTCTTCACAGAGAGTCCTATTTTTTTGTTTATAATAGATCCAGGCTTTAAGTTTCATGTTCACTGAGGTAAGTACTCACAATAATGGTTACGGTGTTCTTTACATATTAAATAATTTTGCCTTCCTTTTCTTATAGTTTTTCTTTTTTTTTTTGGTTTGTGTTTTTTTTTTCTTCCCCCTCCCCCCAATAGAGAATTCTCTAGTAAGAATTAGTTTTCTAATAAAATCAATGCTAGTTCATTATTACTGATACCATTAAATTGATAATTGAAAGTGCCTCTAAATTATTTTTTTAAAACTTGTCATGTCTTTACGTTCAAGAAAGAGAATAAAAAAGAAAACAAGAATGAAATAAGGTGAAATGCTAAGGTTTCTATTCTGGTTTGTCAAGAAAAGCAGGGATTTACAAAGTAGTACTGTGAGATTCATCTCCATTCACTTCAGTTGTCTAAAACTTTTGTATGTGGGTCCATGTGGGTTCCCTGTTTTATCTAGGCAGAGAGATGGGTACCTCAAAAATTATTTTCTCATCCATTTTAGAAACTTAACGTTTCAAGTAAGATGAACCACTTTATGGACATCCCTGTCTCTGTCCCTAGACTAGGGCCTGTATACCCAGCCTTTTTATAGGTAACAAAGGATTCGGTCATCTTAACACAGGACATTGCAGGTAACCAGTGTAAGCCCTAGTGTAACTTACTGCTCTAGAGGTCCCCAGGTCTCCTAAATATCTCATGTCATTTTAGCCAACCTCATACAGATATGCTACAGAGCCTAAGCTGAGGCATGGCAAGAGACTCTGAAGTGCCTAAACCACCACCAGACGCCTGTTTTAATGAAGTTTAGTTTTGGGGTTGCCTTAGGTTTCAGCAACTTTATATGTAATAGCAGTGGTGGTGCCACAGACAAAAATCTATCTATCTCCATCCTTTCCAAAGTTTCCTGAAGTTTTTTGGAATATCATGCAAAAATTCTGAGATGGCTGCATGAAGGAAAGTTTGGGTCTGGAAGTTGCGTAGCCAAAAGGAGATATGGCTGAATCTGACCTTCTCAGGTGTCAGCCATTGGCTCTTCTCTTTCCAATTCGCAAGTTTGCACGCAGCCAAATCAGGCATCCTAGCTCCATGTTACCCAGCCCCATGCTTCCAGTTCTAGATTTAGCATGGACATTTCTTTGTGGTGGCAGAAATTAGGTCTTAGACATTTCTTTGGAGAAGATCTTCTAGCAATACTTAATGCTCTGGATACAGCATAAACTATTCTACCTGTAGTGTCTCCAGGCCCACAAAACCTGGCGTGGCCTGGTGTGCACTTAGTTGAGGTCTCTCAGTTTGAGGTTTCCATCATGGCGCTCTATTGTGTGGTGTAGACGTGGCCTTAGGCAGACTCCCACAGGCTTACGCAGAGGGAGGGAGGGGGCCTTTTCTGCAAACCAGTACGGTAAACCACATCTTTAATTTCACTTAGGCACTGTGGGCCACCCCTTTACTCTGCTCCTCAAGTCGCCCAGTACGCGTGGCGTCATCCTGCTCCAGACCTGTACAGGTGCATGAGGAAAAGGAAGAGGCTGCCTGTGTTCTTTTCCCTACTTGGCACACCTTGCATTGCAAGCTAGGATTTTGCCTTGAGCATCCGTTCTAAGAGAGAATATCATACAAATAAAAGCAAAGACTTTCATTCCATCATGTCATTAAATAATAATCCCAAAGTAGAAATTATGTACAGCGTCTGCAAGATTTATTCTTTATATTAAACGTTGTCTGTTTTTAATGTTCACTTGTAAACCCTCTGGCTCTCATTGCAATAAAACTAATCTTCAAAGTTCTGAAGCAATATGAAGTTTCCCAATGCTCCTTAAAAAACCTCACCCAGTTTCGAAGGTGTCCGATTTCAGAAGCTGATTACTTGGCTGAATAAAAAATCTTTACTCACCTGTTCAAGTCATAAACTTAAATCATCCAAAAAGCTGCGTTTTTTGCATGGAGAGAAACTGTGACTGACCACAAGTGCTAGGAAAGTATTTGTCTACTGAATGAGTGACTGAGGAGATGCAAATTAGTTGCCTTGAATAGCGTACAAAAATAGCATGTTACCTTTGTAATTTGTTTATATTTGTCTTTTTCCACTGATGTTTTTATTTGCATTACAGTTGTGCCCGATCTAGGCCAAGACAGGTAATGTGTTGGCACACGCAAAGATACATTTCCTTGCCCAAAAGAACTGTTTATTTTCAGACAAGAAACCAATACAGCAGGGGGGAGAGGATAAAGGTAAATCTGAAAAGATAATGCAGCTGCATGAGTAACTAGTGCCTAATGGTTTTGATTAAATTAATTTGTTTTTAATTAGTTATATAACTCTTGCTTGACTCTCCCACATTGTGTTTGCAGAGTTGGCAGTTAGGAAAACCATCTCCCGGTTTGTACATTTCATCTGGAAATCATTTAGAAACAATAAACAACTATATGATGCCATTTTACTGCAGAGTGCTTTTTTCTCAGAAGTCTATTGCTGTACAACACTGTTGCTCTCATTTCTAGCCCTCAAATCTGGTATTGAGGTGCTCGTAAAAGTGCAGACTTTTGCCACACTTTATTTTACTGGGCTACCAAACTCTCTGAGACATAACCAAATGATATAAACAAAGAAATAGTCTATTTCTATATGTGTCAAACGTAAGCATAGAAATGAACCAAATATATCTTGATTGGCTTCTGCCCTCAAATTCCCCCCCATATAGGGGGAAATGGAAACTCTGCCATGTGGAATACAAGAGCACGAGAGAAAGCAATATTCACAAGATTGATGGGATGACATCTCCAGCAAACTGAGTGTAAACCCCTACACGAATAAAGTTGCTAACTAAGGCTCCAAGCCCTTATTTAGTAAGATGCTGTAAGCACCCATATGGTTGTTCTAAAGCTTAAGTCCTGTTTCCATGCTTGTATTCCTAATTAGTCATATGTAGTGCTTTGCTGAATTGGGGCCAATAAGAAGACATTGCTGAGTAACCCCAATACATTTAATCAGTATCAGTGATCTGAACCACATGCCTTTATTTGGTTTAAACTGTTATCCTAAAAAACACATTGCACTATTTCTGGTGAGTGTCTTACTTGCTCCTTTTAGATTTTTATTCCTTTGGGCACTTTGAATACTTAAGATGTGAATAATGTATGTTACATGCTATTTTAAACTAGGGGGTTTGTTTGCGTTTTTGTGGGTTTATGTTTCGGTTTTTAGGGGAGGTAATTTTCTTTTTTTCTTTTCTTTTCTTTTTTTTTTTTTTGTACACTACTGACTAATCTCTTTTACAGAAACTTAAAAAAAAAGAGAAGAGGAAAAGAAGACATTCACGTTTGATTTGGGAGGAAGCCAGTGTCAACGTGACCAATGATGGGAACACTGATGATATGTTGGGTGCGTCTTTCAACTTCTGGAACATGTAGAAGCCTGTTAAATGGGGCTGAGAGATCCTGACAAAAGAGCTCACCTGGCAATAAAACTCACTGCAGGGAATAAGGAAAAAAAAAAACAACAAAGCTTGTAAGGTTTTAGATTTCTCTTATTTCTACACAGGTCTCAAATCAGAGTAGTAAAAGTAGCTGTTACAAGTGAATATTCTGTGTATCGCTGATATGAAAAAGGATGCAATGTTCTTTCTTCCTCAGTAACATCCCCAAAATATTCTTTGCTGTCTTTAGAATGACTCATGGGTGAGTTTTCCTTCATAATTAAATACTTTGTAACTTCTTTTGTTTCATTACATCTAAGAAAAAAGCCTGTCAAAGACATGACCTCTCTTACTTTTCTTTGAATTCAGTGTTCACAAAATCTGTTCGCTTGTCTACCAGACGGTCTCATCATAACTAGGTTGTAGCATATACCATATACTTGTAGTACTATGAAAATTTAAAGCCAAAAATGTCCTGTGAGGTTCCCACCTCCTCTGCTTTTAGTATTGTGCAAGTGCTTCCCTCCTCCAGTTCTACTTGCCAGTGTTCCTCTATTCCAGTCTCAGCAGGTGAGAATAGTTTCCACTATGCAAACTCAGAAATCTCTACTGAAACTGAAACAGGGTATGGCTATCATATCCAAGCCAAAGTCTGACTGTGCTTTCTTGAATATAGCTGGAATAAGATAACAATAGCAGCTGAGAGGTGTTGCCACAGGTTTCTGATCAGGCTGAAGGTGCAGAATTTTAGCATATTATGAAACCATACACTGGAGTGTCATGGTTATACACTCAAATTTGTATCCCACGCAGGTATGTATGCAGTAGTGCTGTCAGTTCTATTTTTATCTTATTTGGCCATTGCATCTAAAGTGGCAGTGCTTATTGCACTTTTGTTTTCATGTGTACATATACCCTAGTTACCAACTAGTACTATGTTAGTTGCCTCATGACCTGGCCAGAGGATTTGGACTGTAATTAAAATAGTTTTTGTATTTGGTAACAAATAACCCTTAGGGCTTCATCTAACTAGGATCAAAAAAACCTAACAGATGTGAAATAAGTTGTTATAAAAGTGCAGTACAAGCACGATATGTTTACACATAATTTACACGGATCCCACCTATCTGTTAAACTGATGAATTTTACCACCTTTTCCAGACAAGGTGGACTTTGCAGTCATTTCTAAGCTAATCTAGATTCAGCGTCACTGTAGCCCTCCAGTCATCCTACCAATCGTGTCCATAGTCACCGACTATTATCTCTGGAACAAAGTAATAAATCCTCTTTTTTTTTTTTTCCTTTGGGGGTAGGAGGGGAAGAATTTAACAGCTTGAAGACCAGAGGATACAATACTTTAAATGGTGGTCTTCTATAAACACAGATGACTTGAGAACTATGGACTAGGAAGCCTAATTAAACCAGGAAGGAACGAGCTAGTAAGAAATATGCCAGGGAAAACTAAACCATAGAAAAATTGCATCTTACAGTCCTGCAGGAGGACAGAGAGTGTAACATTGCAGGTTAAATTAAAACTTGGACTGTATTGAGTATCACCAAAACTTGTCCTTGAAAGGTAAAATAGCAGATAACTACACCTCTTCCATTTTACTTGTCTGCTGTTTTTAATCCACTCCTTGTTAATCCATTTGAAACAAAACAGAGGGAATTTGTTGTATATTATCCTGTGGCTCCACTTGAACATCTTTAAATCCAAGTTATCCTTGAAAATTAATATTTCTGAATAATATTAAGCTCCTGCTACAAACCACCCCCAGCCCCCAAAACCCCTCTTGAAGAAGAGAATAATTGGCCTTTAATTCTTAGCTCTAGCATTGAAATATTTGCTATGGCCATTCATTCAAAATGAATAAAACCAATGATAAACAAAGGACTGTAGAAGTACAGTGTATAGCAATAATGTATTTTGAATTTGCCTATTTGTGTCCATCCACCTCTCATTGCTGTATGCACCATCATTCTTACTTAACCCACTGTATTCCCTCTCTGATTTGGAATGACAAATGATAGAGTCATTAGGTTGGAAGGGACCTTGGAGGGCTCCCACTTCAGACGGGGTCAAGACTGAATGTAGGTCAGGCTGCTCAGGACCTTACTGGCTCCACCAAAGGAGAAGATTCCTTGCACAATCTATTTCAATGCTTAGTTATCCTCACAGTGGAAATCCTTTCCTTATATCCAGGTGGCACCTCTCTCAGTTTGGTCTATGCCCATTGTGTCTTACCTATATCCCACTGTGCAGGGTCTGGCCCCATCTCCTTGATGCCTGTGGGAACTGGGAGCTGCTGGTCAGTCCCACTGAAGCCAACCCTGACCCAAGCTGGACAAGCCCAGGTCCTTCAGCCTCCCTTTACAGGCCAAGTGCTCCAGCCCCAGCCATTACAGCGGGCCTATGCGGAACTCGCTGTAGTTTATCAGCATCCTTGTTGTCCCGGGGGCCTAAAACTGGATGCAAGAATCCAGATGTGGTCTAACAAGAGCCAAGTAAAGTGGGATAATCACTTTCCTTCATCTATTGGCTACACTTCTGTTGATGTAGCCCAGAATGCCATCAGCCTCCACCACTGCCAGGGCACGATGGTAGACCTGACCTCTGGAATAGCTTTAAGTGATAGCTCAAAGTGATTTGGCAGTTAGTGCTTTAATTGTTCTCCTCCTCTCAGTTCACAGAAATTCCCAGGTCAGAATAAATGAAACGGGGTACAGAATGTGCAAACCCTTAGTGGGAAGTTGTAAACATTATAATTCACCTGAAAATCATGGGCTGTTTCGTGTGGACAGCAGAGATACCTACAGCATATGTGTTAATTTGTCATATTATATTAGATGGTCCAGTCAGTATGAGGCCAAAAGACAACTTCTGGCAATCTGGGAAAGCCCCTTGGACATTTAATTATTTAGATTTCTTGCCACTCTACACTTAATGCTCTTTTCATACAGAACACCTCAGTGTGGAATATCACTTATCCTTCCCTACAGTGGATGCCTTCTTTTGATGCTTTCCATCAGGTTAACTTTTCAGTGGATTAAATCTCTGTATATTTGGGCAACCTTTTGCCTAACATTTATACTATGTCTTATTATGCAACACTGATTACACTGATGACATAAAATAACTGGCCTGTGAACTGATTTGCCCGTCAAAGGCTTTCAGATGTGCAAACGTGTACGATTTCGGTCAACAATGTAAGACACCATAAAGAACCATGATCATTTAACCTGGAATATGAAGCAGGACATGAAGTTTTGTTACACAGGTCTATGAAAGTGCTAAAAGCCAGGCACATGACTATTTCAGTAAAGCAGTGCAGCACATGAAGACCTGCTGTTTTATTTCTGAGTAAGAACGGATTGTAGTTATTACAGAAATACTCAGCAAGTATTTATTTTTTAAATGCCCTATTAGTTACCACAGGCAAATTCTACCTCAACAGCTACTATTTTTGTATTATCTCACTTAATTTATTTTTTTGTTGAAATCAATGCTAGCTTGTTACATTTCAATACAGATTTGTGTGCATGTGTGTATATATGCATGTGTGTGCATGTGAGACAGGTAAGAAAGAAGGAAATCCAATTCTACTAGTGAAATGTCAAAAAAAATCAATGTTTATAAAACGTGCCACATGAGAGAACATTGTTGAAAGATGACAGTAGATTGCAGTTATTTTTAAACAAATGGTGCATTTTTATTTTGATTTGGTTTTGGTTTTTGGTTTGTTTTTTTTTTTTCTGGCAGTTTTTTTTCATCTCTTTTTTTTTGTAGCATTCGAGCTTTCTGGGGATGAGGAAGATTGTGACTGCTCCCTTTCCAGCCTGAACTCCCTCTTTGCAAAACCCCTGGGAGTACCTCATTTTTTTTTTCTCTCTCCCTCCTTCTGAGTCTCAGTAGAACAGTTTATAAATTCAGACTTTTTTCCTATAAGAATTTGCAACTATATAAAAAAAATACCAAACTCCAAAGCCTTCTACTGGGAACAGAGGATTCTCTTTTCCATGGTGACTGGTGCAAGTTGCAGTTAAAGGCTTAATGCCCCCTTTCTGCTCAATTGCCTTTCTGGCCTGGCCTGGCATGATAACCTCTTATTGAATTGCTGCAAAGGACCATAGATATCCCTCACTGTGTTAAATAATGGGAAATATCTCTCTAAGAAATCTGGAACATGGAACAGAATGAAAGCAGGAGGTATACAAACACTGCGATAGTTAATTAAATAGACTCTACAATGGGCAGCTCTAATAGACATCATGGCACCTTCTTTTCAGCAACTGCTTAAGATGCCAAAGACTGGCAGCCCTGTAAAGTAACCAGTCTGAATTGCTCATTGTTCTTTCTTTTTTCTTTTAATTTTCATGTTCTTTTCATCATAGTTACTCCTATATCAGATTCCTGAATAAAGTTCGTAGTTCCTCTTTTTTGTAGAGATACATCTACAGAGCATTAGAGGCAAGAGAATCATGTGGAAAGTAACTACGATTACTTTCTGTAAGACTGATCCAGGCTTCAAATCTCTGCAAGGAAGAAAGATCTTCTTCAGGGATCCTGAGAGACTGGAGCCACTACTCTTGGAAACTGCTGCAGCCCACAGGACCCAAGCATGCAGTCCAACAAAAGCTGTAGGATTTTCTGAAAGAGAAAGTGATTTTTACATACTTTCGTATGGAGAAATTTACTTCAGCACAAAGTGGAACTCCAAAATTTTTGTAAAAAAAATTTCACTTGTTAGTCAAAGCAAAGAAAATGCACTATCAACAACAAAAACACACTCCTTTAAAATAAATGTAGCTTTTATTATTATATCCTTTAAAATAAATTTATTATTGTATCCTTTAAAATAAATGTTGCTATTGTAAATGCAATATTTGCAATAAAATAATATAAAACCCAGGCCATTTTAACTATTCTGAAAATTTCTTACATCAGTAACTAGAAAACGCTTGTTTATATATCTACGTTTAACTGCAGCTTATTGAGGGGACTGTGCTTTTAGTCCTTTAAATGAAATCCAGATATTTTCTCTACTTCAAGCTGAAATACAGTTGGACATCTGCTACTGTAAGTTAATCAAATCATTATTGGTTTTCTTCCAGAGTGAGTTTAATTGTTCTATAACCAGGCTGGGTGCACAATGCAATCCTCCCCATGGCTACATACATTTATTTAAATTGCTTCTGAAGGTGACAGTGATATATGATAATATGAAGTTTGTGTTGATCAACAGCAAACTCCCCACAAAAGAGTGAGTACAAGCAGTGCAATAATATGAACAAATCATTCGCCTAAACAAGCTGGCAGGTGGAAGAGCTGGTTTTAAATACTGAGAATGCAATCAGTTGAAGTGCTGAGCTATAGGCACTCTTGATTAGGATGTGATTTTAAACGAAAATAGAAAGCAGTTGCCTAAAGTGGAACATTTTCTCTATTGGGGAAAACTGACATTTATTTATCTTAATTACAGCAGCTTTTGGGTAGGAACCCCTTTCAACAAGACTTCCTTTAAAAGGAAGTGTTATTTTGTTTGCAAGAGTCAAGACAGAAAGTGACTGTAACTGGCCAGCGAATATTAAGAACACGAAATACCGTTTAATAACATACTTGAAATAAAGATTGTGTAATTCACAATGCTGAGGACATCCACACTCATGTCTCTTAGTATTAAAGTCACACAGCAGTTTAAGTGCCTGGCTGCACTGGTACCATAAATAATAGCGCTGAAGTTGGTGTAACTAATGATCAACTACTCACAGGTGTGTAATGGGACAGCACACTCTGTCCCAGTGTAATTTCTTTTTTTTTTTTCCCTTAAAGAGCTACTAGGTCAAATGGCTATTTGAATGTTTCCATTATTCTCAATATATGAATGTGTCCTGTAGTTTTCTTTGTAGTGCGGTGGTTTGGCTTCTCAGTATGCGTCTGATCAGTATATTGGCCAGTAACAATTTGAACTTTTTAATGGCTGTTCTATAAACCCTTCCTGTGCTTTTCTTTTGGCTTTTTTTCTAGAAATATGCATTTCTTCCTGGGCTTTAACATCTTCTGCTTGCTTTCTACTGCAGGCAATCAGTTCACATGTCAGATTTTTATTTGTCATGACAGTATCCCAGAATCTATAGCAAGTTACTGGGATGGTATGTAGCTGCCTCAAACCGCGAGTAGTGGGAATTCATGTGATTTTTCATTGAGTGAAATAAAAAGTCAAAACACTTTCAAAAGCATACTTGTGCAACAATTTTTTCTAGGTCAGTGTTTGTATATATTTATAAAAGAATACACCCCAGCACAGTATCCACTGTATGCAGGAGCGGTATTTTGTGATTATACTGGATTAGTCTAGACTTCAAAGTGAGATTCAGATCTTTAGGAAATCAGTTCATTAAATTATCCCATTCTAAATGTCCTGGAAATAAGGAGAAATTAATATTTCCTGTTCTCAAGGACAAGGGGTTACAGGCAGGACCCTGTTCCTTGAGTTGTCTTCCATGTCACGTACAGGTAAGACCCCGAACTTCGATGGACAGTACCCAGGGAATAGAAAATGAGTAAAAGTGTGTGTGTCTGTGTGGGGGGGGAAGATTTCTATGTCAATTGGGATACTTTCCAAAGTGACTCACCCTAAATCATAACAAAGATTCTGATCCCTTGAAACTGTTCATTGTGCCAGAATTACACAGCTGAGCTCTCTCACCCTCTCTTTCACAATCCCACTCCGAGCAGTTTACAGAAAACAATCATGGTAGTGCTCCACCCTGAAAAAAAAATACTGAAATCAACCTGAGGTTACATGAGGGAATTCTGCTAGCCTGAACAGTGAAAATGAGCGGGAACGAAAGAAGGAATTACCTTGCATGTAGGTGGATTAACCCAGGTCCCCTTGGAAAGTGATATGACTTTTTGGCATTAACTTTATTATTCTTCATGAGGAAGGCTAGTAAATGATCCCAGGCTTGGCAACCGTGTGGGCAACCTGAATGCATTCAGACCATATTATGCACTTGCAAGAGGGCTAAGCATTGATGGCAGAAATATTTTCAGCAGAAACTATAGGTTATCATCTGTGGCAGAATTCTTGAAATTAGTTTGAGTGCTAGCATTACCTCCACAAAGCAGCCAGTCTGAAAAATCTCTTCAAGTAAACTGAATGTAAATGGAGTACATCAGCATTTCAGAGAAATCAGGGAAGCTCCAGGCTGCACACCGCTCTTTGCAGGCTGTCTTCCTACTGGAGCATTAGGGCTTTTGTTTTGTTTTATTTTACCTTGACCTTTATATGGGAGAATGAAACTTGAGATCTTATGAGGAACAAGTACGGGAAGAGTCAGGTGTATGAGTCAACTGTTTTACAAGTGCTGATGAAGAGGCTAAGATTTGCGTCATACTGAGAGAAACCTTGTTTCACAGGGGGGTCAAGATTGTTGTTAAAAGGCCTCATCTTGTCAAGGACCCAGCCCGAAGTGGTTAAAGGAAGATAAATATTTGTTACATTAAATCAACCATGACATTAATAAAAAAACCCACAGAGACTGATAAATCTGTAGCTGCAAAGTTAGCATTAAAAACTAAAAAAAAATGTGTTTATTAGAAAACAGTGAAATTTTACTCTGAAATAGTAATTTCTCACATTGTTTTATACTAAAGAAAATAATGTTAATCTCTGTTCTTATCCTATGTGGCAAAAGCAGTGTCCTAGAATAGTAATTTGCAGTTAGTAAAATACCTACCTGAGGCTTTTATATATATGTATATCACAGGCAAATGGGGTCCTGCTGAGGACCATCAAATAAGGGTCAGATTTCTGCTTACAAGCAGCAGTGAAAAAGCAAGTCCTGAAAGTATGACTGTAAAATAACAATGGAAACATGTGATAACCTGAGACAGTGTTTAAAATGTAGCAGAGGTCCCCAAAGTCTCTGTTTCTGGGCATCAGCTCTTCCTGCTGAAAAAAACTGGTGGTCACAGCAGATGCCCATGTAGAAACACATTCGTGACAAAAAGGCTAACATAAGGAGTTGTGCTGACTGTCACACTTTTTGGTAATACATGTTTATGACTGAGCAGCATGGTCACCGTCATTTTTGTCAAAGCTGGATTTCTAAATATTTGTGAAGAATCTTGCATTACCCCTGTACGCACCCATGTCTACAGATCAAAGCTACCTTTTAGAACTGCCTATCTGGAAGTGTTTCTGGAAATACGTGTAGAATTAGAGGCGAAAAAAATGAAGAAAACTAAATGCTTTGCTAATATTGTTGCTTAGCATTACTTTGATGAGGTCATCAACAGTCACAGCAGCTGCTAAATGTTCCACGTTTAGGAAAAGAGAGCGTCTGATGTGATTTCTGGGAATACAGACAGCCTTAGCCACTCCCGGTAAAGCCATAAGGAGAAGGCTGATCCCAGATTCAAGCCCCAACTTTCTTCACGGCTTCACTATTTTGATGCAATCCTGTCCTGAGTCAACAGCACACCAAGGAAAAAAAGATAGGGTCCTACATCCCTTTGCAAAGACTAAAACATATGCCATGCTGCAGGTTACCAGTGTCAGGCTTTTCTACTTTACTGTGATGGTTGTCGTGTTGTCATGGGGTTGACACCAAGCAGACATCTCAGCTCCAGAAGGCTCAAGGCTGGAAGCCTTTCCCTCCTTTTCATGCTGTTTATGAATGATATCCTGCAAGGTGAATGCATAAAACTAGATTAGGGATTTTTCTGGGTTTCAATGTAATCTCTAAGGAAAGTGTACATGTACTCTGTTAGAAGTCTATTCTGTTCTTATTCATCTCCACTAGCCAGTGCAGAAGACAGATGTGTAAGATAGGTTGCCTTTCAATGCCAAACTTCTTTGGGCCTTGTGTGTGTGAAATTAAAGGAGTGAGGTGGACAGCCAATGAAATGGGAGGTTTTTGGTTAAAATCCTTCTTCCCTGTTCTTATATTCAGGATTAAAAGCAATCATGTTCTTCGGGTTTATTGGTATTAGCTGGTAAAATAAAAAGCATCATTCTATAGATAAGACAATAAGAAAACCTCCAGATAATTGGAAGTATTATTTTGATATTTTGATTATTTCATATTAACCAACTTTTGGATTCAATCTGATATTCCCTATCTGATCCCTCCTGTGCTGTGGAAGAAGTAAGACTTGGTGATCGTAACAGGTCATTCTAACCTTAAAAATGTTATTAAAGTCTAACACCAATGCATCTGCTATAATTCAGATCTTTAAAAGCTAGCTAGGTAATGCAACATTAGCCAGCCTAATCATATTGACACTTCAGAGTCAATGAAGAATCATTACATATGTCACAGTTACATATTTTAAGATTAAATTAATTGCGCTCTGGAGGGGCCTATTTGTATCTTGTTGCAAAGGGAAGTTCTTTGAGTAACTCAGATGTTCACTTTTAGTATTTAGGTGTTTAATGCTAGCTGACTGTAGTTTGTTTTGGTTGAATGAGGGCAGGAACAGTATGCAATATTTTTATTATATTGATCTATTGATGCATGACAACAATAATTTCCTTTTTAATTAAGCAGAAGAATAATACAAACAGTTTAGTTCACCTTTCTCCACAAAATGCTTGGGTTCAGCAAGTCTCTGAGGTATGTGTCAAACTTCAGCTTAACCTTCAGTGTAGAATACTCATCATAGAGATGTATTGAGTGAAAGTTTCCTGGTTAAGGGGAATTCCCTTTGAAGGTATATCTCTCTAATCTTTTCCTCTGCATTCCTACCTAGAGTATCAATGAATTAGGAACAGGTGGGGAGGAGGCACAGCAGGTCAGGAAGGATAAGGAAAGTCACGGTGGTCTGTTGCACTTACCATGGGTGTAGAGCATTGGCAGAATGCCTAGAGGTGCCCCATAGTACCTTTAGGGCTATATCTATAATGTGTGTTTGCACTTGGTCTCCAAGGCAGCTGGACTCAGGCTGGCCCTGATTCAAAAGCCGTGTGACTGCATTCATACAGCACCAGTCCTGAGCCCCGTCCCTCGGAAAGGTTCATTAGCAAGCGTAGCGTTCCACTGTCAGCAGTTACATAGATTTTAGTTTGCATGAAACTCACAAGATGTGAGTTCACGTCTGCTCAGGGCATGGTGGGTGTACCTCACGGTGCCTGTAATATGCCAGGTAAATATTTTCCAAGTAGTCCCAGGAGCAGTAGGCACTGTAATGCAGAGTAAAGTTCTGCTTCAATATGGTATGTGACTGGAGTAAGCATTTTTCTGAGTTGCCTTGTTAATATCTTTACAACATATGGGAATGGTAGAATGTCTGGTTTTGTGTGTGGAAGGTGTAACAAGGGATACTTGCTCTTAGAAGCAGTAGCTCACCTTAGCTCAGTTCTACAAACACTTATGCATGTGATTAACTTAATTTGTCCGAGTGGTCCCTTTCCAGTTCCATGGGGTCACTCATGTGTGAAGACTGTTCATACGTGTGAGTATTTGCAGGATTGAAGTTCATAACAAGAGTTCAAAGTTCACCTCTGAAAGGAGAAAATATTTTGAATCTCTTTAAAAATATAGATCTGTGGCCTGTCAATCAGATGTACAAATTGATAAATGCACCAGTGAAACATGTCTTTGACCAAGAAGGCAGGAAGAGAAGGGAGTGATTGCTCGTGATTGTAACTCACCCAAGGGCTTACCTCAAGGCAAAGCCTGAGGGCACATGAAATTTTCAAGAAGCCAGCATAAACAACTTTCTGCTTTCCAGAGATCATTATTGTTGTTAGATCACAGTTTGTGACTCCGGAGCTGAAGAAGGTCACATCATTTGCACAAAATCCACATTTCCTTGAAGTCGAATGTGGTTAGTATAACTTAGCTTTGAGATTGACCTATAAAACATAAATGAAAGTCTGGACACACTGGATGTTATTTTTAAAAACCCAGCCATTCTGCTTTTTCTCTTCTTGAACCATAGCACTTTGGAAATAGAAATATTTTTAAAGCAAACTTTAAATGAATAAATCATACTGTGTCATTTGCCTCTTCACTACTTTTCTTAATTAAACTATGGAGAAATTATCTGGTAGTTTTCCTAAGGAAGAAGGGGAACTATAGAAATGAAATCTGGGTTAGAGACAGTACATTGGAGTTTATGAGGTTTTGAGGTTTACTTCCTGTTAAAATAATTTATTTCCTTTTGCAGGCCTTATATTTAATCCCTGTATTTAAAAAACACTGGGATAACTGAATATCCAGGACATGATTTCCAACCTGTGCCAAATGTAAGAGTTAAATTGAAAATGTTTCAAAAGCTAAGTTAGTGCAACATAGCCTTCATTTATAATGATGAGTTTTATTTTATTTTTTTTTTTATTTTGTTTCTTTCTGAGCATGTTTATAAGAGTTTTTCATTGAGAGGCAACTTGGCAGTCTACAGTTAGGAATACTCCGGATCCGTTTTCTCACCGTCTTCAGTCTTATGGCCAAAAGATGTCAAGAATTAATTTCTTGATGTATCACCTGTTGTGTTGCCAAGACTCACTTTTCAGGGGAGTATATTTGTTTACAAAGTGCATGTAAGACTGTTTCAGTGAAAGAGGTTGTTCACAATTTGTGTTCAGGCTAATACGTTGCTCAGAAACACCAGGCAAAGCATCTGCACTCTGTGCTAAGAACTAGTTTTCTTGGTCATTTGCTCTCCCTCAGGTATTTAACAGCTGACTCTCTAGCCAAGCAATAATTTGGCATAACTTTTCCCATTTTGTTGGCCTGGCTTATTGCTCTTCTCACACTGGCACAAGGGACACTTGCACTGCTTGAACATTCGACAGCAGTGTCATTGTTTCACTTTGACACACCTCTCCTTTGTGCATCTCAGCCACAAACCACACAGATCTCTCTAATACCTTGTGTCTTGGAAATAAAAATGGGTCTGTCCATCACACGTCCTCTCTTCAGCTGCTTTACACCTCCAAGAAAGCTCAGGAAAATCTAAGGCCTTGACGAAGACGGGTGTTTTAATCCAAACAGTTCTGCTAAGAACTATCTGGCTGTTATTACTGGAGGAAAGCTTTCTCTGGAGAATGTCATCTTGAGAGATTACATCTGTAAGCACCATCACTAATGGGGCATCCATTTGCCTTAGCATTATTTTCATTAATGCGTCATTCACTTCCTCCCTCTGTTCTTTGTTTATTGTCAAATATTCGTTCCACTTTGCCATTCCTAGCTTCATTTCTCAATTGGATGCTGACTTCTACTTTCTCATCCGGTCTTAACAAATGCAGTTTAAAAAGAGTCGTGCATCACATACATATGATATAATTTCTTTTCCCCTGTTCCTGCTTCTCTCCCTTATCCTCCATACAGGTAACCTCTTTTACGGGAAATTTTAGTAAATCTTTTCTGTAGATATAGCTATCTGTATTACAGGAAGTTATAATGAGAAGAATAAGACACTTTTCCTTTTGAAGCCATGGTGTTTTTCTACCTATCCATTCTGCTGTAATGTCTCTTCTCAATGGAAGGAGTGAAAGGGGTGAAATTAGACAGCTGAAATCTAATTCTACAGATGATTCCATAAAGGCTGGAACTTCCAACCCAATATATATATATTAGGGAGCATGTGTGTGCAGAACATACTGCAAGCATAAGAATATAACTATATAATATATAGTTATAAATATTTATATAAAAATATATAATATTACGTATACTAAACATAATTATAATGGAGTAGAATCGACTAGACAAAACTAGAACAGAAGAGAACAGTAGTGCAATGAATAAAAAAGTGCAGGTTTTATGACATGGTAGCTAACACTACATCAGATTTCTATTCTGTCTCTATATGATCAGACTAGAATTTATGGGTCATGTAAGGGGACGAAGTGGCATGGGGGAATATTTATGTTGTATAACTTTATGCCTTTAGCTTAGAGGCTTAAGTTAGCTAGAAGGTAACCTATAATCCTGTGGGAAGATAGACGACTCCACCAAGGATAAACCGGACCAGAAAGTTGACCAGAACGTTCTGAAGTAACCTTTGGAGTAGCAAATCATGTGAAAAATTATGTCCTGCACAATCCTGGTTGAAATCAAGGACTTCAGGATTCTTCATCTGACTTCATCCCTTTTGCTTGGTGTTCATAAGTTGAGACAGGAGTTACAAGTCAGGTCCCAGCATAGAAAGGACAGACTGTAGTCTCGGATTTTGCTAGTCAAGGTGATCACTACTCATCTTAACTCCAGTCTTCAGGCCAAGCAGCCAAGTTGAGTTAAATCTTCTCATTGAATTGTCCGTGATATGAAGAATTAGTTGCTTTATGGAATTGTAACATTTCTTTTCCTGTTATAGATGTGCTAAAGGGGAGTGGGGTGTGGTGGGGCCTTGTGCAGTCATTTGCCCAGATACAGTGAAAACTCTTGTCAATCTGCATTTTTTAATGGTTATGTTACCACTTATTATTTGGTTTGGAACCCGGATGCACTAATACCAAAAAAAAAAAAAAAAAAAAAGAGGCCTTGTGTTATTTTTAAAATACTTAGGGGAGAAATAAATGATGAAAATGATGATCATTGGACATAAAGGGTTCTCACTGACATATTCAGCTTCTGTCACCTTCACTCTGGTTGAGTAATACCTTATTCAATAGCAGTTCTACAGATATGAAGGGGACAGCTCACAGAGCAGGATATTATTTTCCCTGAGCAAAGATGACAATATGACCTTGAGATACTAAACGTGACAGAATTCAGTGGGGCACCTGTTAAGGGAGACACAAGGTCAACAGTCCAGAGCACGTTTTCACATACTATTATGTAGCAGAAGATTAGCACCCCATGTAAAATCACTTCCAGCCATCCAAAATAAATAGAAGGTTGTATCCAGTCTGCAGAGGTGAGTGCTGACCTATTTCTTTGGTGAGAAAATATTACATGATTGCTTGCACTTAGCAAGGTTGGGAAAATAGAATAATAGTGGTTTGATCTGGCAGATATCTCAAAGTTTATATAGGAGTCAACATCTACGTTTTAAAATATATATTGTGTTTGCCTTATGTTGTATATTATTTCAAGATCATGAAAAAAAAAAGAAATAATATAGTTGAAAATGTTTAAATCTTAAATGAAGAAGTCATTATGAATGACTGTGCTGTGTGCAATGAAATCGTTACCACAACATCCTGCAGGATACAAAAAGCAGACTAGCAGTAATTACAATCCTGCAGGAAAAATCAATAAGTGTTTCTCATGCCTTTCTGATCAAGACTGTAGCATGATATTAGCAACCTGTGAAACAATGGGATACCCATTTAATCTTACTTAGAAGTATGTAATGTTTATCAACTCAGTCGTATTCTCTGTGCTTGCAAAACTCCTCGATCTCCTGCTATGATGGAATCCTGGCGGAAAAACATTTCTGTCATGCTCACATGAACTGTATGCTGAAGAAGAAAGAGAATGAAGTGGTAGTACACTTAACCATTGAAAAGTAAAAAGAAAATATTAAATTTAAGGTTCCAGGCGTTACATTGCAGGATTTAATTCTTCTCTCCTTCCATTGTGTAAATTAAAAATAAATCCTCTGACCTCGTTATAGCAGCGCCACATTAATGTATTATAATATGAGAATCGAGTCTAAAGGTATGACTACTCTATGTTTTGCATTATGGCTATTAATTAAAAAACAAATAAGATTTTAATCACTGTTACTGAATTGCGGCCTTTCGGAACTGTCTTTCAGTGCCCAAAATGTTAATGCCCCAGGGACTTTATAGTTATATATCATAGAATCATAGGATCACAGGGTTGGAAGGGACCTCTGGAGATCATCTAGTCCAACCCCCCTGCCAGAGCAGGGTCACCTACAGCAGGTTGCACAGGAACGTGTCCAGGCAGGTTTTGAATGTCTCCAGAGACGGAGACTCCACAACCTCTCTGGGCAGCCTGTGCCAGTGCTCTGATAGTAACTATCAGACAGTAATTTTGTGCTTAAAATAATTTCCTTTAGGAATGATACTTGTCCTCCCTTTACCTGGAGAATTAACTACTTTGTTATGGGAAACTGAGTTGCTTTCCAAAATGGAGAGTTCAAGAAGCACATGATAAAATTCAAGCCTCTTTCGGGAACACATTATTGTTCTGTGACTTATTTATGGTTCTGTCTTTTCATATCTGGCATGGCAATACAGAATACCATTTACTTACAGTACAGCTGCTCTCATTTACTGAGTAAGTGTATATTGCAAAAATACATTAAGCTATGCGTATATGGTGTATTGACAAATGCAGTTCCAAGCCCTCAAAACACTGATTCAGCTCAGCACACATGAAAAAGCTTATCTTGAGTCATATACTTAAGCTGATAACTTCTGGATAAGCTACTTAAAATGGGAATTAACTTTAAGCAACTACTTAAATGTTCTGCTCGGTGAGAACCTTTTTCTTTGAGTCTTCCCCTCCGCCCCCATGCCTGCATCAACTGCCTGGAAATCATCAGCCAAGTATTACCCTGTGCTACGTACAACTGGGAGAACTTCAGTCCGCAGGTCAATTTGAAGAACATGGGGATTTGAAGAAGAAAATGCAATTATTAACTGCAATATATAATAGAAATTACAGTCAGGCAGTAAAACCCATTAGGGATTATTTAAGTTTCAGTGCAATGAAAACATTGCAAACTGCCACAAATAAATGAGTTCATTGCTTGTTGAGCCATGTTTACTTCAGAAAAGTTCTGAGGCAAACAACAGTTTTTAACACTCTGGTCAAACTGTAAAAAATGAGAAATCATGTTTCAAAAGTGTCTATTACAAATATCAAAATAAAGTAACAATGATGACTCTAATTTATTCACTGAAAACTTCTCCGTAAAGAAAGGATGCTCCAATTTTGACAAAGTTAAGCATGTGTTTAATTTAATTAATCTGCTTAAGTATTTCACTAGATATCAGAAGTTTTCTAAAACAAGGCCCAGGGAAGAAACATTAGATCTTCCTATACTATTCTCATCTGATTATCTCCCAGTACAGTTTACTTCAGTAATTAAGATATAAAAGACAAAGTATTCCTATCTGAGCATAAGAAATAGTACCTCTGACCACCTTACCTGTGGTCAACCTGCAATTAAATATAAGCTTGTCTTTTTAAACATTGCATGAGGCTATTACAAGAATAAATGAGAACGAACCAGTGGCTAAAATCTGCACACTGTCTACAGTGTGTTAGTAATTTCCTTAGCCATAAATATCTCCAAAATCACAAATTCTTCATATAAGATATTCAGCAGCACTAAATAAAATAGGCCTACTGCTTAATGTTCCATTAAATTTTATATGTACCATAAAATAGACCTACTCTGGATGGGATTCTTAATTTAATTATGGGATTGTCATTCATCTCTGGAAATAGATACCTGCCAACATTTATGAGCATGATTTTCATATCTGCTAAGTATCTGCACCTCCTACTGACTTCGTTATAAATTGTGGGTGCCCACCACATCTGCAGGTTCAAATGATAAGAGCCTGAGTGGATTAGAAACGCTTGCCTCACAGCTCAACAACTGTCACTTGTTATTATGCCACAACACAGCGATCTCCAGGCCCAGCAATTTGTGAAGGTAACACACCATTATGGTCATCAGCTCTCTGCATCCTCACACGTATCTGGGCTTTGTACTATGATATAAACATCAAGCAAGCCATTATGTTAATTACAATACATTTGTAAAGTTGCAGATTTTCAGGCCAGAAGGGGCCATTCTAACCAAATAATCTGACCACTTGTGTAATACGGGTGAATCATTTACCCAGAAATTTCTACATCAGACTCGAATTTTTGTTTAAGCTCCAGAGTAGCTTCTGGAAAGAAGTCTAATAGGACTTGCAAATGGCTGCTAATAATACCATCATGTGGCACGCCACCTCTAAATGCATTCTGACTTACCTTCACGTCTACACCAATATTGTTAGGTCACTCATTACATTGTCTCTGCTAACCTATTATGTATTTCTTAATTTACTTACAGGCATCATTTAATTACCTCATGTACGATGTACAACCCAATGCTGATGGCATTTGAGGATACACCCATCTGATTACCTTCTCTGTATATGCAAGTCAGTTTCTCTTTGTAATTCAATGCTGTTGCGTTTGCAAAAACCAATAGTTTTCCCTTTCAGCTTTCCAGAAATTTACTTTGTATGTTTCAGGTCATCATTAATGAAAACCTTAACATCTTTTCTTATTGTAAATCTGTCCTGTCAGTTCTGTAAGCCAATCAACTAACTGTGCAGAAGTAATAGATACTAAATTCCCCACATAATCAAACTTACATAATAGCCGCACTTGCTTTAAGGTTGTGTGTCTATGTTTCACAGAAATAGCACAGTATAGGTTACAGGATTAGCTTTACCTGTACAAAACACCTAAACTAAGTGTTATAATAAGAAAAATTCTTATATTGTAATGCATTTTGTTGAGAAAGCAGCCTCTTGCCTGATTTACACCAGTCGTCACTCTGCCCCACAAGGAGAAAAATAGAGGGAATAAAATTTCTTCTTCAAAGCCACAATCGTATTACTGATAAGGAATTACTCAAAATTCACTGACAAAATATTTAAGGATCGAGTAATATACATTTAGTGAATACAGTGGAAGTTCAGTTATGGCTCAAAATTAAAAAATATATTTATGCTGTGGATAGGTGTGCAATTTGCAATGTCAACAGGACTTATCTCCCTAAATCCTCTGTGTGCATCTTGCACATCTCTCCAGTAATCATTAAAATTTTTTGAATTGCAGCTACTGCATTGCACTGCACTAAGGTTATCAGCCAAGTTTAAAAACTTGTTTGCCACACCTTTCTACTTCCTCTATCAGTGTGTAAACTTTTGGACTTGGGAGCGCTTTCCAGCTCCTGCATTTGGGGCTTGCCATGAATACCTCTGATCTCCATGCTGGGGCCAAAACTCTGGGACACGGTGTTTCCCTTTATCTCAGCAAACTTCTGTCTTCCATAGAAATGAAACACAAATGTATGATTTGAAAAAAAAAACACCACACCACCACCAGCAAAAAAATTATACACTCTGGTTGTGTCCAAGGCCCATGAAGTCTTTCCTTGGTGAGAACTGTTATCAGCTGTGTAAGCCTCATTGTTTCAAGCTGTTCATAGGACAGTATGGCTTGGAAGGGACCTCAGGAGATCTCTAGTTCAACCTCCTGCTCAGAGCAGAGTGAGCTGTGAGGCCAGACAGATCACTCAGAGCTTTAGTCAATTTGGTCTTGAAAATCAGTGACCGGGGAGATTGTATATCCTCCCTGGGCATGTCCTTATCATAAAACAGTTTCTTCTTATATCTGGTCATACCTCTGCTGTTTCAGCTAATGCCAGTTTTCTCCTGTTCTAACCCATGCTCCACTGTATGAGGCCCAACTCCGTCTTCTGGATGCCCTCCCTGTAGGTGCTGGAGGGCTGCTGCTTCCTCCCCCTGAAGACAACCCTGCTCCAGGATGAACAAGCCCAGCTCCCTCACCCTCTCCTGGCAGGTCAAATGCTGCAGCTGTCAATCAACATGGTGGCCCTGTGCTGAACTCTGCCCAGTTTATTGGTGTCTTCCCTATTGGAAGGCCCAAAGTGGGCAGATACTCAGTACTCAAGACACAACCCAGTGAGTGCTGAGTACAGGGAGATAATCACTTCCTGGATTGGCAGACCATGCCACAAAATTCTGGGATGCCGTTGGCCTCCTTTGCTGCCAGGGCACTCTGTTGCCTCATGTTCTACTTGATGTCTGCCAAGATCTCTAGGGACTCTTCCGCAGAGCTGTCTCCCGTCCCAGTCTGTATCGTTGCAAGGGGCTCTTCCTTGACAAAAAAGGTGGAGGGATTGGCATTTGTCCTTGAATTTCATAAGGCTACTCTGAGCCCATTTCTTCAGCAGGCCTAGGCCCCTCTGGGTGGCAGCCATGCCCTCGAGTTTATTGGCAGTTTCCCTCAATTTGATGCCATCTGCAAACCTGAGAGGAGTACACACCATCCAATTCATCACTATGATCAGGTCATTTGGTAGGTATTGTGTGAACGAATGAGACAGAGACAGAACATGTCCAGCCTTCCTACTCCTTCCGTTGAGTTAACACAAGCATCCATACAGACTGATGATGGATAGACTGATTGGATAGATTGGATCAATGGGCCGACACTAATGGAACGAGCTTCAACAAGGCCAACTGCCGGGTCCTGCACTTGGGCCACAACAACCCCATGCATCGCTACAGGCCTGGGGAAGTGTGGCTGTAGAGCTGCCCGGCAGAAAAGGACCTGGGGGTTCTAATTGACAAGCAGCTGAACATGAGCCAGCAGTGTGCCCAGGTGGCCAAGAGGGCCAATGGCATCCTGGCTCGTATTAGAAATAGTGTGACCAGCAGAAGGAGGGAGGTGATTGTCCCCCTGTACTCAGCACTGCTGAGGCCACACCTTGAGTATTGTGTCCAGTTCTGGGCACCTCAGTATGAGAGAGATATTGAGGTGCTGGAGCGAGTGCAGGGGAGGGCAACGAAGCTGGTGAAGGGCCTGGAGAATAAATCTTATGAGGAGCGATTGAAGGAGCTGGGACTGTTTAGTTTGAGGAAGAGGAGGCTGAGGGGAGACCTCATCACTCTCTACAACTACTTGAAAGGACATTGTAGAAAGGTTGGTGCTGGTCTCTTCTCACAGGTCATTAGCAATAGAACAAGAGGGAATAGCTTCAAGTTGCAGCAGGGTAGGTTTAGGCTGAACATTAGGAAAAAATTCTTCACAGAAAGAGTGTCCGGACACTGGCATAGGCTGCCCAGGGAGGTGGGGGAGTCACCATCCCTGAATGTGTTTAAGACTCTTTTAGATGTGGTGTTAGGGGATATGGTGTAGGGGAGAACTTTGTAGAGTGGAGATGATGGTTGGACTTGATGATCCCAAGGGTCTTTTCCAACCTAAATAATTCTATGATTTTATGATTCTATGACAGAAAATAGTTGTATTCACAGCTGGCAGTGCAATGTTGACATATGTAAATGGAGGCTACCCTTTGCCCATTTTCTTTGCCTTTCGGAGACTTACCATGGACAGGAAAGAGTTTGGCATTACTTTGAGACAAGAAAAGAATGAATCAAGGTGTTCATCACGGCTTCTTTGCATCTTGCAGCCAAATAATCAGGATTATTTGTTGCTTCACACATCATTAACTTTGCATATATATTCAACTGATTGAGCCATATACTTTTGCTGTTTTACTTAAGCCAAGCATCACGCCTGTGCTAGACTTTGTTTTGAGTCCTCTGCTTACTTTCCAAAAATAGGCAGCTAATGTCTAGGGTGGTGCCATTGTTTTGCCTTGATTTGAGTATTCTGTTAAAGGCTTTAAAGAATAAATTGCTGTTTCTGTGGGTGTGACCAGATAGAGAAATGCAAATCTTGCTGTTTTGTTTTAATTCCAAAATAATTTATGTATGCATTCAAAATTCTTAAGCGCTCATGGTAATTATTATAATTTCTATTAGGAAAAGCTGTGGCAAATTAGTATTCTAGAGAAATCTGACCATAAACACCTATGAGTTGATCAGCATAGAGTTGGTAGCATCACTCATGCACATGAAGTTAATTCTTGACTGAATCCACAGGGTTGAAAACGTTACTACTGTTTTTAAAACTATGCACAGGATATGGCACATATTTTCTAAATTTATTGTAAATGTGTAATATGTGCCAAGTGTTTTAGTGTTTTCGGGTCTATCGGGTCTAGTGATACTTCAGGTGAAACATGTATCTGGAAATGATTCATACAAGAAAACTTAGGACCTTTTGAGATCTGATAGCTGAAAGAATGTGTCCCACACTAGATCAACTTCTGCAGTTCAAAAAGAAGGAAAAAATATAAGTTCACAATCAGTCTCTTCATTCTGCAAAACATTTCAGTACTTCAGGCATGTAAGTTGTCTTACAAAAGTGCAGAACCTGCTGAGAACTGAGAAAAAAGACCATTCCATCCTAATGGAGGAAACAAAACTCTCTTGTTAGTATGCGGGGCCCTAAGGAGGGGCAAATCTAAATCTGCTTCCTATATCAGGAAAGGAGAAAATTTTTAGAAGCTAAAAAGTGTGTAGTGCAAGGAAGCTAAGCTCAGACTGCTTTATAGATCCAGTGCTCAGCTGGTGCTCACAGGAGCAAATATTGGAGCTGGGGCTGCCGAGGTGGTGACAGCATTACAACCTATTCTTGTCACCCTATACCTGGAACAGCTTCATGAAATATGCCTGATCAGTAGTCAGACTACCTGTCATTCATAGTTTGCTTGATTCTTTCAAAAATCCTTAACAATTTACGTATCAATGCCTTTCTCAAAATGTGAAATAAGTGCCACTGAAATACTGCGCTGAGTTGTCGCAAACTGGATAATTGCATCTTTTTCCCAAAGCCGTGTGTAAAATAAAAATTACCTTAGTCAACTGTTTATTACACCTGAACTTTACTATAAGCAACATATATTACAGAAGCAGGTGGAGGTTAAATCAAGTATGTGTTGCATCGAGCTGGGCCCCATAAAGCAGAGTACAACACAGTTCTTGCTCCAAAGACTTTACTGCCTAAAAGACAAGATTTAACTGATGCATGCAACCAGCAGGCAGCAGGAAGGAAAAAGTAAGCACAGGTTTTCAGTATAGATGGGCCGCTTTAATTTTCTATAATTTTTTTTCTTATATTTAGTGTAATCATAGTAAGATTTATAAGTGGCTTAAACTGAGGAAAAAACCAACCAACTCCAAACCCAAAAAAACAGTGACAACAGATAACAACTTTCTTTCTTTCTCCTTTTCTCATCCTTAGTAAGAAAAGCGTATTTTGACAATTAGTCTGTGCCATATCAAGTTAAGATCAAAAAGGAAATATGTTTGCAGTGTGTTATCACATAAGTCTCTGTCTCTAAAAGTAGAAGAACTGGCAATTTTGACAGTAGCATTGCTGTGTCTACATGCTGGCATGACTCATATTACACTTAACAAAGTACAGTTAGAATTTCTTTGCAGCATTTTTCAAAACCTGCAAGTCAATTAAGCAATGAGAAATGGATTAATCTAAATTTTAATGCAAATAGAATGTCTGTCGATTACAATGACATCAGTAATGGGTGAACTATAATTTGAGGTCCTTGTAGAGCAAACACAATGTCAGATATTCTGCAGACTGGATTACTGTACATTTCATATTCTAGAATACTGCTGTGATGTCAGGAGTCTTTTCTTCCCTCCCTCTACACAAACCTTCCTAATACAGCAGATAATCCGAATGCTGATTTGAACATACCTGAGTTATCAGTACTGATTTAAACAAAAATCTTGTTAGAAAACTTTTTCATTAAATTTTAAATCTGGGATTGCTAATCCTTTTTGGACTGGATCACAGACAACAATCACTCTTACCAATTCTCTACTTCCAGAGCTGTCCTGGCTTGATGTAAAACATGGAGAGAGATTAAATGATGGAAGGTAGAATCAATGATATGTGCATACTTTTTGTATTGTTAAACTTTAATAAAGTTCTTGGATAGAACCAGTCCATGGATTGGATCTCTTTAAGTCAATTGTCCTGTTCTTGCACCTAAGTAAAATATAAGGGGCTAGTGGCAATGGGCCAAAATGCTGAAGTTATACATTAATATTGGTACATATAACTTTTTTTTTAAGAAGTTCCCAAGTTCACTTTGTAAGAAGAGGCATTAAATTGAAATCTGCCTATCCATACTGCTGTTTCATGTGCTGTAGTGCGGAAGGTCGTTACTAAAATTAGAAAGTGAACCCAGTATCCCACTGTGTTATCTTTACTCAGTGAAGCAGGTTTTACTGGATAGGAATTTCAGAGAGACAGAGGACCTTAATGGCTACAGCTGTATCTGTTCCTATGTAAAATATCATTACAGTATACTAACATTAAGAATATTAGCTTAGAAAGTGCTTTGAATACATTGATTATAAAAAGGAGTTATTAAAATATGTCCTATTTACATTTTAACTAGATTGCCATTTCACAACTTGCCCTGAACAAGGACAGCATGTTAGCAGCCCTGCCTTCAGAAGAAAACATATCACACATCAAATCTTCATATGTTCTAGTTCTCTTCTTCAGCAATGGAGTGACCCATTGGTCATTTGAGCTAGTAGAAGAACTGAATTATATCGGTTCAAATGTTCCAGCAAGAGCACTGAAAACTGCTTTATCCCCTTTACTGTTACCTGTAATTAAACAAATAATCACTGTAAAAAAGTTACGGGATGTTCTGAATGGAACTCATCCTCTACAGCTTTACATGCCTGTGATATAGATGATTACATGTAAGCAAGTCATTATCTCCCCTATTCTAACAAATGTAAAGGAACTGGTATTTTGCAGATATTCTTAGAAATCTGCTTTATGATTTATCTTTTTTTTTGGTGATATCTGAAGGTAGGCTGAGATACATCTCATCTACTATGACTCTTTTTCACCCTGCTCATCTCCAAAAGACAATAAAAAAATTTGTAAGTAAATAATATCTGGTCTTTTTCACTAAATGTAAAGGAGACTAGGAGTTCCCAGTAGCATACTTAGGAATAACAAATGCTATTGCAGCAATGGGAATAACCCCACAGCTTCAGGATGCAGAGAAGTCTTTAAATTTTTCTAATATAATTATTAAGTTTATGTAGCCTGTATACTTTTTGCTTTTCAGCCATCACCTGGCTCACTAAAACACATATCTGATCAAAACTGAAAAGTTAAAAGGAGACGATCTAACAAGAATCGTTTTAAAAAATATCAAATTTATTTCTCTGAATATTGTCTTGTGAAAGTAAAATTCCTCTTAGTGTAGGAACTATACATTTATATAGAGATTAACACTAACTTCATTGAAGCTTGATTGTGCTGCATCAGATATGACCTTCATCTATCACAACTCTTAAATATATGTTTGATTTTAAGTAATCAAATAATATCCTTGACTTCAGGGACACTATTTACGCTCTTAAACAAGTTCACAAATGCTTTGTAGATTTGGGCCCAAGTATTCAGAGCACAGAATCTAAAGGATAAAACCAGGCAAAACTTTGTCACTTTTCCATAAACTTAACCTCTGCTCTATCAGCTGCTTAGGTAATGGAATGATCAATAACTATTTAAAGTTTTACCCAGGTTAATCATTACATAGAAACAAGTTGAAGATTAAGTGAAATGCCTGCCTGAGGTAAGTGCCTGCACTTTTCACACAGCTAGAGATAAACCTTCCACTGTGACATTTAAATTAGTGAACCCAAGTTGAGAATAAACAGTTCTGCAAGTGGAAAGCTTTTTCTAAGACTTCCCACCCCTCCTCAAATACAACAACAGTAAAGCTTATCTTATAGGCTTATCATATAGGCACTTTATTTTTTTCCACTTAGGAGATCTTTAAACCACTAGTAACAGTCCTCCTTATGTAAATGACCACATTAATTTTTTTTCTAAGACTCTGCTAAAGCAAATTCCGTTCAATAGCTTTCTATTTTCATTGTGGTGTCAGAAGTTCTTCTATTTTCTTTCCTTCTCAAGTTCATCCTTAAGAGTCAAATTTCCTGACTATTAACAACTCATATATTTTGAATTTCTGAGTTCTGTCCCACTTAGACCTTTTTATTATTCAGTAATGTGATTTCCTAGATATTGCTGTCTTACCTTGTTTATGATTCTCTTAAATTCTTTGGAACAGAGAAAATAACATGCCAACTAAAATCTATGGCATCATATTGAGCATGTCTATATAATATGATATTACAGTCCTCTATGGAATTCACAGCAAGTCAGACACAGAAATCTGAGAAAAATTTCTCATGAGCAAAATTATGTTAGTTAATGGCATGACATGAATCTGTTCTGATGAGAATGCTTTACTTGGAACAATCTTTAGTTTATGACTTAGTGCCAGTCTTCTTCAGGATTGCATTTATTTTCAGTTTGCCTCTTAAAAAAAGGAAAGTATCGAGTAAAACAGAGAAGAACAGAAATAAAATACACAGTTCAGTCTCGGGACCTTGGAGGATAGGTTACACATTTGTCATTTGGCCTGCCCTGCATTCTTCAGGTACAGGGGTCTAAAACCTAGAAAGGATGAGGCAGTAGCTAATGGAATCAAGTGCTTAACAATCCTTAGCCTCTGGCCACCATTAAAATGTAAATAGTAAATAGTCTCTTGGCTGCAAATCTGTTCAGGGATGATCTCCCTTCATCTGCATGACCCTGAAACGAACAACTCTTTGAATGGCTATATCCTCTGTTCTTGGGTCTCCTACAGGACAGAAACCACTTAGACAAAAAAATGGACAGACCAGCTTTAAAAAAGTTGAGATGAGCTCTAGCAGATTCAGGAAGAGAAGTGAAAAATAAAAATTCACACTCTCAGGGACACTACAATTATTTTATTCATGGAACATGTGGGAATGTATGTCTAGTCAGCAGTAAGAACAAGAAATGTTAGTTGAGTGATCAGTGATGGCTCCCACTGAGTCACACTAACAAGGACACTGTGGGAGACCAGCAGGTCCCTTGAGAAGTTTGATAGCCTTATTTTCTTCCTTCTCAAGGATTATCTAAACTTGGTGGTGATTTTAATGGCTTAATCTGAATACGTGAGAACAAAGTAAATCATTTCAAAACAATGGAAGAGTGACACTCCATGAAGAATACTCACAGAATTCGTTTTCACCTGGTTTCATGTGTGGCTTTTACCACAGCTCAGGATCATAGGTGGCCCTATTTTTTACTTGTAAATGTAGATAAATCTAGAAAATCTCCAGGCATTGATTAGGCAGCCAATATCGTCAAAAAAATCTTTCATTATGTCAGTAGAGGTTTTCATGGTGATTTCAATAGGAACAGTCCTCTAATGACTTTTAACATTTTTCCTATATGGTTTGCAGAATGCAGATACTATCCCTTTATTCTGAAATAATTTTTGAGCTTTGTGGCGTTTGACATTTTCTCATTCTAGCAGGAAAACCCAACTGCCTTTCGTGTTTAAAACAAGAACGTTGAAGTCATTCTTCTCTGATATTGTTAACAGTTCCTATACAGTGTAAGGACACTATCCTTTCGAAAAAGCTGAGTAACTAAAGTTTGTATGCACCTAGCAGATAAGAGATTCAGATTCAAACTAGAGTCTGTTTGATCTGAAGCAGACACTGAACCAGAAGTTCCTGTCTGAGATGTATTGTAACTAACTGTGTCAAAAAAGTTTTGACATGAACTTTCTCTGAACTCTTCCAATGGGCACAGAAATTTCAGCAAACAAAAAGTGACTGGAAGATTTTCCTGAAGAATTCAATTATTTATGGAAAGTGGGGCAACTTAAATATGAGAAATCCCGCAAACCAGAATTTTTTCATTTGGTCACTCTCTTTGCAAAGTGAGATTTTAATTTCTCTCAAGCAAAGGGTCAAGCAAAGATGGTATTTGAACTTTGCTCTCCAAAATAAGATTTCTACACATCCATTGACAAATATTAATAAAAATTCAGATAAAATCATGGGTTAAAAATCTTATATTTGAATCTTAGATCTGAAGTTAAAACGGCAGCTAGCAGCATAAGGTCAAATGAACTCACATATTTGAGTCCCAACTTCTCAGTTTGTAAAACGGAGATCATAATATCAGCCTCCTTTGTAGAGTAAGTTCAGACCACTGGATGAATATTCCAGTTTGTTGATTTCTTTTTTAACACACTGTATTTCTGCCAAATTTATCAACACTGATATATTATTTGTAGGTGTCATACACTTAAACTGTTTTCATGGAAACTGTGTTAGATTGCCATACCTCTGTCTAATGATCATATATTTCCCCCACAAAATGCCAGATCTTTGAAACTGAGGAAAACAAAATAAAAAATGGAGGTGAATAAACTCCTTCTTCTGCCCAGCCTTCTAGTTTAAGCTTTTGCTTAAACTTTGCATTCTATTTATTTATTTAGTGTTGTCCAGGAGGGACTCCTAGGCACAAAAGCGTGAGTAAAGCCCATTGAAGAAGCGCAGATTCCTTATGTTTTTTTCTGCCGGTTCATTTGCCATCATGTCATATACTCATCCAAATGGTTATAGGCATTCTGCCATGGTTTCCTCCTCCTTGGAGGCCTTGATAACTGACACAGTAAGGAATGCTCTAAAACACACAAGATTAAGATGCCCGCACCCCAGTCAAAGGACTAAAGACAGTGCTTTGGTATCTCTACTTTTCTCCTTCAGCAGGTATTTGAAATGACAGCTTAAAAGCCTGTATACTAGTGGTGTCTCAGAAATATCACAAAAATACATCTTGAAGTATGTTCTGTCTTCAGTAGACCCACACATGATATTCACTGTCATTAATACATACACTATATGGACCACGTATACAATACTGTAGTTCTTCCTTATCCAAGTCTTTCTTGGCCATGATGCATGAAGTGGCACAGTCCAGGACTACGGTAGTTTGCATGTGGCTTCCCTGTCATGGACTCTAAGAGTGTTTGGTAGTATGAAAATTGACCATTTCATGCCTAATTGCCTTGCTGCAAGAGAATAGTTGTAGTCTTATTTTAGTGCAGTATAATCTAGAGCCTCATTCATTTCAATAGGAGTCCACATAAATATAAGTGCCATCAGCAGGGAGCAGTTTTAGCAGGAGCAGAGCCAGAACTGCTTAAACACTTGCAAAAATGATTCTTAGCAAATTGTCCAATTAATGCTTGTTAATACTTCTCAGATACATTACTTAATGAATGGTATTTAATTAGGTACATTTATGTATGAAGCAAGTTATTTTAAATAATTTATTAAATGCAGAGAAGACGACTTCACTAAATAACATATATAGTGCAAAAAATGTTCATCCAGCCCTCACGATAACCATTTCTCATGCTTCAGTACTTCATCCATGTGCCAATACTGCTATAAACTGGAAGAGGTCCCATCACAGGTAATTATCTGGCCACTGAGTCTTCTGAGTTCCCTTATCAGACTTCGTTTGCTTTTTTTGCAGCAATTTGTCTATCAGCGGCAATAATCCAATGGTTTACATTCAGCAGGTACAGAGTTTAAGAACAAGTTATCAGTAAATTAGTTGAACTTAGAGTGAGGGTCAACAGCTTACTGTTATTTTTCCAACAGTTTATATTTGCTCATCTCCTGGCATAGCTCTACCGAGTGTGCTAAAGCTTCAATGGCCACAACTGTGTAATGCAATGCGAAAGTGATATTTGTCATAATGGTTTTATGATGGCTTGTGTGCCTGGCCTACCTTGTCCAAAAAAAAAAAAGAAGAACAAAACTGATTAAAAAAAATTATGGTATAGTAATCTCCAGCTCTGTATTAGCAAAAATTAATACATAAGATCAGTTATAATCCCATTACTAAAACCAATTAGTTTTGTATTGTTATATAAGGTAATAGCTCATTATTATTATTGTTATTTACTACTTACATTACAATAGCACCAAGATGTGTATCAGAATCAGAATCGTATTTTATAAAGCATAAGATTTATAAACATTTCTTTGAGGGCTTGCTGTTTGGTTTAACCTCAGATTGCTTCAGCTTTTCATAGAACTCAGTGTTCTGAATGATATTTTAAAATTGCTTCAATGGATGAATATTTGCCTGAAATCTGGAGATTATTGGAAAGAAAAGCAAAATCTGTTTCATCGGACTTCTTAGTGAACTGGAGTCTCAGGTTATTTCTATTGTTATTTACCCTCCATGTGAGCACATCAAGAATTCTTTACAGCAGGCTTTATCATCATCTATTGTAAATCAATGAATTTTTATCAGTCTCTCTCAAATATGGTCATGCTTTATTTTTGTTTCTGGGGATGAAATAGCCCATTAGTGTCTGGATTGAGATTCAATTTCTCTAAACTACAAATCAAGACCATGGTTTCTAGCAAAGTATTGGGAACACCCCTGACCAATTCATGCTACCTTACCCATTGGCATACCAGAAACTTCACACATTTCCAAGACAAGTCTGTCATTTTGATAGGTCTCCCCATCATCCTATTCTTACTTTTACAGATCCTAATCGTCTTGTATGTTTTCTGTTCTCAAGCCACCCTTTATTACTTCTTAATATCTATTTATAGAGCATTTATAGTATTTCTTTTCATGCCAAAGCCCAGACTGCTCAGTGACTTCTGTGTCCCAACAGCACAAGTGCAAGGGGAATGTTCTCAGGATGGTAGCTGCACAATTTCCCTCATGACAAGTCACTGGTCTTGTGCCTACGAGTCCTTCCAAATCAGATGTCCTTCCTCATTTCCTCAGCACTAGCAGAACATCTTCTCAGTGTTCTGTTTATTAAAATATGACCTCATAAAACTGTTGAAGTGTCTGTGATAATACCAGGAATGGTTTCTTCACAGAACTGTTTTTTTTGTCTACGCCAATGTTGTGGTTTATCCCCAGCCAGCAACTAGGGCCACACAGCTCTTCACCCACTCCCCCCACTCTCCCCCAGCAGAGTAGGGAGCAGAGGGAGAAAAAGGATTAAAAACCCCTTGTGGGTTGAGATAAAGACAATTTAATAGAACAGTAACAGAAGAGAAAAAAAAAAGTGGTGAAAAAATATGCAAAATAAAGTGATACAATATGACTGCTCTCACCACCCGATGATCGGTTGCCCAGCCCATTCTGAGCAGCAATCATAGATCCCTGCCCCCTGCCAACCCCCATTTATGTACTGAGTATGATGTCTATGGTACGGAATATTCCTTTGGCCAGCTTGTCTTCACTATGCTCCCTCGCAGCTTCTATGGGAAGCTGAAAAAGTCCTTGACTTAATATAAACATTAAGTCCTTGACTTAATATAAACATTACCTAACAATAACTAATACAATATCTGTCATCAATATTATTCTCATACTAAATCCAAAACACAGTATCTACTAGGAAGAAAATTAACTCTATCCCAACTGAAACAAGGACAATCGAGCAACATTTGCAAGGCTGATATGCTGACCAGGGAGTTTTGATGACTCCTACCAACATGAGTGAAGTTTTAATGACTCCTAACTTCCTGATCCCATAACAGAGTCAATACAACATGTCCACACCACAGCAATGCCAGAGTGCAATCTGAAGTTACAGCTGAAGCCATTACTGAAGGTGAGTTTGAGACAATGTGCTGGGTTGTTAACTATGATGGCTAAGGTGCCAACATCCATTTCATTTTTCTGAGGATGTTATTGATGCAGAAGCCTCTGGGAGACTTGTAAAAAAGGCTGAGAATAGAAACACCAAAAGTCTCTGTACCCAAATCCAGCAATGTTTGTAATATCAGGGTCCTTAGATTTACAGCTGAGTCTTTTTCAGAATGTATGCATAACATCAAAGAAATTAAATGAAATAATAGTTTTCATTTACAGCAATCCAACATATTGTCATTCCACTGTGGATACAATAAGAAACTAATTTAACTAATAATTATATACTATCAAGAACAGGATACTTTCAGGAGCTAAATTCTTTAATTTACTGCATACTTTTGTGGGACAATTATTATTTTATTGATGTTGTTCAAACTGATTACCTTGGCTAAGCATTTTGTGCTTTTGGCATTTATCTTTCATTTCCTATGCTAAAAGTAATGTATCTTCTGCTATATATACATTGTACTCTACAGTTTATCATGCTTTCAACATTACCACTGTGGCTTATTACAAAGAATAAAGAATATAAAACACTTCTGGGAGTTGTATATAATAATTAAAACTTATTCAGGAAGGTACAAAGTTTCCAAGCACATTCACTGTCTCGCAAATCGAGCAAGTACCTCCTTCAATCAGAAAGCTATTTTTACTGAATTATTATACTTTTTTCATAACATCAGACTTAGAAAAGACAAAGTTGCAGCTCTTAGGATTGAGTTTGCTGCAGAATATTCTGCTTCTCACTAGAATTAATGTCACAGCAAGCAATATCCCATTGCATTTTTTTCCTTTTTGCAAAGTTAGCGTGTCTTGCCAGATCCTCTGCAAAACAATGCAAACCATAATATTTTGATCTGTTTACCGTGTTCTCCATTGGCTAGGTGGGTGCTCCCAGGATCTCTGTTTCCTCCACATAGCCAAGGAAAAAAGAAATGAAACTGTTGAAAATATAATTTGCCTGTCTGAAATCAGAATTTTTCCATTTACTATCATGCATTTTGGATCTCACCTTAGATTGACTACATGTCCAGTATTTCAGAGAAAGAATACACTTGGTTTTGTATTTCTTAACAGTAGCATTTGATTTATTCAATTAATTTGTTTCCACTTGTAATCATTACAATACTTAGAGATATCAATTCTATTAGTTAGCTGCATCATTAAATCAGTTTCTTATTCATTGGTCATAACTAAAAACTATCAGAAACTTCAGCAGCTCACTTGATTCATGCCCCTACCTGTCCTCTGCTTGGTCTTCCTTCCCTGTTCCCTAACTACCTTCACCCCTTCCTTCCTTCCTTCCCTCCTTCCCCTTCTCTCCTCCTCTCCTCCCTTTCTCCCCTCCTGCCTTCCTGCCTTCTTTTTTTTTTTAAAAAAACTTCAGTCAGATTAGAATGAGTAAAGAAGAAATCTCCAGATGTGATTTTTTATATGTCTGTAGATAATTTGGTTCAAGTAATAGTGTATCACAGCTCTAATCCAGACTCTATATCTTGGAAGGTAAATCTGTTCATGAGTGTGTTTCTCATTATACTCAGCTGCGAATATTGGTGTCTCAGTTATGATAAAGTTTATGATAAGGCCAGATTGCCTTTAAATTGGAAGCTATTGTGTTATGAGCATGTTTAAAAGAGAATAGATAGAGGCATAATTTTACAGCATTTTCATCACAGCGTAATAAGAAAGAAAAAGTATTTCCATGCTCCAATACGTTTAGAGTTTTATTTCTGTAATCCAATCATAATTTCATTTTCTGGCCCAAATTACAATGGGCCAGACTTTTCTGTGGTGCAAACTGATGTAGCAACTGTAAAGATATTACATTTTGTTCAATTAGGGTGTAAGAAATGGCTGAAGGAAAACAAGCAGTTAGGCAAAAGAAGTAAAAATAAACCAATATTTTAAGGACATTTGTTCATCCGTTCATATTTAATCTTTGCCTGTGTAGATTACAAGGCATGCAACAACAAAGAAAGTTAACATATTGCATTTATAACCATATACTGAGTATATTTCACAATCTGTTGAGTACATTTAAAAATATTTGGAAGCCATCCAAGCTCTTATAAAAATTGATATATCTCTCATTAGCATTTTGAAGATGTCAGCCATTTTTATATAAGGTAATAGAAAGTAATCTGCCAAGGGAAATAGTTGGTGTACTGCTGTATGTCAGAACAAATATGATTAACATTGTGCCAGATGCATGTCCTCATGAACTCCCATGAGAGACCGGAGAAGTAGACCTTGTAGTCAATTACTGAAATTGGAAGTGCTCTGTACCTCAGATTTGTATACACCAACAGTCACTTTCACATAGGGCTACCAGAAATACTGCTTGTGCGTGCTTGTGTGCAGAGCATTAATAAGCAGATATATACACATCATTATCCATGTCTTTTTCTTGTTTGCTGAATGTCATTTTTTCCAAGAGAAATTAACATACTCTAGTGCTTCTACATAATAAACATACATTTAGCTAAAAGTCATACAAAGCAGAAAAAAAATGCTGATGTAGATGTTTATCCCTTTTCGTTCATTAAAGTTCTAGGAGAGAGGATAATTAACCTGAAAAGAAGTGTAAAAAAAACCAAAACCAAACTGGTAGAGGAGTATGAACTTATAAAAAAAAAATATTTTATACTGAAATATTTCAATTTTTCCCCTCTATCTTGGATTATTCCACACAGTTCTTTTAACTATTTCAAGTAGAGAACAATAGGATTGACACATTTCATATATTTTTGCTGTTAGCCTTCTCTATAAATACCAACTGCATAGATTTTGAATATGAATTGGTGAGATTCCTAATTGGTTCATAATTTGTGCAGGAGAAAGTGTTTCAGTAAAGTCAACTGCATTTTTCGGAAATGTCTACTTTCAGACTCCTTTCCCTGAGGACTTTTTTCTTTAAGATACAGATGAAAACTGTCCACTGATGCCTAGGCATGAGGGTGATATGGGCTATGTCACAGGCTAATGGTTCACTCAGGATACTTCCAAACACTAGAATATGAGCAGACAGGAGCCTGCGTGCTTATGACAGTCCCAAGATAGCAGGATACAAGCCATGTGATGGCATTACAACAGTGTCGAGTCTGAATGAGTAAGTGCTGCTGGGAAGAAAGATTAGTAGTTCAAACGCCTTGACATGATAACTGAAGTTTCTCTGGTTTTAGTCACTTCAGAATGGCCAGAGGAATGAGCTCACTTTTTTTTTAGATAGCGTGTTTCTCCAAAATCACTTCATATGAGATAAGGCTATGTCTACATGGGCTATTTTCAGTCCAGAATCAAGAGAACTTGCTTACACTGTGTAAAACCTTACCCGTTATGAAATTCATACCAAACTGTATTAAAGGTGCAACACACATTGTCTGCTGATTATCATGCTGTCCATCCATCACCTCAACCCTCGAGATGTGACAGGACATGTGGGTAGCACCTACCGTGGCTTCCAAACCAAGCGCTTGCTTGTCTGCTATCTGGACATCACACTTGTGACTGATACATCTAAAATGAACTGCTGCCCTAACACATGCAGGAAAGGGTTGTCTCCCGTGTAGCTGCAACCCAAGTATACACAGATTTGAATCAGGATGTTGAGCTGCATGCTGAAGCTCTTACGAAACTAAGCTGGTTGTGTTTTGTTTTGTTTTTCTATCTTGCAAAAAGCTATGCTGTATAAATGAATGGTTTTGACCCAAGACAATGCTGGACAAACCAAGAACAATTAGATAAATGACACAGATCCATACTATGAACTTCTTTGATAAGGATGAGCTACAGTTATGGTTATAGGAGCAAAAACAATTCCTGTCACTTCTTCTTGCTGCCCACCTCCTCCCCCTCCTGTCTCCCTCGATAATCTCTCTTTTGTCTGAACTGAGTGCCAAGTTTCAATCGCACCCAGACACTGTGAAGGCAAAGACATTGTGCCATCTGGGTTTGCTGGTTTGCTGAGAAAGAAACATTGATGTGCGTGCTGTGTCAGTGCAGCACAGATTTTCATTCTAATTACCCAGGCAACCTCATCTACACACGGAGCAAGACAGGTGACAGCAGAGATATCTGCATAACTTCACATGAGATGGATGACCTCACTTTGGGCCTTTGGGCTGTTGAGCAGTTGGCTGAGACTAACCAGTCTGATCTATGTAGAATGAAAGAATAGGACTTCTTGAGCTGACTCATTCAGAATACAACAAATAGAAAGTATCCAATAAACACTGTGTAAAGATCTTACGCTGGCAGAGAAGTGCTAAAAATATGCAGAGAACATAACAATGTATTTTTGTAGCAGATTAAAAGTGCAGGTAAATTGGATTGGGACAGAAAAACAAGTCAAAGAAAAGCAAAACAAACGCGCAGTGGCTTTTTCTCCTTTTTTTCCTTTTTTTTTTTTTTATTTCCATAAGTGTTTTAATACTTTTGAGAGCAATGTAAAGTGTTCTATGTGCGTCAGAAATAATTCAAAAGAGGCAGCAGCTTTTTTAAACTTCTCCATCTTCCTTTATCCATATGTTTCATCTACTACATGAAAGATCATCTGTTAGCAAAAGACTATTTAATTTTCAGGCTGGTTCCTCTCTGGGGGCATTTAGGTCTCAGGCTCTAAGAATGCTGTGGTTCTCTTTGGCCCTCTGTACTTGAGTTCCCCTCTGGTGAGAAAGCAAGGTGAAAAGCCTGAAGTCTGGGTAAAGAGCTTTCAGGCAGCCACCGAAACAGCATTGGAAATGTTCTCAGATGCAGCAGTTTAGACCATTGGCCCTTATGATGGAATAGAAGGATGCCTATAGGTGCCTGCTAGTAATACAAAACACACACGTCCCTCCAGAACTAAGCTGAGATATAAGCCTCTGCAGCTTTTAAAAAGGTAACAATGGACAACATCCATAACCTCTGATGTATGGTGATTAAAATGTTCAGTCACTCATTAAAGGAAAGAATATATAAGTCAGGTGTACATCTGGGAACATAATTTTAAATCCCTGTCATCTTCGCTTCCTTTTTATTCTTGCTTTTGCTATGGCCATTGCCCTTTTCAGCAATACCCAGGTTTATTTTTTTTTATCTGATCTCAGTGTCAGTGAAATACAATTTGAGCAGTGTAATTGGTATGGATTTGCACAGAGACAGTGAGACCAGGTTTTAAAATAATAAACTTGCACATAAGTGATGAGAAGCAGAATTTGGAAGAAGCTTGAGAATCTGGGGATACAACTGGGAAAAAATCTATCCAAATTCTGTCTTCAAAAGAACAAAAAGATTCTTTAAAAGATTCATATACTTTTCAGAGGCTTTTGCAAACATGTCTACTTATTTATTGTGATTTAAGTCTTAAAAAAAGTGAAGGCTTAGGAATCACTTTGAATCATAGCAATTTTCATTTATAGGCTATCCATTTTGATATTGGATCTGCTTATATTTAAGTCAAAAGATACATTCCATTGTGCCTTTATTTTAATATCAAAAGACGGGAAGTGTTTGAAGTCCTTGCTCATCCTATTTCTGTTCCTATTCCGTCTAAGACATTGCTCTTGTAAATCACTTAGACTGTTACGCCCTCTGCTTTAGCTCTCCAGCCACAGGAGCAGTCCCACCCTTTAAAGAGTGTTTTGAGAATAACTAGATTAAATATTGTGAGGTTTGAGATCACATGCAAATAGTTACAATTGAGAGAAAGAATTCAAATACTTTTCACTGGAAATAATTGACTATGTTATCAGTGTGCAAATCAGGGTTTACATAAACAAAATAATACATGCATACACATATATGTATATAAGTTCATGTGTATACAAACATATATATTTTGAGAAGGAAAGCAGGTATTTAAATTAGGCAGACAAAAAGTCTAGCATTTAAATGCATCCTAATCTTCTGAATGACATCGGTTTTTTTTCCATCTCATTTTGATTTCATTTTTCCAAAACAAAGTGTTTAATCGCTGAGCAAAACTGATAAAAGAGGTTTTAGACAGAGTGTAAGGATCCTTCCAAGGTTATTGGCTTGTGAGAGCTCTGCCACCTGTAGCTTCCCAGCCTTCCTCAGATCTTTCCTACTGTTTGATTTTCCACTCTCCGCCGAGCTGTTTTACATCCAGCTGTTAGAGTTTGACCAGGTCCCATAACCCAGGACATGTCAAGGTTTGAACAGGAGCGCGATAATGGAAACAGCATGCTGGCAAGACAGTGTTTTGAAAAGTTTTACAAGAGATTTACAGCCGTGGTTTTGCTGGAATACAAGCTGCTCTGGGGTGAGACATGATAGTGAAAGCAGTACGCGAGCCTATGAAAGGGACAGAGCTCTGCCATTGAGTAAATCCCATTGTAGACAAGCCCTTAGAAAGTAGATTATTGAAAGAAATTCCAGAAGCGTTTAGAATTATCTTTAAACATTTTAGAAGAGAAAAGAGAAATTGAAATATTGTCTGTCTTCTCCATCTCTGAATACTTCCTATATGAGCTGGGAGCTGGAAATGCTTACATTATTTTAAGGTCAAAATGGAAAGGTTTTGATTGGAAACCCATAAAAAAAAAGAAAAAAAAAGTATCAATTTGCTGATGCTGGACGTTCTTGCTACTGTTGAATTTTTTGGGTGGGTAGATTCACTGGAAGAGAGTACCAAGACTAATCTGTTCTGTAAAGGGCGATCCACTCTGTCGCCATGCAGACAGGCAGCTGCTGCTGTTGAATATTTCTTCAGATCAGCTTGCACTAAATGTGGTCCATTTTCCAAGACTTTTTCTCCCTTGTAATCTGAATTTAAGCAGTGAGATTTTTTTCTGTTTGTTTGTGTTTTCTTTTTCTTCAGTGGTGATAAAAACTAGAAAACCAAACAAAGGTAGAAACAATTCCAAAACAGGTAAAACAACCCTCTAGGAAAACAGCATTCTAAATTAGTTTCAGTGTTAGGGATGGAAGTGGTAACAAAGTCTTTTATTAAGGTTCCCATTATGCGATACTGTATTCTGCCACCTATAATTTTGTTGTATTTTAAATAATTGAGTTGACATTTCAAAAGCTGGTTGCCTTTCTTCGGAAGAATTACATTTTTTTAATATATGTTTTAATTTAAGTCAGAATGATTTGGATATTTCTGAAAATGAAGTTTGAGAAAAATATACTGCTTTGTTCATATTAAACAAGGGAAGTCCTTCCTTTGAAAGAAAGTACAAGTTATCTGACGGAAAAGGAAAAAAGGCTTTATATCAGGGATGTGTCTTTTGCCACCCTCAGGAAAGGCTGCACAGATTTGTCTGTGTTTTAAGTCTGTCTGGATTTAGCAGGTCAAAGGTAAAAACTCAAAAAAGCCATTAAACGCAATAGTTGCTTTTATCTGAGCTCGGACCTGTTTGTTTAGCGTTTGCTCATTCAATCTTCTTGCCACTGTTGTACTCTTGGAGACCTTGGGGCTGGCAAATCTGCTGTCCGGGGACTCCAGCACTATTTTCTTTCAGAGAACAACCATGGACTAACCCCAGCATTTAGGGTAGAGCTCTGACACGCTCGCACTCTAACAGACACATGTTAACTCATGTATGCTCTTGTCATGTATTGGCACAACACCACAAGGGATTTTTCAGGCCAATAAAACCTTGCAATATTTTTTTACCCACGTTTTTTTATAGAGGTCAATATACTTATATATTACATTGTACTTGCATCCTGATCTGAATTTTTACATACCTTGCCTATCATATAGCATAGGGAGAGCCCATGATCCATAAATATGTCTTCTTTTGCTCCCTTTCTTTTACCTCTGCTGTTGAACAAGACTTTTCACCTTGTACCAGACGCTACCTTTTAAGCATATTTTTGTGTGGATGGTACATCTGCCTGCTGCATCTCTCTTCTGTTGGGCCTGCTTTGACTAATTCTCTAGAAAACCTGTTTATGATCATACCTACATGAATGTCCTAGCAGGAATACAACCACAGGCAGTGAACCTGCCCATCCTGTAGTCTGAATAATCTGCCCCTGGCCGTCTCTCAGGCTCTTCCCCAAACAGTACAAAGAGAAACAGAAGGCAGGAGAGTGAGGGAGGAATAAGATTGTGTTAACGAATAAATACAAGTGACAATAGAATCGGGGAGGAGGAGAAATAGGATCGACAGTCGGAAAAGAGAAAATTGGGCTAATCACGGAGGAGACTGGATGCCTGAGGGAAACAAAGCCGCACGAGGCTTCCGTGGAGAATGAGACTGGAGTCTGGTGTGTGGGTGACTGCACCCATGAGCTACAGAAGAGACAAAGTATAGATTGGTCTGACAAGAAAAATAACATGAATCAAGGAAGTAGTGGAGGAAATAACCACTGGAAAAGAATGACCACTGAGATTAGATAGCTTTCTGAGGCAAAGAGTAAAATTGGGATATAATACAGCAGACTGGAACTAGGGCAGTTTGGAAAGCTTAAGTTGAATGGAAGAGACTAAGTATTGTGGAAACTGACTGTAAAGCCGGTCTGTGAAAAGGAGATGGTAGGAACAGCAAAATCGAATAGGTGGGTTTTATTTTGTTTTAGTAGTTTCAAAAGGCTCATCAAGATAGCAAATCAGCCATGTTGGGACTCAGACCAAGTAAAAAGGAAAATAGGAGGGAATGAGAGCCCTGGATGGCTAAATAGGAATAGGATAATTAGAGAGGACAATGCAAAATGACTCAAGGTCAGGATAAACAGAAAAGCTCCCACTAGAACCCACGATGGACCCTTGATTTTTTTTTTAATTCCAAATTCCTTCTGTCAGCAAATTTCTTCTTCTATCTGATGATAGAAACACTTTATGTGGGAAACATTTACATTTATTTCTTTTGCACAGAGCACAAAAACCTGCAATTGCTATCTCTTAGTTACTTCTTTAGCTCAAGATGCTGATTCCTGCTAAAGACACATGGGGAGGCACTGTGATGCCCTGAGATGGAACGTCTCTATTTTCAGGTTGTAGCTGAAAGGAAATCACACATACACACACAAAATATGTACACATATACATACTTACGTATAAGAAAGAAAACAAACCCAAAACTTAAAGGACGGAGAAGTTACAGAATTCCAGGATAAAATTACTCAAGTAGTATTAATTCAGCTTCCTTACACATATGCATTATGATATAGCCTTTGGTCATGTGATCATTTCCACAGGAACCCTGGCTCATTCAGTACATAAGAGGCATATTCAAAGAGTAAAGCAGGTCTTATTATTAAGAGGTTGTTTGTAACTAAAATGGGACATCAAAAAGAAAAGGGAGGATTTCCTCATTGAGATCTTTGAACATGGTTCTGAGGAATTTCATTCCTTCCCTCTCTCTTCCCGTCTATGTGATGCCAAGCAAGTCATGCAAACCCAACTTTTCTGAGGTCATCCCTAATTGCATGTCCTCATGTCCTACATGTCCAGCATGAGACATAAGCACCTATGAGAAATTCTCTACTCTCAGAACTGCAACTGAACTTACTGAACTTGAAAAACATGAGGACCTGTATAACGTCAGCTTCTCAGGAAAATTAAAAAAATGTCCCAAGCGGGAACCTTAAAATACCATGGATACTCTGACTTTTAAACATCTAACCCTTCTTCTCTACCTTGCTCTCCCATTTGCAAATTGGAGGCTACAATGCCCTTGATTAATAGGGGTGTTGCAGGAACAAATTCAGGAATGTTTGTGAAGCATTAATCTCTGGTATCGAAAAGAAGTACTAACCTTAAAATTAATATTCTGCCTATGTGTAGGGTTGGAATTCTTGGAAGTAGATAAAGCCTGGGACATTGGGCTTTTTCACTCATAACTACTCTTGATTAACATAAAACACAATTTTAAAAAGTTTCTCAAATGAGTAACCATCTTCTACCATTTGCATTAAGCAATAAAAGGCCCTTAAAAACAAGACTACATAGTCATGTAATTAAAGTTAATGTCCTAATGTAAATATACAAGAAGGCTGAATTAAAGTTGCATAGGTAATCTTAAAGGTGTTTTTTCCAAACTCTGAGCAATGGATGTCTTAATACAGTTCTAACAGCATTGCATGTGCATTTAGGCATAGAAGAGGTATTTATAAACTACATGAGTGGGTGTCTTGTATATTCATAATACTTGGTTTTTTTCACTGGTCTTTTCATCACGCTTCCTTGCTGCTTCTTTTCCCATCATTTTGCCAATGAATTAGGGGAATTCAGTAATGATTTAGCCGAGGTTTGAAAAATGAACCAGATTCTCCCCTAATCTAAAATAGAGTATCTGAACCAGCAGGTCTGAGTACGTGTGAAATGAGGTAAAACGAGCTTATGAATCCACAACTGGAATACAGTTTTCTAACATGTATTCAGTGTGTGGGACTCAGTACTGTACACTTCTGAATTGTTTGTTTTTCCAGTCTCTAGTCTTTAAAGAGGGCACATTATATGTGGCGGCAACCACAGAGGCATGTCTGCTGCCAAGAAAACATATTACTACAGTTCAGTAATGTCGCCTAATTGTTTTCCCTCTGGTCAAGTTACCCAGAAATACTTGCTTTTCTACAGCTCTGCGGTAACAGTTAGCTAGATTAAATGACCTGCCTTCAGGAGAATTAGATCCATTTTCTGAGCTTCTATTACAGAAAAAGGCTTCCTTCTTTAGGATATTATGTATCCTCCCTGAGCTTGGTATTTTTACAAATGGAGATTTCTATCAGGAACAATCATTTAATGGTGAAAAATGTTCTTGCTTCGTGGATGTGTACATACCATACTGTGTGGGATAGCTGTAGGACATGAAATGATTTGCAAGTTACTAAGGCAATAAAACTACAATGGGGAAAAAGCAAAAATAACTGCAGTGCTTAGGACTAGCATCTTCTTGCTCCTTACCCAGATGTACAGGACGAGGAATGAATGGACAAAGACTGCCCAGTGTTCCTGGATAAAGTAATTAGCTTCCTTCCTAATGGAAGCTTTCCTAAAAACAGGAAGAAGGGTCAACGATTAGCGGAACTGCTCCATACCTCCCCTTTACGGTTGCATGCAGTGTGTTCTCCGTGCTCCCTCAGGGCTCAGTGCTGGAGTTTCACTCAGCATAGGACTATTCTTACATGGCACAATCCAGGTCTTTAGAAAGTGTGAAGACATTCTCAGCACACCCAGAGCTAAGTGAAACAAATTAGCTTATCAGTCTCTGGTGGAAAGCTGGAGATTGTTTCCTTACTTATCTCTAAATAACCTACTATTAAGCTAAATCTCATAGAGAGGAAAATTCTGTCATCTGAGGAAAATTTTATAAAGCCTGTGAATCAAGTACAATTTTCTATAATGAGTCTAATGAGCTGGAAAGGGCTGTTCTTCAGTTAGTAGTGTCATTTAGAAGGCCCTGCTTTGCTGATTCTATATATGGAAACTGATCTATTGATTAGCTCTGCTAAACTAATTGAAAAACCTAGCAAAATAGACTGAAAGTTAAAGAATTTTGTGAGGTAGAGATAATAGAAATAATTTAAATATTTAATATTGATTTAAAAGAAGTGCAATTAAACCTTTCTGGTAATTAGTAATTTCTTTTTTCTACCAGGATAAATACGTTGTGCCTCAACATAATTACTCACACAGCATAGTACAAAGCAAAATTGGCTAACAGTCTACTGCTGGCCTTTCCTGAGAGGTGAAACGAAGCGTAACTTGAAAAGAGTCTGGGGTTACATGGAGATTCTTTTGAGGAGGAATATGCAACTTTACCTGCCCTGTGAGCTGCGCAGGAAAATCTTCGTGTGGCTGGGACACAAGAGCTACGTCCACACACAACCATGAGGAGGAGGACCTCCAGACATAGTTCATAAGTGAGAGATGACACCAGCTCTGCCAGGCCCTTGCTGACCTATTTCCAGGTGGTATCGCGTTGCCTCTCCTGTTTCTTTCAGACCTCCCCCAGCCACCTGCACCCCTGTCTCTGTCACATCGTGTGGTGTAAGCATGAGGGAAGCACTTTGACTGTCTTCAAATTATATACAGATTTGGGAGCTACTCCCTCGTATTTAAAGGATATGAATGAGGTGCCAGAAGAGAACTGCAATATGATGAAGTCATACTGAACTTGCACTTATAAAACGTGCATTTCATGGCTCATCTTCAAGCCACCATAGGCCTCTTTATCCAGTAATTTTCCTTGCAAGGAACCTTGTAGAACCTCCTGAACCAGCTTATATAGTAATGTATTTTTCAGGAAGAAAATAATTATTTATCACAGGTCCCTTTGTGAGTCTTGAGCCACGTACAACTTTTTCAGCAGTTTTTGTAATTTGGTTATGATCATTTTCAATATACTGTATAAAAATAACACTGACTCACCTTGATTTTCCTAATTATGTCTGTGGTCTAGATCAGTTAAAATAGTTTCTAGAAGCACTGCAATCTAGAGTTTTTGACATTATATTTAATGCAACAAACAAACAAAAACCAGAGTAAAATAACAGTCACTATTTTCTGGGCATCCCCCAATAGGGATTTGGGACAACTTTCAGTTGTTTTTTTTTTCCTATTGACAAACAGCAGCCATTGGAAAATCTCGAACAGGATTTTGTTACAAGCTTGTCACCACTCTAAAAGTTCTATTTTATTTGAGATGTAGCCAGAAATACTTTCACTAGAAGGTTTATTTCAGCCTTTTAGCTTTCTCTATTCAGAATACAAGGATTTTGGGATGGTGGTAGGTTCTGTTAATAATCAATTTGTTCCTGCTGCTAAATTTATTTGCTGTAATTAAATTTTCTAAAAATTTAAAAATCTTGGTGTGGTTCCTGAAGTACTAAGTCAGCTGGAGCCCTTTAATTAGGCAAAAATTGCTAATAGAGTATTGTTGAGGAGAAAAATCCAGCATGGAATTTGTGTTTTCGGTTGTCCTGATGGTCATAGTCCTAATTTGTTGCTCAATGCTTCAAGACTTAAGAAAAATGCTAGGTAAATTTCTTGAAGGTTGAAGTTATTATACATTAGTGTATTGCCATGGAGTAGAGAAGAAAAAATAGAAACACTGTGGAAGAGTGTTGCAACTTCAGTATTACATTAACTCTCTGAAATGTAAGAGGAATCCTAGAGCATAAGTGGTTTGTGTAAAATTAGCTTGAATTTTAACTCTGACTGAAAGGCTGCCAGTTTTCTTGGCAATCACTTTATTTAATCATTTAATATTTTTTTTAACAAAAATAATGCAATATGAGCCCAAAACCACGTGAAGTCACCAGTGAGTGGAGCAGGAACGTTCTGGGACTATAAAATAAATACCATAATGTAATGCTGAAAAAAAAAAATATTCCACTATAATTAGTATTTCTGATAGTTGCCATTTATTACATTGAGCAGGATTCTTCATCAACATCATTTTCATTACTTCTGCCAAAGAAAAACTTCATATTTACCTTTATCCTAAGTTCAAAATGATAGTTCTCCCCTGTACATACAGGACCTAGATTCTCTGTTGTTTTACATGGTGTTATTGTTTTTATAATTTTATATAATTTCAAAGTGTATGTGAAAAGCAGAATGCTTGTATATCTTATGCCTGTGTACAAAGAAGCAAATTAGGTGCATACACATGCATGAAAATTACTTGTTCTTGTTAATAATCCAAGGTCATAGTTATCCTTGTGTAATTTTTTGCACCATTATAAAGAATTCTTTTCATTTACTTTCTTTTATTTAGGAAATATATTAAACCAAATATAACTGCAATTAGAAACGAAACTGTTTCATACACAATGAAAATAGCATTATTTTGCAGTGGCTATTCCAGTTCTTCTAATAACTTATTTACTTACTACTTTTGCATGAGAAAGAACATAACCGTCTTAATCTCCAGAGTGCTATTCTGCACACTTTACAAGCAAAACCAACCAGCTGTTGAGTTATAACTGGCTTTACTGCTTTTAAGGACATGTATATATATATATACATGTTTGTGTTAGTGATGTACTTGGAAACAAATAAAGTGTATAAAGATTTGGAAAGGAGTCCGAATGCCCACTCCTCCCTACAAATCTAGCAATTATTAAAACAAAACAAACAAAGCAAACAAAAACCCCAACAATCAGCTTCTGCAAAAAAAAAAAAAAATGGAGAAACTGGTTGAACATGTTACTAGGGACTACTTTGAGTGTAACTTTCCTTCCAGGGTTCAGGTGTTAATAGAGCATTGACGTAATTTGTGCTTCACAGCCCTTTGCCAGTGACTGAGGACTGAAATCTTACAGGTGTATTTTAATTACAGCAGTGTAATAAATTTCTTCGCTCCAAGTACTGCAAGTCTATGCTGACATTTCTTGAAACTGTGTTCTGCCAGTTGTAATGCCCCTGCATTGTATAGTATTTTTATTTAAACTGTGTTATTTAAACATTTTGCAAGAATTCTTCAGCTTTGGTTCCCCTTTGTATTAAATGGAACCCACTCTAGCACACTCTCAAAACTGACATTCGGGTAATAATGCTTTTTGTATTTGCTGTAGCCAAATGTAATATTCTGTTCTTTATTTAATGGCTGTAAACATCACAAGAGATCAATTTCACCATTAATTTCTCTTGGAAATTTCCTCTTGAGCGTGATTCAGTTTTTCCATGTGCTTTTTTTTATTGTTCTCCTTCTGCATAAAACATCCTATTTCTGCCTTTCGTTTTAATCCATGCTCCAGAGAGGTGCCTTCCCATCATTACATGGCAGACAATGCGTCCACAACAATGGCAGAGACAAGGCATTCTGTCTCATAAGGAATGACCTGAAGGCATGAAATGCTAATGCAAAGATCATGAAAATGCAAAGCAATGAGAAAGACCAGGAAACCAGTCCTGCCCTGTAACTGTGATGACTGCCACTAGAGAAAGAGAGGGGACTGCTGAGGGTCTGTCATTTGGGGAAGGTTCATACCAAAGATTGTGAGTTTAGCATATGAGTGTGCTTCAGGCAGTATATGGAGCAGCTGGAGCAGAAGGAGCAGACGAATAGGAATACCGCTGGTAGCAGCACCTGGTATTTCCATGCGATTGGTTTGTACTTGCCCTTCACCTTTCACTAAACTAGAGGGTGTGGCCGCTTTCTGGCCTTGCAAACCTTTATCTGTGGCATTTGCTCTTCAGGGCTCTTCCCGTTGAGTCTGAGCCAACACAGAAACCTCTATGAAGGGCATACGCTATTACTCTGGGATGAACTTTGCTCAATGGCTTGAATAGTTTGGGAAAGAAATGGAAAGAAAGACTTGTTTCTTGCGAACTCCCTCACCTTTGTCTGGAACTCAGCTTCCCATATTCCTCTAGTCTCTATAAAGCTGTTTAACTTCACAGTAGGGACTGCTTAGGACTTCTACAGAGTCTCTGTCACAGAATCAGACCAGAGGGGTGCTACTGCAAGAGTGTGGTTTTTAAATTACTCAAACATGCTTCGGTTGTGAAGTCAAATTTTCAGAAACCATTTCTAGTAGTAAAAAAGTGAAATAGTAAGTTCTTCAAGTTGCACATGCTACAACTGTGAACGAAGTCCTTAAATTTATTCTTAGATTATCAATTCTTTTTAACCTTAAAACAGAATCAATCAATTTTGCTTAATCCCTATAAATGCTTTTCCTTTTAAATTGTTACTTTAATTTTTCAAGTCTTCAGTTCACAAAGGAATAAGAATTAGCTCTGCAGACATAACAAATTAGTCATATTGATCCTGCCAAAAGTACTAAATTATTAATAATCAGCCCCTCCCTACACAGCCAGCTTTAAACTCACAAAAAGCCTTTATGAAATCTCTGATACAACCATCTGGGTTGTATAAAACCTTTTTTTTTCTTCGCCAAATCTGTTGCATCATTTAATCTTCTTCACTGTTTCATGTTACTTGGGATATGCATGGAGGAAAACATAAAAATAGATTTTTGCCAGTTTTGCTTTCATGTTTTGGGAGGTGACTAGCATTCATAAATGCACTAAAGTTCCACCAAAGGGAAAAAGATAAAAAAGAAGAGAGAAAGTCAATATTCTTTAATGACGTTCCAGCTGTCAGTTCTCAGAGTCTTGTTTGCAGACAGCCATGTCAGCACTCCAAGTGAAATAAACTTTATTGGCCTGAAGTGCCAATAGTGAATGACTGTATTACAATTGCTGATATGCATACTCTGGTGCCAGAGACTGCTTAGACAGAATGAATATTGTCGTTATAAATTACTCCTCAGAGTAGAGAAAAAGAAAAAAAAGTAAACACTTCTGCTTCATTCTCAGACAAGTGGCTGTACTGAGGTTTATGCCTGTTAGATTTGCATTTTGAATGAGCTGTGCTTTTTCTATAGGAATACTGGAGTGCTATTTAGAGATGGTCTTTCGACATTGTGTGCTGTGTTTCTCCCGTATGAGTTCAATGTCTATTTCCTTCCTCCCCTATCATCAACACTATACCCTTAGGGAGATCACAAGGAGGATTAAAGAGGTTATTCCTATAATGAGAGTCATATTCTATTATCTTAGTTCAAAGTGAGTTGTCTTTTTCTTCTGTAAATGTCTCATCGGTTTAAAAAGGGTACTCCAAAAGGGCAAAACTTTGATACCTTTGTACTGGACAACAATATGTATAGTGAATGAACATATGACAAAAGTACTACTGTGAAGCACGCTGGTGGTTTCATTATCATATAGCATAAAACCATTAAAGACTAGAATAGCCCCAGTGACTCCAGCACTTATTCATGTAATAAGGTGCTGTTAGGAGATAAAAACTAGTCTGAATAAATTTCTGAATTCTTTAGCAGAATCTAGACCCTAACCTATAATTTATGCATACTGTATATTCATAAGCATCACGAGACCCTCTAACTCATGAATATGAAGTAAAAATTTGCAGCTTTCTATTTCATGCTTTTGTAAACCTTGTTTGCTATTGTATGTCCAGAAATCTCTTCACAGTTGCGCTTTACTCACTGACTAAAATCCATGTGTATGGAAGAAGTGTATATTCATGTGTTAGCAGTTAGAGCAAGATTAGTGCACATTATGGGCCACCTTCATGTTCACCAGGATTTTTGCAGGGCGTCCACAAATTGTTTCTAAAGCAGCACTATTTGTTGCAATGCTTTTCTTCTCTCACAAAATAGCCTTCTCTGTTACAAACAACTTACTTTTTTTTCAGGGCATAGCCCTGATACTACCAAGGTATCAAAGTCAGTGTCCCGTTGGCTAGCTACCTCAATTTCTGTCACAGAGGACCACAAAAACACACGTTTTCTCATTAGCCCTGTGACCATTCTTTTATGTTTTCAGTCCAAGCTGCAGTAAAGTGGTATCACAGCAAACAGGCAAACCCAATTTTCAAGTGTAATTTATAGCCTAATACCAGTTCATACAGACATAACAGTCGCCAGAATCAAACGTAATTAATCAGTTGTGAATAGATAGATTACTCTCAATATCACATTGTTATAAATCAAGACAATGCTTCCTTGCTAACCGCCAATGTACTTCTAAGTGAAGTTTTAAAATAAGAGATAGATCTTCACTGCATATAAATCAGTATTCTTCTGCTCAAATTGGGAATCAGACCCTCGTTATTTATTAACAATGCTTAACCAAATGGTTAACCAGCTATATGGTTGTACTTTCTCTGCTATTGGTTACAGAACAGGAAATATCTAAGATTGCCCTTAGAGCTCCCTAAATGCCTGGTGCTTCAGTCAGGACTTCTGTTTCGCTTATTCTCTTGTTTCTTGTGCTATTTACAGACACAAACTTATGCTACGGTTTTAAAATGCCATAAAATTGATAGCTTCTGAACTCAGACATGGAAATGTCAACACAGTTTGGGTTTAGCTCAAACGTAAAAGATCTTTGAAGTTTACATGTGCTTATATTTTGTTCCTAACTTTTGGCCAAGGCCTAGACTACAATGATAAAAATAGCTTGGCAGCATCATGTAAACCCAAGCCATCTACACCCAACTGAAGTAAATTTTCTGCCTTTGCTGATTAGTATTTTTGGGCCATTGCCACTTTGTATGGTTAAACTGGTATAGTCTTGCCAATAAGATATTTTAAACAGTGCAACCAGCATCTGCATCGTTTAAAATGTACATCTTCTTTTTGAGTCACATAACCTCCACTTATTTTTGTGGCAGCCGAAGTACGAAACTCAAGGCTCAGATTTCCTTTCTGAAGTGCTGTCTGGAAGCTTGAGGGAAGAGTTAGAATTGTAAACCAACAAATTGTATCCAACCTCCCATAATTAATATACAAACATGATGTTCTCTTTTTGTCTAATTTTGGCATTAACAAATTAAATTGGTAAATCTTTTTTTTTTTTTTCCCCCAATTAAAAATATTCCATTAAACGGCCTTAGGTCTACTAGAAGAAAGTAAAGAATGTTACAGGTGGTATGGGTACTCTACTAATGATGTCGTTTATTATATTTACTGATAATAATTATACTGTGACAGTGTCTATGAGCCCCAGCCAAAATTATAAACCACAGTGTTAGAATCTGCAGATGCAAACATTGCGAAGAGTACCCAGACCCTGTAAGCTTACAGTTCTTCCAAATCCATAATTTTTATCAATTGAGCAGCTTGCTTTTGTAATAGAGGACCATACAGAAGTCTACCTACTGCCACTGGTGAGGCAATTTTATGTTTCATAGGTGAAAGTTAGCTATATGATTACCTTGAAGTCTATATTGGTCTTTCCAATGTATACAGCAGAACCTATGTGAAGTCTACGCAATTCACCCCCACATCATATTCCCATGAATGCCCATACACCATATGTTATGGTGTCTCAAGTACCAAAAGCGCAATAAAATAATTACAATTGCAAATCTGCAGAAAAATGCAATGAGTTACTACATTTCATTTGTAAGCTGACCTGTGGCAAAAAAAAAAAAAAATAATACAGGGCACACTTTTAAAAAGGACACTTTAATTACAACTACACAATAGTGCTAAAGGGAGAACATCAAGGTAAGACTATGTCTTAACATATTTTTCTCTTTATACTTTCAGGCAGAATACTTTGTCCATGTCTTAATATAAATGTAGAGCTTGGGGAAGGAATTAGGATAAGAGTAGTGGAAACTGAGCTCCTAGGTGAGTTACAAACTTAGCCAGAGAAGTCGAAGAATGTTCCCAGCAGACCTGTTCAGGTGTGAAAGAGAGAGGAGATTTTTTGGGAGTGAGAGGTGGAGCTCCATCTTCAAATCTTGGCCTTTCACTAAGATATCTGAAATAAGGAACAAAATTAAGGCTAAATTTTGTCATATTGGCAATTGCCGAACAGTAATTGGACTGAACACCTGCATTCCTGTTCTACACCGCACATACCAACAAAATGATAAGAAATTTGCACATTATATCTTCAGTTATCCATCTTTTTAAGCCATCTATGCCATATTAATATTTGTCTTTTTTTTTTTTCTTTTAAGGGAAAAGAGCCAGATGTTCAGTTGCTGAAAATCACCTAATTTTTCTGGTGGGGTTTACCTCTCTCAGTTAGCTCCAGTTCTAGATTGTGCAAAGGTATAGACATAAAATCAGGATGAAAATCCACTAAGAGAGAGCCTATGCTTATCCCTTACTTAGAGATCTTATTCACTTTCAGAGGCTAGGTGTATAGAGGTATTGCATAATCATACCAGCAAAATACAGAGGTGCAACGTACAGGGAAGAGAGGATTCCTGGGCAGGGAGCTGGGCTTTGAGCATGCAGTGCTGTTTCTCTGCCCATTGCTAAATTCAAAGCACTTGCTAATACTCAGCCTTGCTTATAGACTCTACCTGTACGGCCCTCCATGTTGCAGCAACTGTTCACAGACAAACGCTTGGACACGCTGAAGTCAATGAAAACATACTAAAGCTAAATGTTACTTTTCTACACCAGAACTTTTTCAGTGTAAAGAAACAGTCATTGCCTAATTTACTGAACAGATCACTTTATGGAATACATATCTTCTCCTCCTCCACACCTTGCCTTCTTCTATCTGTCATGTTCCTCCTCTTTTGTCTCAAGCATAAGCAAGTATCACGCTAATAGCCTAATCTTCATTCCCAGAAAGGAAAAAAAAAAAACAAAACAACAAAAATGAATGAAGGTGTGTGTCGTTCACATATCAACTTTCTTCTCCCTGGTGTTACATGCTGTAGCAAGGTGCACTTGCCAGCTGAACATGTGTTGAAGTAACAACTATTTCCTGTCCTTTAAGAACAGGAGAAAGGCCATACAGGATCCATACAGCTCAGTATTTTGTCCCAAGAATGGACAAAAGCAGATATTGGCAGATGATTACAAGAACAGATGCTTATGACACCTTTTATTCCACCGGTTACTAAGTGGGGACTTTCTAAGCCAGGTGTAGTTCCTATGTATTTATTAATCCTTGGCATCTTTCTCTTGTAAGGACCCAAAAATTGGGAAATACTCACAGTAGTGCTTTTATTTGGTTCACATTTATAAAATGGTATTCAGAGGTTAGGAGAATGATACATATACACTTCAAAGCATAACCATACAGAAAAAAGAAGAGGAGCTACTTATTTTTGTTGCTGCTGTCGCAAGGAGGATGGCTCACTGTAGTTATTATGAACATGAATTATAATAAAGACATTTTAAAACCTACAGAAACTATCTGCACTGCATGCTGTAACAGGCATAACAAACCTGCCCGATTTTGGCTGCATATTGCTGTGGGAGCGGTGTTAATGACCTATTGGAATTGAAGCTGATTACAGGTCTCATTAAGCAAATTGGGTGGAGTAAGCATTCAACTACCCTGAGTAGTAAAAACAGCTGTATATGCAGGAGCCAAAACCCACTGGCACCTGATGAGACCACATTGACTAAAGAAACGCACGAAACTGAAAAATGGGCGTTCCCATTGTGTAACTGATGGTGTAGGCAACTGGCGGGAGCCCTTGCAGAGGAATGCACACAGGACAGCTGATGTTTGAGCCAGGACAGAGAAGCCCAAGGCTTTGTGGAATGCAAATTAGTCCCACTACTAATCATATACATGAGACATATATGTTATCTCGAAAATTCATTAAGAAAGAAAACCCCATCATTTTCTTTCTTGTGGCAAAGGAAGTCACTTTTGAAAGTCTCAGGTTTCATCTACTAGTCAATGAAATAGTGAACAGTACCTGTAGTGTGTCTTCTTGACTGACTTTTTGCTTCATCTGCTTACAGTTCTACAGGACACTTAAGATATATGGTCTTTACTTATCCTCCTACATTTAATCTTCAGAAACATTTCAGTTACTCTATCTGTAAAATACAGACCACAGAGAATTTGTCTGGAAAGACCAGAATAACTATTGATGAAAGGTGCGTTATAAATACAAGGTATTAATTATCGTTAGTCCACCTACCTACTTTCATAATGAGGACTGTCAGTCAGGAAAAAAAAAATCTAATATCTTCTTTAATTAATCAAACAAGTTAAAAAATAATAAAACAACAGCAAAAAATCCTTAAGGCAGTTAACAGAAAACAATGGAATTCTACATTTCATATCTTGTTGCCAGCTTTGGCAGATGAAGTTGATAAAGTTTTGGAGCACAGAAGCATCTTCTGATGGAATTAATGCAGCTGCTGTCTCCATGGGACTTCTGGACACTGTTGTATTGTCCAGGGTATACTAGTACATGTTTAGTAAAACTGGTTTATTAGTAAGTGGATGTGCATACTCAGTGCCATGTGTATGGATGTAATATCACAAAAATGCGTTTGAAATTATACCTAATTCCTTTATGATGTTAAATCTTCAGTGCACTTTGATATCAGGAATTCATTAATTCTAATGATAGTCCAGCAGGGTATATAAGAAGTCTTTACCAGCATTTCTGTTTTACAGACAAGGGAAACTCAGACAAGGAGGCTTACAAAAGCGAGTGTGAATCAGCAGGACAGCCATCATGATGGTCTCTCTGTGTGTTTCCAGGTAACTAACCAGTGCTGCTGCTCTGGGAAGCTTGATTCCCAGGTCACCTGCACTGTGCCTTGTGACACTTTCGCATCAAAGGCTCCCCGAGTGGAACCTGGCCTGCAGTTGTTGCATCTTTGCTCTTCACACCCTGACAAAGTAAAGATAAAGCTGACCCCCAGAGACAGGTAGGAAGTCTCTGCCCCCCATGCAGCAGGTTTAGTTACTGCTATACAGATCCCGTAACGTGATTACAGAACAAGCTTAGAGGGTTTTGCTGATGACTCCTTAATGACTAAGCTTGCCTTTATAGACACTATGCTCAGAGCTTCTTACCCTTCAGCCAGAACCCCAGAAAGACGACAGGCAGGATTCTTCCTCAATGCCTCCTGAAAAATCTTCAGAAGATAAATAGCTTAAACTTCTTCAAGAGGGCATATTTTGCATCACAGTATCTACAGAGACCAGGCCTTGTCCTCTGCAACCACTTTTCCTGCATCAGGATAACAGAAGGAGAAGTTTGTTTCACTCTTGCTGGTAGGATGCCGAGCATCCTTCCAGGCACCAGTTGTGCAATTCGCAAATATGACTGTACTTCTACAACTGTTACCAAAGTAGCAGCTCCCGGTGATTTTGTGAAGACCGGCAGTAATGAAACTTGGTTTCTGACAAAACTCTGACTTGTTGACTACCAGCTTTGACAGCTGGGACAGTCTCAATTAAGACATTTATGAAGATTTTACTGTGTAAAGTAGTGATGTCTTGCACCTCAACCTTTCCCTCAAGCATGGCTATTTATGGGAAGTTCTAACACGTTTAGTCTCCCCTGCCTGTTTATCTTCATAGTTGGAAGAAATTCTTTGTTCTTCAGACCTTTACCTATCAAACCTTATCACTGACTTAATCTTCCTCTTAGGTAGGGAGAGACACACACTGAACATGGTTACGTGCACTTTGTTTCCTTAGGCAAAGAGGCAAAAATACTTATAAATACCCTATTATTTTCTGTAGTCTGACTAGAGAAGGGTGCATTACTTGCTGAGGCTTCCAAAGAAAATTTCTGTCTCTTATTCTGAGAAAGGGAAAGTAAGGTGGAAAGGTCAAGTTGGTGACAAAAGCTGTGTACTTCCCTTTGGAGAAGTGCCACTGATTGGTCAATGCATATTTTTATGGAAGCAGAAAGTTCAGCTCGTACACAGCCAGATTTGATTATCCAGTTTAAAGCAAACATATGCAAGAGCAGTGAATAAAATCCAACAAGTCAAAATAAATTAGAGTACGTGCTGTCTATTGATAACAAACAATTGCATACACGAATGAGTTTTTTCCTGCGATAATCTCTTATGGGAACTTCTTTCACTGACTGCATGCACATCAGAGCTGTGAGAGTTCTATTAGAATGCAATGACCTGCTATACAAACACCAGCCTTTGAAGAGGACTTTTGTTTACAGTTGCTGTTTCACATATCTCTTTAAGATGTATTAGACTTTTGCGTAGAGAGGAACCATTTAAAAATCTTTTCCTATTTTAAAATGTATTGACTCAGTAACGCACCTGCAGAGATACTTGGGAGAGAATGACATGCAGACCTGCATGCTTTGTCCTGCTGTTTGACAACCCTGTTTGACACCTGGGAGATGTATTTGTCAGAGCAGGATTCTACTTAGAACCTTAAAATGGGATTTACAAACAACCAATAATGCTGTACCTCTGTCTGAACAAAATTTCACCTTTTATGGCCATTATTTAGACAGTAAAAAACACTTGGCCTTACCACACATGATGACTTTCTTAAATTTACATAGGACAAAAGTAAACGCATGAGTGCAGACATGCAAAAAATTAGCAAATTGCTAATTTTATGTGCTTTTCATACACTGCTGGGGACTGAGGATCCCGGCTGGTATGGTGCAGCTTGACGAGAGCTGTGTTTGCAGTAGTGAATATCCATCCACACCTGCAGCATCTCTGAAATAACAGCTATTCAGGGTCTCTGACTGTATAAAAGACCTTCAGATAATTTGGCATAACTCTAGAGAAAAACAGACAAACAAGGTCAGAGAAGATTGTTAACTCAATTTTTCCAGAAGGAAAAAGAAGTGGCACTCTATGATCTTTTGATTATGTCATCATTTTTCTCAGAAGCATCTTATATTTTTCCACTTTTACCATTTTATCTTAAAAGGTCATTGCTAATGTATTTATTGGACGTTGAGGAGGACAATTTTTGTTTTGTTCATTTTCTGACTGTTGAGAGAGACTAGAAAGGTTTCTTTACGTTCTTCATTGAAAAAGATCTGAAGAATCAGATCATTGTAGATTTATTTTAGAATAGGATCTGAAGTAGCCTTCCTACTGGCTGCCATCCTTGACAGCTCTGTCTCTTTGCCTTATCAGTCTCATTTGGTGTTCAGGGTCACCTGCCCATTATTCCTTAGTTAAACTCAGTGGGGCAAATTCTGGCTTTTAAAAATATACACATTGCTTGAAAAGCTCAAAGCTATCTAGAACTATTTTGCTACTTGACTTCCATCAAATTTAATGAAATTTGTAGAGCTACATCCCTCATCTGGCTTTGCAAATCTCGATTATTGTCTACAATAGTATTCCTGACAGCATTTGCAATGGCAAAATCTTAAAACTATAAACTGAAGTTTAATAAGGGATTATCTTTTTCACATAGCTCAGTTGAGAACTAAACATGGTCAAGCACAGGTATAAAATTACTTCCATTTCAACCTTCTTGAAACAAAAGATTTAGTTTTTCCTTTTAAGGAAACTATAGGTTTCTATTAAGAAAACAGATTGCACATCAGCATCACTAAACTTTAAAGTGTTCATGATCAAAAGAAAATGTTAAACATTAGTAAAATTAAATATTTTCAAAGACTCAAAATAGAGATTTTCAAAACAAATGTTGAAACGCAGAAGTCTAACACATTCTTGACAGATCACAGACACAGAATTAGCAATTAGTGCCAGTTTTACAATAGTTTAATAGTACATTTATATTCTAATAAGTGTAATAATAATCACAAAATAGATATAATATATAATGAATATTCTCTGCTTTAGAAGAATGGTTTGAAGATAAATGAGTCACTTGCTTTATGCCCATTTCCCTCATATTAATAGGAACCTCATGCCATTCTTTATCAGTATATAAATAACAAACACTGTCCTAAGGAACATGACAGGACTTTGAAAGGATCCCAACAAATAAAGAACAAACTCCAGTAACTTTTGTGGTTGCTTTCATTTATTTATACAGCAATGGAGCAGTTAAACTGAGATTTTTTTATCTCCTCAATGGAATCCACACCAATTTGAAGGAAATTAAACATATTTAAGCAATTGAAAGGATGCTATTCTATGAGTTACTTTTGAATTTGTCTTTAACTACTCTCGTCTATATTCTCTGTAACATATACTGAAATCTTTTATCTATTTTTAATATTTTTCTTACTGTCTCCTATGGTTTACTTCTGTCTTCCCTGATCTGTTTTTTCCATGCAGTTCAGGCCAACAGTCTCAGCAGAGGAACCAACAGTTAAAGTAGGTTATAAGTCTTGCTGGATGCAAATCAGTGCAAATACAGAGCAGGCAGATGTCTCGGTGGGGTGTGAGGGACCCTGTGCCTTCCACAGTTGAAACGCTGCCTTGGCTTCTGTGGGTATGCAACAAAGTTCTCTGGTTTTACTGAACTGAATAAAAAGAGAAAAGGAAAGCACCAACCAAAAGCTCAAATCACAGCAGGATCTTGCAAGTTATTTAATGTGATGTCCCGTGAAAAGGAGAACATACTCTCTGATGATGCGTTGTCTACAGCATGCCAGACTGTAGACTGACCCAAAACAGACATGCTGATGTAAATCCTGGTGTAATTAGTGAAAGGGAAAACCTTTCAAAACCAGCAAAAGGGTCTGTCCCACCTTTTCTAGCTTCATAGCTGGATGTGTAAGGTCTATGCAGACCTGGGAGCGTCAGTGCAGCTGCAGAAATTTGTGTTAGCTATGCCATTATGACTTGATAAAAGTTTTGAAATTAGCCTTCAGAAAAGATGCTTGTAAAATAAGCACATTAATTGCCTTTTTTTTTCTTTTTCTTTCTTCTAGAACAATTAGTGAAATAATTAGCAGTAGAGCCATTTAAATCACCGTAACTAAGCTCCAGAGTTAATTCTGTGACCAAAGTTCCCCCGAACTTTCATTTTAGTCTGCTTGCAGACTCAGGAAGACATCAGTGTTCTGAATAAATTTGTTTTATTCAGTTAGGATTTTAGCTTTAATAAAAAAAGCATTTAACTCATATTTTTATTCATCATGATTTTTTTTAAATCCTCGCTTATATTCCCGAATATATGAAATGTCTGCAAAAGGAATAGTAGGTGATGAAACATTTTTTGTAGACTTGAAATCAAATGACGTATTTATTTGTCAGCAACAACAGAGGAAGTGGTAACTGAGGGTAAATTGGATAAGTGGAGTATTTCCAATTCTGATTTGGGGAATACAGTATCTATTTGTTATACATAGTCTGGCCAGGAACATTGAACAGATTGCCTTACAAATTCACAAGATTATCTTGTAAAGTTTATCAACTTCTTATTTATCAAAAAAGTGATATGCTCCGGATAGAAGGATAAGTTTTATGCAATTGTATTGCCATAAATTTCTGAAGATAGGGTTGGTATGTTTTACTCATACCTCTACTTCATTTATGATGATGAATAGAGGTCTAAAGTAAATATTTGCTTTTTATTCATGACTATTTTCAGTTAATTATATTACAAGTTTAACAGCAATCAGAATCATAAATGCATGGGAATGCAAACCCATAATTAGTCTTAAAAAACATCACTGTTTTAAATTTTTAGACAACTGTTAAAATAGTCCACTGCAAGATAAAAAGATTGCTTTGCTGGTGAAATAATGCTCCAAATAAATAAAACTTTGTAAGTATCTCATTGCTTATTCAACTCTCCAGAGTCAGGTGAACAGATGTCTGTCTGAACATGATACTTTAGCAAGTAGACCATGAAGTCTACAAGTGAAAAGATTTTCCTTGTTGCCAGCAAGACTTTTAAAACTATGATGCACGTTTGTTAAATAAGAAAATGTTAGATCAGTTTCAAAATGTCCATCCTGGCTTCTTAATACAAATGAAAGTACTGGCCTAAATTCCCAGAAATCACCAGTGATGTTGGACACCAGGGCTGAGAGATCATTTTAGAAAGCAGCTGCACAACATCTTCTGGAATTAAAAAAAGTCCGCTCAGTATATTCAAGGGAGAACCAACAAAGCAAGTCATTTGTCTATCAGTAGTCACACTGGATGTTGAGACTTTGACCTCATAGTAGATAAAATTATATTTTAAAAATGCTTTATCTGAAATAGTCTGCTAGATGTCTGCACATGTGTGTGCATGTGTAGATGAGGCCCAGACTGAATTGTACACGTTTGCTGGCTTGTGAAAATCAGTCACAAAATGTCGGCTCTGCAAAATTATACCTAACAGGAATGATTACTAATTTTATTGCTTCTGTGTTTACATTCAAACTCCAGGCTGATGTGTCAGTGTTATTCCTCAGAGATGTCTGGTGATATGTAGAAAGAACTGGACATGACGGTGCCCTATTAGACTCTCAGAACACAGTAACTTAGGAAAGAGGTTTTCTGTATCAGAAGCATAATACTGTGTTCTTAAAAAGTCAGAGAACGAAAACAGCATGAATATAAATCTTAGGTTCAGAAAGGGAAATACAAATTAAGACTGAAATCAACTTATATTTTTCATGTGGGTACAAAATCAGAATGCGTATGATGCAAACTTGGCAGCTCTAAGAATCCAACATCTAGCTTACAAAACCTGAAAATCCTTCTCTCCTCTCCCTCTGATCTTGCCCTTTATATTTTGCAAAATGCCTTGAAAGCAGGGACTCCAGCACAAAGCGATAAATCTGCCCTCTGAGAAGTCTCTCCTGAGTTCTGGAATGGTAAGCAGGACTGCAGACAGAAAGGGCCACAACCTTAAATTTAAATTTTTTCTCTCTCCTCAAAGAACATTTACCACTTTATTTCATTTTCTTCATTAAAAACCCCTTTATTTCTTGATGTTGGAGCAGTATTAGTCTTATCATATTAAAAGTTTCTTGCCAATATTCTTCCTTTTGCAATTTAAGGTAATAAGGGTATCTGAAATGGATAATGGTGTGCTTAGATCAATGTCTGTGTGCATAAGAAAATGAATGCAAACTTGAACCTTACACGATGTTTTCAGAAGTAAGAGAGGTGACGTCAGGCGTACCATCTCCCGTTGAAGGCTTGTAGCTAGAGACATTCCCTTGAGCGGGCAGGGTGGGCTTTAGCATTAGATGAGAAACTTTGAAAAGAAGCAGCATGACTAAGAAAACTTGTGTAACAGATTATGTAGAAGAGGCAAAACAAAGGACATCATCTCCACTACAGAATACTTTCAGATTTTCCTTGCACGTCCATTTTAGTGCTTGCAAGTTAGTATGGGGGATCTTAAGATTATCCTTTTCCATCTATCAGGCCTGCGGCAGGTGTGGTGACTTTGTATTATATTTTGCTGTGTTCATATAGGTGAGACAGGGAGATGCAGATATGTGCATGTAACCTGGTTTTGATGTGGAAGGCTGGTATAAGTGAAAGCTTTGCAGAAAAGTGCTTTTCAATATCACCAAAGCCGTCAGGAAACAGATCAGGATTGAGTTTGTGGGAGCAATGAAGACAAACAAAAAAAGCAAGTTAAAACTAAATGAGAAAATATCATACTGACCCACCTTCTCCTTCTGTGCTTGAGTTGATACTTTCTTCAAAGTGGTGGTGTGTTGGATGCTGGTAATGTTTCAGAAAGGATGCTGGAAACGAATCACACTGAGTGGAACCTCAATGCCCAGCAGATACATGAATTGTACTGCGGAAACTGGCAGGTACTTGGCAACCTTTGCTTGTCTGCATGATGGTTAAAGGCAACCATTTTGATCTTACCTTCCAAAACAGACATATAAGCCATGAGCATCAAAAGAGATAGTGAATAGGTCTTTAAACTGGCCTTTGCATTCTCCCGGGTTAGCTGTATTCCTCAGGGTTAGGGATAACAACTGCGTAGTGTTTGCTGTGAGAACACATGCCAGTAAGATCAGAGGATTCTTCTAATTGACTTCAAATAGAATAATCTGAGCGAGTGCTTTCTGTAAACACCACAGCAGTATTTTTTAACTCTACACTAATAGCATATCTCTAACCTCACATGAGGTCTTTAGAGGGGCTGAGTCGATTCATTATTTGCCAAAAATGACAGAGATCGGTGAAATCCGGCGGTGCTGCCAACATGGCACCACCCTGTTCTTTTGTTTTATCATTAACTCAGGGAGAAATGTGGGGGTTTTGTTTGTTTTGTATTTGAATGTTATATAGTCCAAAAGGCCATGCTTATAATAAAAGAGTTATTGTTACCGGCTACAAATATTAGAGACAGTTAGCTTTAATAAAGCAAAACTACGCTGCATGTCTGGGTTTTGAGCCAAGATGTATTTCTGTGACCATTTACGCATAACTGCAGTGAGTTTGATTTTCCCATAGTCCAGCATGGCTAGAAATATGAAACGATCTGTCTTCACTATGGAAGTTTGTTGTTGTGAATTTTTGCCTTAATTTTCCCCTCCTACAAAAATACAGACATGTAAATTTTATAATACCAAGTATTCATGCCCTAAGGAGAGAATGAAAGCATTTCAGAGATCAAGGTAAGACTGAACGTGGGAAAGGATTAGATATGGAACCTTTTATTAGGCACCTTTGATTCCAGTTCTCGTATCAAATTAGTCATGATCATGTATGACACAGGGAAAGGCAAATAATCATTTCTGTTTCTTCATTTTTCACATAGCACTAAAAAAACACAGATCAGTACTAGGAACACACAATATAAACAATTAACACCTTGTCTTTCACAGAGACCATAAACTTAGAAATGTACGTAGCAAAAAGTTTGTACATGGTTTCAATTAACAGTTTTTACGTGAGTTATAGCATTAGTTATCTGCTGCCTAATGGCACTCAGCAAGCTGTGGAGTTCTCTCCTGCCTTCAGACATGTCAAGGAAACCAAGTACATTATTATCAGCCTCTTTCAATGACTTTGGCAGGAACAGAGAAAGTTCAGTACAAATACACGGTTCTGTGATAGAATATGATTAATGTAATTGAAACATAGGTACATGCATGATAAGCTTTTAGATTTTAACTAAAATTTAACTAGATTTTAACTGCTCCTTAAGTTTATGTGTCATACTCTATTTCTATACTGTGTAATGACCAAACCCTAAAAGACTCATGGGCTCGCTTTACAATCCGTATTGGAAAAAACATGTGCTTATTTGAATTCTAAGTAAGGAATACAACCCTTTTTTGACACCAGGGTCCAGCACAACGCAAAAAGATTTTTTGCCCTCAGAAGGCTTTCCAATTCCCAACTATAAGTTCTACCAAGCCAAAATTCTTCTCCGAAATTGGTGCTTTGGATATGGAAGAGAAAAGCTGCCTCCTTAACACAGCCATTTGGAAGCAGGCTTATTGCACAGAGTATACAGAGCGGTGAATTTTAGCCTACAGAAGCTAATTTCTGTACATCTCTCATGCAGTCTGTGGAGAAAGATAGGTCCTTCCAGCAACAGTTCCCAAGCTCCTGCTCTGAATAACTTCATGTAGGAAATTCATACCCTCTATGGACTGTGGAAGAAACCTGTGGAGATTAATTTCACTGAGCTCATGTTTGCTTTTATGAATGTCCCACTGAATTTCCTGCTCCTCCAGGTGTTTTTCTTTTTCACCTGTTATCTTGGCATCTTCTTTGCCTTACAGTCCTGGAGTTGTTAGTCAGCTTTTTAAGACAGTCAGTATATTCCCCCTTGTGTGGTAAGTCAGCAGCCCCTGACTTGCTGGCAGCAGAGGAGCTTGTGATTTCCACTGTCTTCAGCGGCTGACAGTGGATGTTGTTGGAGAAATTTTGAACACGGTTCTTGCCAGATAGCCTGGAAGGCATCTCTGTTTATGATGGCATTTTTTCCATAATCAGTAAAAGCATAGCTGGTGGTGACAAAGATGAATAAGAAAACCTACAGTCTTACCAGTCAAGACTGCTTACAGCATGCGAGGTGTCTGCAACTTTGCTGCCTGCAATAGCAAGTCACTGGAAAACACTACATTCACTTCCTTTGTTCCCTTTTTCTTATGAAAAGCCATCTTCTTTTACATATTTTTCACAGAACGCAGATGAATTAAAATACATTCCCTCACCATTATGGAAACTACAAATACAAACGGAAGAAATTGCCTTCAGATAGGAAACACAAACCAGTACAACACATTTGCTCTGATTTGTACTTGAATAGTCCATTGCTATCTTTTCTTCCCTATTGGTATTAGTTTAGAAAATCAGCGGTGATCTCTGTTGTGATAAAGTGGCTATCATATTAGACAGTATCTACAAAAACAGATGAAATGGGTGACTTTTCCTCAGTTTTATTCTGGCACACAAAATTTACTAGTCTAAATATGTTCTGAAACTGTACATTTATTTGAAGGAAAGCTTTTGTTCTAAATGGCTGTTTTACTGTCTGTCCAGCCGAGACATTCAGATTCCTTGAGATGTACATTCTTTAGCTAATCACCAGAATTGTAAATCAATAATCAGATTAGGAGCTTCTTACAGAAAGCAAGGGATTTGCTCTCCCTGACTGACAGCAGTCATGTTGTTCATAATTAGGATTAGTTCTTTCAGGAGACCGAAGATTACGATGATATGCACACTATCGCATTTTTTTCTCCGTAGGTATCTCTTCCAGCTCTTTATTCCAACTTGGGCGGTACTATATGACTTATGTGTCTGCTCCCCAGATCACTGGACAAACCAAGGAGAGCATGATGTTTGCTTTTTAAATTGATAGAATTTGGCATTTTGAAAGAAGCTCCCAGCAGGATGGCCTCCCCTGCTGAAATATGTCAGTAGCCATCCCTCCTCATTATCCAAATAGCCTTTTTGATGAATGGCAGCAGCAGTCTTTCCTTGTTAGAGCTAGTTAGCTGAATGCTCATCACTATTGTTTTAGCATAATTATCTTCAGGGTTAGGTGGAGGCCAGACTGTTCGCCATTAATGCTACAATACTGGAGTTCATTTTTGTTCACAACTGTTAGCACCAAGGCATGAAAACAGATTGTGAATGCTGAAAAAAACAACGCGCCACTAAGTCATGCAGAATATACAGGAACATTTTTCTTCCTTCCTTTTTTAGTAGATATCACTTTAAAAATTCTTTGAAGTGTGTAAATCTATAGTCATGTCAAATGAAATGTTATTAATCTGTTGAACAGGAAGGAATGAATATATTTTCAGGAATGTTTGTATCTCTTTGACTTGATTAAACTAAACATAATCTCCTGATGTCATTGCACATCTGAGAAGGGGGAGAGAAAAGGGAAGAGGTGGGTACCGTTTGCCGGTTAAGAAATGTGAAGTGATTGTGTTGCTTGAAGTTATAACAATTGAAAGGTTTTGATAGTTTGAGGCATTAATGCAAATAAAAGGTGGGGGTGGGGGGAGAAACCTCTGTGCTAATCTCTTGATGGGATAACATGTTACAGGCCCCCATGCTATAAGACCTCAGTCCCCCACCACAGGCTGCACGGCCGTTACATAAACTGTTGTTTGGATTATGAAACCGAGATCTGATTGCAATTCACTCACAGGGAAAGAAGCCTCAAAGGGGCCATTCAAATTTTCAGAAAAATCACCTGTTTGTGGTGCCTCAGTATCCTGTTACATTTCCCATGTAAGCTTGCCGGATCAGCTGCAGAAGGGAGAGGTCTCCAGGTACTGGATTCCCAGGGGGAGCAGGGAGAAAGGGGAGGAAGGGTGGATGTCCAAGGGGTCGGATCTGGTCATGTATGATACGTAGCGATGTTTGGATAAAGGTGGGGTGAGGGTCTTCTTTTTAGTTGGGTGGGTTTTTTAACACAAGAAAATGAGATTTATCTTCTAAGCTATCGATTTGAACGTACAGGCTGTGGTATCTCTCTGCTGTCCTAACACAGAGCTGCAGTTTTCTGTACGCGAGCAAGAGGAAACACTCCTCAACAAAAGCTTGTTTCTTTTGGTTTCCATTTGCCCTCACACTCCTGTCAGAGCCCAGAGATTTATCCTGAACAAATGCAATACTCGTCTCCATTCTGTACTACTTCCCCTTCTCGCAGCCTGGCCACACTAAGGTTTTGAGATGACTACGTCCAAATGAAGTGTGTCATTACCTGCTGTTGTGATTTGTTTGTTTCAGTGAATGAGACAGGCACACAAAGTGCACATGGGCTGTAAGCAGGGTTGTGAAATACAGTCTCGTTCGTATGGAAGTGAGCTGGAGAATGAATTCAAGACGGAGCCTGCCTGAGCAGAGCAAGTGTTCCCACTCCACAGAGACTGCAAGAAGCAGGGACCAGGGAGGGCTGAGATGTTCGTATGGTGCTGCCAGCTGAAAGTACTGGCCAAAGTATTGGAAACATACATTAGGGTAAGAAACTTGTTCCAGCAATTTGCAGGACAGCCTCCACCCACTTTAAATGCTTTTTTTTTTCATTACATGATTTAAATAAATATTTTTAGTTTCAGTAGGAAGTTATGCATTATTCAAATGACAGTTCTGAGGCAATTTATTCAGATGCAAAAAGCACTTTAAATTGATTTTGAAACTATCAACAGCAGAGAGGAAAAAGGGTGGGTGGGAGCACAAACTGGCTTATAAAATATTTACACGAATAATTGTATATTTCATATCTTGATAGACTTATATTTTGTGATCCCCAAAGTACTAATGAACATTAGTTATTCTTGACACTGACTTTAATTAAGCAAGTCTTCAGTTCATAAACATGGTGAGTAACAAGTTGCTCCTTTGAAAAAATTTTCTTATCGCCATTTTAAAAAAAACATAACAAAAACATTGCATTAGGCAGAAAAAGGAAGAAAAGGAATTAATATGTTGTGTTGTCATTTTATGAGTTATAATATAAGAGTATTTAAAATTGAATTGTAATTCAGTGAGATTATTGCATACCTTGCACTACTGATAAATTATGTTGCAGCAATTGTCACTGAGGAAGAACTTTTGTTATTTAGTTCTGTCATACGGTATGCATTTTTCCCAGCCATTTATATTAGGAACAGCTTTTGTGTGCCACAGAAGTGAACCTGGGTCTAATCTGCAGCTGATTTACTGCTCCTGCCTGCAGGGCCATCATCTGTGTTCTTAGCGGAACTAGTGGACATACCAGCTTTGACATACTGTACAGGAAGTTTTTTTTTCACAAAAATCAGGCTTGCCAAACCCTGAGGTCGTCAATCAAACAGAGTCACATTGACTGAGTAAAAGCTGAGTAGTTCTTGAGGTCTGGCCCACTGTTTAACATCAGATTACAAGCTTCTCTCATTTAATAAAAATGTAAAGGATGGCCTCAAGCTCAGAAGGCCATTGTGCACATGCCTGTCTTTAAGCATGTGTGAAGTCCTGTTGATTTGAATGTGAGTACTTCCTGCAGCAGAAGGCAATGGGAAGTTTGGGAAAAGTATGTGATCAAATGTTCTCTTCTTTGGTCTTGATCTCCTTGAGAGATCCGAGTACAGCCGTGTTTTTTTCTAAGATCCTGAGATCATACAAAGCCACTGTTCCTGCCACTTTAAAATATACTTAACTGAAAGCAGAATCCTGATTCAAAGGCTAGTGTTGCTTGTCACAGTTATGTTTTGGGTGCACCGAAATTTCGCTGGGTGGACTCCTGACATGCACTTGTATATGAGCACCAGGAACGCACACCAGGAGCCTCAGGCTCTGTGTGTAACAGTTCAGAGACTGGGTTTGAATCTTAATCACTGGGTTGAATCAATCACTGCGTTTGAATGATAACAACTTTATTGCTATCGCAAAACATGCGTGTAAGAGACTGAAAATTCAGTATTCAGAAAAAGGAGGCACTGGGCAGGAGAAAAATCTAAAGAAGCTATTTAGGCAAAAAAATCTTTAGGCAAAAATAATTTTCATGTTTATTGAAAAGGATATGCAACAAAAATTCCCACTAGTGCTCTTATGCCTTTTATGCCTTACTCTGCTTTTATTGAAATAAAATTCCCACAAGGAACACAAACTGGGGGAGAAAATAAACAATGATCTTGATGTTTTGTGTTCTTGCTTTCACTATAGTGTCAAACACCTCCTATGTAAAATAGGCTTGTTTGGTAATCACAGATTTTCTAGGGTGCTTCGTAAGTGCCAAAAAGAAATTTGACAAGAACTTGCTTCAAAGTTGGAGGTTTAGAAAGAATCTGGTTTTATTTAGAAATAAAAGAAAGTGATATTCACATTTGTAAAAGATACAACTGAGTGCTGCAAGAGTTTATTGATGCTTTTTTTTCCTCTGATTTCTTAATATAAATTTATGCGAGAAGAATTGGTTTTGTCACGATGCCATAAATGTCATTTTATGGTCATTCTTATTTTGGGTGTATTACTATGACCACTTAGATCTGGTAAAATAACAGAGTGTCAAGTAACTACTTTTAAAAAAGTATTTGCCTGGTATATATATTATTTCTGAAGTTTTCTAGTATAATGATGATCTGTACTATTTCAAGAGACTTTTAAAAATACAGTTCATATTTGCTTCAATGCAGCCATGAATTCACTCCCAAAGGTGTTAATTCCAACAGCCTGTATGTCTATGTAGGCAGCTGCAGTTGTATGCTTTGCCTTTAAAAGAAGAGGAAGCAGAAATCAAGTCTGTGCTGTGTAGCATTTGGCTGTGTATATTTAGATAAAACGACATTGGACCATTTTTGACGCAATATCTCAGACACTAAGTGGTTTGGTCTTTTTCTTTCCTCTCTAGAACAGAATTTGATACCTGGCTATCTCCCAAAACTAAGAGCATTATAATGTGGGAACTCAACCTGTTAAACTTGGGAGGGAGTGGATAATTGTTGTTGTGGGTGTTCGCATACCAAGACATTTATATTTACTCCTGTTTGTTTCCAGCAACTCTTACCTCAGCAAATTTGGCAAGTCTCTCCATTTAGCCCACATCTCCATTGTTTACCGACTAATTCTGGAATTCAGCAGTTGCGAGCGTCACCCTGCACATAGTCCTACAGTGCTCTCTCAGGAATGTCTACTTCGAGTAGAATAGGAATTGTTGTTCTTTGCCTGAGATATAGTTTTCCGAAGAAATCCCATTTTTTTTGCTTTATACAGCATCCCTACAGAGCAGTGAAGTAATTGTAACACACAGAGGCCAGGCAGCTAAACTGCTGTCAGTGGCAATGTGTGAAGAAGTGGTAGCTGAAAAACTATTCTCTCTTAAGGTCACTAGCACTTAAAGAGCATCAAGGAGTCCCCTGACATTGGAAAACAAGTCATTCTTTCTTTAGTGTGAATCAAGCTTAATTGTGCATATGACCTCAACAATAAAGACAATTAACAGTTAAATAGAACACTTCTTATAATAGCACTTTGGATCAGTTTTAAACTGTACTCAATGGGCATTTGGGGATAATGTCATCAGGCATTATTTTTTAGAAAATCTCACATTTAAACTATATGTTTAAACTACATGTTTGCAGCCTGTACCTAGAAAACAAAATTTAGCCTATATTTTTAGTATTTCAACACTTTTTAAAGGATTTCTTTATTTTCCTTAGATGTCCTATCCACCTGAAATCTTCCTCCGATGTAGTGCAGATAGAACCTCAGAAATGAGCACAAAGCAGGACCCCAGCACGCTGTGGAGACCACTTGTACAACCAAACGGCGGACCGGTTTTACTCCCCATGCAATTCCACAGAAGACAGCGAGATCCACACTCATGAACTTATTTGCATGATGACGGACCAGATTTCAATGTAATTGGCTTATTCAAATCATATTAGCAGGAAATACAGACCAAAAAATGCAAAGAATGAAGACAGTTGCGGCCTTATCTAAAATCTCTTACACGTAGGTAATCTGTTCTCTTTCTGAAAGTCTGTAAATCCTGGGAATCAGAACAAAAGCTAAAGGAAGTGGCATTAAGATAGGACCCCAAAGTTAGAAATCGTAAATACTTTCAGATACTCTTAAAACTTCCAGTATGTGAAGGACACATGTACCTTAACACCACCTTTATATAGCCTATTTTTTAGTAAAAGATAGCAGAATGCCCCCAGGTAAAGTTTCCATATACAGTATATGGATTTTAAGTAATTTTTACAGAGTTTCTTTTTGCAGGATGATGTCACAAGCACTTGCTTAAAATCTTGTGTATGAGAATTGATTCCCGAATGTCTGTATTTTGAAAGAGTGTTGCATAGCTTAACAAAGACTTATCCAGTACTCTGCAGTTTTGGTGGGGCGAGACTAGCACATTCGCATTTAAAAAAGAACCTCCTACACAACTATTTCTACTCAAGGCTTGTCATCTTGTACATGCGATACCATTTCATTGCTTTTGAAGCCTATTACTGACTTAATAACATCAGGAGAGAGTAAAATTTTACCCAAAACAGCTCCCAATACTCAACAAGCAGTGTGCAAGTCTCCAGAATCTTTGTAAACAGGGTAGGTTTACAAAAAGCTTTAAGCTTATCCATGTAAAACAGTTTTAGCCAATTTTAACCATTCGAGATCTCACTATAAGCAGTTAAGAAAAATTTCAAAGAAGGGAGGGGACATGAGAGAAAGAAATAAAGAATTTGCTTTCCTGGAAAATCAAATTAACATACCACAGTAAAAAAATGAAAAAAACCAACACTAACAAACAAACAAAAAAAACAACCCAGAAGACTAAATAGGGGAAAAATCTTGCAGAAAATGTAAGATACGATTTTTTAAGTTTGAGTCATAACAAATATGCTCATATAACCAAACAAGATTTCTGGTGAACTTAATTCTGTTGCTGTCCAATTCCACAAACCGTCACCCAGCATGAAGTCTTTACTGTGCACCCCCCTTCTCCTGCATTAGCTAGGAGACTCACTGGAGGAGGATATCAAACTCCTACAGATACTACAGAACAGGACTCCCTCATGGTAGGTTCCTAGTCCCCTCTGCTCCTGACCTTTTCATTTCTGTTTCTGCTTTGACCCCAGCTTCTGTACATGATCCCATTTCCCTTCTGATATCTTGTCCTGAACTTCCCACATATTTTTGTCTTCCTCTTCCCATCACTCAACTTTCTGCACAGTGGATTTAACTCACTCATCCTTTTTCCAAGTCAGACTCCAACGCCCCTCCCTGAGCCTGAAGATCCTTCCCTTTCTTTTGATCATATTTATTCTTACTACATTTGAGTCAAATACTTTTATGGTGATTCTCTAGATGGAGAAGGCAGAATACTGAAGGGAGAAAATGAGGTCTCAGAAGAAGCACCAAGAATTTCCTATAGGCTAATTTCTGACAGTGTTCTCTACGTTCATTTTAGTCCTTCATTTTCATGAAGACAGACTGTTCTGAGAGCTTTACTAGCAAGAAGATATTGAGTTTGTATGAGCTGAGACTTTCAAGAGATGCAGAGTTGTGTACTTTTGAGTATATTTTGCACAGATGGCAAAAGTGCAAAGTGACTGTCTCCTACATGTTAAGTGATTGCTTCTCTCTCTAGAAATAAACAAGCATTGATAGCTCCTTAGCAGGCAATAAATAGGGTAGCAACAAAAACATTATCTTACTTTGGCTTCCTTCTACCTGAATCCCACAGCTGCCTCTTCTCAGCTATGCTCAGCTTTACTGTCTAGGAGAAACTGGCAGCATTTTCTTTCTTGAATGTTACTGTGAGAAATAACTGGAATATTTTTGGTAAAATTTCCTATCACTGAAATATTCAGCATAAATAGTGAAAATTTGGCAAAGTTATAAACAACAAAAATGGGGCTTCATAATAGGAAGGCTCAAGCTCATCATTTATACAAGATGACAGTTCAACACATGATATTGTTCTATTACATGAACCATAAGCTAAATTTTAGCATCTATTGTTTGAATGAGAAAATGAAAGACAATGTGAAGGAAGTCCCCCTCTCATATACCTGCTCAGATTGCAGTCAGAATATCAGTGTTTTTATCTTAAGAACCTCAGGTGTAGCGGAATCTGTGGTGCAGCCAATGACTTTCTTTCTGTGCTGTTTGGCAGTCCAGGGATCACAGTGGGACAAGAACACAAATTAGAATTAGTTCTCTGGTTTTTCTGCCCTGAGCCTTAGGAGAGCCCACCTGTCCAATCCTTTAGTGCTGACTCAGCTGCAAACTATTTCTGTCCATAAAGAAAAAGATTTTGAAAATTAAAGCCTTTCCAATGCAATAAAAACATACATTAGAACCACTGCTTTCTTTTTCACTTGGCCTAAATCTTATCTATTTCAAATTTACATATTTTTAAGCGCTTCTTGTCCTTCTCTAATTTTCTGTGCTTAAACTACCTGCTTCAAAAATTTCTTTTTAAGATTTTGTTATCTCCTTGTGGCCATTATTGGCATGCATATAAATTGGAATGTGAGAACATTGTTAAGTATATACAGAGTACAGAGGGCTTGAGGCTGGTCCCTTAATGGTCTCAGCAAAAATCCATGGTGTCAGGTGATTCAGGAGAAAGGTATGATCAATAATCTGTCAGCACAAAACCGAAGGCTATAGAAGGCTTATTGAAGCCTAAATTTTAAAAAGATAAATAATTTGTGTTGCACCAAAAGTGAGAGTAAGATGAAAAATAGTTTTTGGCTGTTGTTGTTATTTAGATACCTTTAACAGAAATCAGTACGTGAATTCTAGACTATCTAATGCCTATTCTTGCAGCTGTGGATAAACTGCTAAGGGAAGTGTCCTTTTCTTTCAGATGCTCTGTGGCATTTAGGGGGCATTGCATTTTTACTGCAAATTTATTAACAGAGCTTCAATGATATTATAAGCCTTCTGATTGGTCGCTGACATTTGAAGACTCATCATTAGGGTTAATATTAGCCATAATTTTCCTTAAAATATTCCCTATTTACTACAAAAATAATATTTAGAATTCTGTATTCTACTGTATCTAACCCATGTCTGCACATTTTAAAGGTTTACTGTCTATACAATTTTGCCATTGAAATGGTCAGATTTAGGATAAGTTATGATTATAAATATTATTAATTCCAGTAGAAAATAAAGACCTTGAAAGCTCAGCCATCCCAAACGTTCGACAAAGTGTCATAACCTCATTACTCTTCAACTGAAGTTGTTGGGTCTTTTGACATATCTTAATATAGAAGGAGGAATTCAGACATCCAAATTCTCTGAGATCAGATATAGACATTCTTCAGAGTGGTATCTTTTCTTTTACTCATGGGATGTTAGCCCTGGGGAGAACTGGGAAGCCACAGAGAGTTTGTCTTCTTGGGATGTGAAATCCAAGGTGGGGTGGGGAGTGGGGAAAGGCATGTATGGGAGATCTTAGACATGGTGCAAGGTGGAGACTAAAAAAGACAAGATGTTTGTGAAAGTAGTTCAGAGTTTTTTTGCCATGTGAGGAAATTCCACTGGCTTGGAGTGGATTACTTAGCAGAGTGAGGAAATATTTTGGAAGGAGACATATGACAAAGTACCTGATTTACCTTTGATCTTGAAAACTACATCTGTCTGTTTTCTCATTTCTCCATCTATTGTTTGCGGCTCCCACTGGTTTTGTCAGGTCTGCTATTAGACATGTAAGCTCCTAAGGGCCTGGAACATGTTTACCTGTGTATTTCCCAAAGGCCATCCTCAGCACGACTCATAAATAATACATTTGTGTAGTCTGCACACTCTTGTCTGACCCAACGTAAATTCTCTTTTTTTCAGAAGAGAATCACTAAAGACATGTGCACATACGCGCTAAATTCTCTTCTCTAAGAAATATGAGAAGACCCCTTTCATGTGAGTGGCCTCGTAGTCACCTCAGCTGTCAGTAAATAGTCAGAATTCTGGCTGGAGCACCAACCGGCCACGCCAGCATTCCAGCACCCTGCCTGAGCGCCTCCGCTTCAAAATTAGGCCTTTGCAACACTGGGCAGCTGCTGCTTTTCGAAAGTATGAACAAAACTTAGTCAACGAGGAACAGAAATTATACAAACAATTTAAAAAATGAGTCTTAAAACCAAGTGTGTAATATGCTTTAGTCTAGCCAGGAGTGATGCAGAACCACATAAAAAAAGACAGTAAAAGAAGTAAAGCAAATGATAATAATAAAAAATCCTGCTGAAATAGATACAGATACTATTAAAAATATTGTGTGCGACTTCAAACAATATATAGAACTGTGTTCCATTTTTTCTGTATGTTAAAATGCAAATAGAAAACCTCTGGTCTTCCAAAATACATATAATTACAAACATTACAGATGAATTAGAGATTATATGTTCTGGACTTGTTTAAGTGAGAATCACTTGGTCCTCTTCTTCAGTCATTTACAATGGTTTAGCTTTGGATGACTCCAGATTCAGTCTGTCACCCTGAACAACATTGAAAGCTGTGGATGATTAGCTCAAATCAGGTAATTTGTCTAGCATACAAATGAGACTTTAGAAACCCATGGGTGTGCCTGAAAACTGGTATCCATGAATCAGGAAGGTCCAGATTTTTCTACATGATTCTAAGTCCTGGAGAGGGAAGAATACTCAGAAAGCAGATTGCTTTAGCTTCATTGTCTTAAAACATTTTTGCTGCAACATATTATTGGCCACCAGATTTGTGTTGGTGTAGCACTATTCGTTTCTTTCATTACAGCACTGTAGGTCAAATCCTTTAAAGGAACTGGGGAAGAAAAAAAATTATGAAAAAGAATGCTAGAAACTACTCCATGTGTCTGAAAAATTGCAAAGGAAGAAATGAAATACACTGGGCAGGACCTTTAGTTTCCGTTTCTCCCTATAACCAAACAATTCCTCTTTCTGTTCCCCATAAAGCAACCAGCTTTGAACGTAAAAAAAACTTTGCTGTGTTCTGTAAATTTTAATGTAGATTATAAGATCAAATGAGGTGCGCTTTTCCGTGTGCACAGAGGAGAAAACATCTCTGGACCTTCTGTTAATAAATGTACCCCAAATGACTATGTGGAATATCAAAAGTGTATGTTTGCTCCTTTTCTGATCTAATTGTATTATTTTGCAATTATTAAATAAAGACAGAAACAAAGACCCAAACCCCTTATTATACCACATGGATACATGGTTGATTCTTTAGAGACCCAACAATTTGTATGTTGTCTTCCAGACATCACAGTTGAAGAACTACTTCTACTTGTACTGGCCTTCAAACAGCCTCCTAAGGGAAGTTCATTGGGTGGGGAAGCACAGCATTAGGCTTACCTTTTCCAGGTTCCTCCTTAAGTACCAGAAGGCAGCTCTGTCTGGAAAAGCATCAGAAGGATGGCCTTCAAGGTAACTATGCATGCCGTGATCCAGGCTGAGATTTCCCCTTACAGGGGAAGTTCCATATACATTGTAGTTCAGTTGACATGAACATACATTGACTACTGTTTTATATAATACTAGAGGATGGTATATACTAGAAAAAGGATAATTTAATTAAATAGGTTAATACTGTCAAAGTGTACCATCCAGTTTAAATTAATTGAACTTCCATGCCCAAATAGGAAGTGTTCAGAGAATTAAACAACCGCCAATCTGACTCAGTAGTTATGACCACAAAATGTCAAGGGGGATTAGTGAAGTTGTAAAAGAACAGCGATAGTAAATTTGGTCTTTTAGGTTGGTCAAGTAAACAAGGTAAAGGTCATTTAAAGGCATAGTGCAGAGATTATGTTTTTGAATAACAAAAACCAGCCGTTACTTGGAGAAAATACTCAGAAAACTTATAAGAACAGAAGTAATCCTCCATTTTACTCTAGGCAGTGCAGGGGCACAGTTCTAGATGTAGCTATTAAAGAACCATTCTGTCACAGTGAGTATAAGGTGTAAAATTGTTTATCTAAGTTGGATGAAATGAGTCCTATAAAAATGCACATAGTATTGTTTACCTTCAAAAAAAGAGAATTATACTAAAATGAGAAGGCTAATTACAAAGACATTAAAAGTAGCAGTTAAAAGGGTGAAAGTTAGACTGCTTGCAGTTTACACGTCAGTGATTCAGTGTTCGTGCATATCCCTGACTGAAAAAAACCAACCCAAACCACCAAAATGAAAAAAAAACACAAGAAAATTGGTGGAGTTTAATGGCAAACTAACAGATGCTACGAAAAAGAGGGACACTGCTTAGAAATTATAAATTGGGTCAGTGTTAAAAAAGTAATGAAAGAAGAAGAAACACTGGCAAATTAGATGTAAAATCTTAGGAGGTCAGGCTGAACTTATTTTGATGAGCAACTTGTTGAACTAAAACTAACCAACCTGTTTTTCAAATACATGAGAAGCTTCCTTATGAATGGAGGACAAATAAACTAGAGTTTTTCAACTTAGTAAAAAGATAACTGAGGCTATAAAATGAAAGAATGAATAGAATCATAGAATCATTTAGGTGGGAGAAGACCTTTAAGATCATCAGGTCTGACCATCAACCTAACGCTGCCAAGTCCACCACTAAACCATGTCCCTAAGCAACATGTCTACACGTCTTTTAAATGCCTCCAGGGATGGTGACTCAACCACTTCCCTGAGCAGCCTCTTCCAATGTTTGACAACCCTTTTGGTGAAGAAATTTTTCCTAATATCCTATCTAAACCTCCCCTGGTGCAACTCCCTTTCGTCTTGGCCTATTGCCCATTACTTCAGAGAAGAGACTGACCGCCACATCACTACAACCTACTTTCAGGTAATTGTAGAAACTGATAAGGTCTCCCCTCAGCCTCCTCTTCTCCAGGCTAAACAACCTCAGCCCTCTCAGCAGCTCCTCATAAGACTTGTTTTCTAGACCCCTCACCAGCTTCGTTGCCCTTCTCTTGACCTGCTCCAGCACCTCAATTCTTTTTTGTAGCAAGGGGCCCACAACTGAACACAGTACTCAATGTATGGCCTCACCAGTGCCACGTACAGGGACACAATCACTTCCCTAGTCCTGCTGGCCACACTATTTTCTGATACAAGCCAGGATGCTGTTGGCCTTCTTGGCCACCTGGGCACACTGCTGGCTCATATTCAGCTGGCAGTCCACCAACACCCCCAGGTCCTTTTCTGCCAGGCAGCTCTCCAGCCACCCTTCCCCAAGCCTGTAACGCTGCATGGGGTTGTTGGACCCAAGTGCAGGACCCAGCACTTGGCCTTGTTGAATCCCATATCATTTGCCTCAGCCCATCGATCCAGCCTGTCCAGATCCCTCTGTAGAGCCTTCCCCTCCTCAGGCAGATCAACACTCCAACCTGATATCATCTCCAAACTTACTGAGGGTGCACTTGATTCCCTCATCCAGATCATTGATAAAGATTTTAAACAAAACTGGCCCCAGCACTGAGCCCTGGGGAGCACCACTTGTGACTGGCTTCCAACTGTATTTAACTGTTAGAAGTGGGAAACAAACATTCACCACATTTCACTGCATGTTAAGTGTATCCAATAATATCATCAGGTTGAAAATTTTAATCCAATGAAAAGATTTTTTTCATCCAATTCATAAAGAAATTATGAATTTTCTTGCTACAGGACGTTGGGGGATTCAGAAAACAATTAGACAAATTCATGGTAACACGTTCACTGGTGTTAACTGAAGATGATTGTCTTCTGGCAATCACCAGCTCAGGAAGCTCTTAAATCATTGTTGGTTGAAGTGTAAAAGGAATAGACTCCTTCTGTGTGCTTGTGCCATTTTGCATATGTTTTTCTTGAGTATCCATTATTGGCTTACCTTAGAGATACAGGATCCTGTAGTAAACAACCCTCCGGTTTGAGCCGGTACAACTGTTCTTGAGGTCTTATGTTGAAAATATGCATCAAGGAGTAAAATACAAATATCTTCCTTTCTGAGTTGCTTGATAAATTTCATTCTTTTTGTTAAATGTAAAAAGACCAAAACCCCCAAATGGAGCTGGTATTTATATAGCCAAAAAGAAAAAGAGCATTGTAAATTGTTACTTCCATAGAATATATCCATATTATCATGAGCTGTAATATTTAATCTAAATCATAAATATTGTTTTCTAACTTTCCTAGCATTTTGCATGTGGTGAGACATTGGTCTGCTAGTTGATAATTAACTCTTCTGAAAACTGAGACTAGAGAATTTGTTTTGCAAATTTAATTCCTAGGAAGGCTCTTAGATGCTGAAATGTATGCAGCGGTTTTCATTAAAATCCTTCTCATTTGTTTTTATGGGTATTATTCTTACTGCTTACATTGGTGTCTTGTGTTTTAGAACTTGTTTAGGACTGAGAATGTGTTTGGCACTTCACGAACCAGAAATGTTGGTTCTCTGAAAGGAAATTAAAGCTGACATCACTGGGGTAGTGGGAGGAAAGGTCTAAGTATGAAGTATTTGAATATACTTTACCTAAATCTTAGAGCACTGTGTTGAAATATTTTTTCTAATTTTGCACAGGTGCAAATTGAAGCACAAGTTTATATTGCAACAAATCATCCAGCTAAAATAGTGAAGTGACAGATATCATTTGGTGAATACTAAACATCCAAACATCAACTCTAAGTACAATACATACTATTTCCTTAATAGTTAGTAAATCTCAGTGTGTAAAGTAAGCACAGCAAGCAGTTCAAGACATCCCAGCAGATAGATACCTTAATAGTGTTTAAAAATATTGTGTGTTCAACTGGTGCATTTTTAGTTGCCAGTTGGGCCAGGAAATCTATTTTTTGTGGATTGTCTCCTATCAAACAGGTCAATAAGGCATGATAATAAATATGATAAAAATAATAATGACAGGTAATTCTATCTATAGTGTATCATAGAGATCAAGACATCATAGAGAATAATAATAATAATCTAGAAAGAATTATTTTCATTATCTGCATTTTGTGAGATAACTGTAGAAAAACAGCTCTACACACATACTATATCAGTACAGAAATTCTTATAGGTTGTCATATTTTCCACAAACCATCAGGACTTCCAGTGTCTGGGAAGCAAGTGATTCACCTCACACACAGATAATATTTTAACCGTGTCATCAGCTGCCTCTCAGAATGAAGAGGGTTGAAGAAATCAAAACCAAAACCAGGTGCTTTCTATGGAAGAGACCTTACCAGTAACCTAGGGACTTGCAGCTTTTGCCCCAGTAATTGTCTGCATTAGCAGCCACAGCAGCTTAGAGTAGTTCTGAGTTTATACATGCTTCAGTTATGGATCCATCCTCATAGAAATGGCAGAGTATACTTTTTTAAAAAGAACGGTGATTATCCACTGCAATCACTTTGATACGTGACTTCAGTAGAGCAGACTTTTTCCTGCTCATGGATCTGCCTGGAAGAATCCTGTGAGAGACGGTGCTGGAGAGAAGTGATCTCCAGGACAGAGGGTTATTTTCAAGGATCACTTCCTCCAAGCTCAAAAGTCGTCCATATCCATGCAGGAAATCAAGCGAAGGTAGATAAAGAAGATCCTGACTAAACTCATACTGACCTTCCAGTGAGCACCCACATGGGAGATCCAAGCAAAGGGCTTTGAGTCGCTTTACCTTCAGATCAAATGAGTAATCCTGTTGCTGTTCAGATCAAAGTTAAGCACGTGTGAAATACGCAGCCCAGGCTGTACAGTGCAGGCTACGCAAAGCACTAATTTCCAGCCCCGAGGGGATGCTCTTTGCAAAGCAAAGCCTGAAAGTGCTGAGGACCCAGCACAGTCACTATAAAAACTGATACAGTCTCCCAGAGTCAAGTGGGGGCTTCAGTTCATTCCTCAGGGCTTTTGATCAGGACAGCATAGGATCATATCAACAACAGTTGCATAGACTCTAAGTGTTAACCAATCCATCCCCATGCCATATTCAATCGAGTGTATGTTTGTCATGCTTGCTATAGTGTAGTCTTATATTTAATAGTTTTCCATGCATTTTTAATCACTTAAAATTAAAAATACTTGAAGCACATTAATAGCTATACAAAGCAAATTAGCTTGACTCTTACTCTCTTATGTACTCAAATATATGTCATGGCTGAATATGATATGGATTAGAAAAAAAAATAAAGGTATGTAAAATTGCTGTCTATATCTAAGCTGTATTTTTTTTTTGCCATCTCCTTTTTCTACCACAACTATACAGAACTCCTCCAGCTTCTTATCTGAGATCCAGGTAGTGCAAAGGACGCAGAAGGTATTAGATTGAGATGGTGCTAATAAGGGGCATGGGCAATTTTCATTTTTTCTGTCACAGGATCCGCTTTCATAAAAATACCTTTATTCGTAAACACATACTGATTTACAATATCTCATATCTTCTCCAGTCTTAAAGTATGTAAACTGTCTTACATGCAGAAGTATGTTTTCCAGTCTCAAGACAAATTCACTTTGGGTCTTTAATAATTAATGTAGGCACAATAAATGGAACAGTTTTCTGAACTGTTTAGGGTTTATAAAAACAAGTCCATGTCGTTGAGTGTTCATATTTGTATGGTGACTGTTTCAATATGTATGAGAGGAAAAGAGGAGGAACAGTTTGATGCAATGATTTTTTTTTAATTTATTTTTTAACAGAAACTACTTGGTTGTTGCATTCAGTTTTGTACTTCTAGTACAATTTGCTGAAGTGGAAAATATATAAAATAAAAGCACTGATTGAGAAACAGGTAATCAAAGCAAATTTCTTTTCCTCATCATGTCGTGGATCTTAAATAATGAAGAGCACACGTGCACTGCAATTCAAATAAATAATTCTTCAGGGCATTTAGTCATGTCAAAAGTTGTGGTTAAAGGGAAGGCAAACAAGCATTTACAGAAATGTGTGCTTTAAACAGAGAATGAATGTGCTCCACCTCTTTCTCTATCCTGGTTCCCAAGGATTCTTAAGAAATTGGATTCAACCACCGTACTATGCTCTGCTCTGCAGGAGAAGCTTCCTTCAATGTGACATTTAGAAGGCAAACATTGTATTACGCTATTTGTAACTTCAGACAGGATTTGCTAAACTATATTTTTTCTCTAAATATTAGTAAATCCAAGCTGTAAATAGGCTTAAAGCTTTTGATACTTAAAGGTGAACTGGAATTTACTTTAGATGATTGGTTTTGATGCATGGATGACTTACACATGCGATATTACTTTTTTCTTTTAAAATAAATTAGAACAGTTTTAGAGATAACTTTAAAGGTCACCTGCTAATTATCTATGCTGAGCATCTTCAAAAGATGTGACATATTTCAGAGTGCAGCACTGGCTCCAAGAGTGGTTGTTGGAATCAGTGAACTTTGTAATCAAAAGGATGGCAAATGATAGGGGTTTACCTGGAAAAAATGAGCAACATTATCTACTCAGGTCAACGATTATCTTATTTTCTACAAAGTTGACTGCTTTGTTTATGTATCCTACCATTCTTTAACTTTTTTCTTTCTTTATTTTTTTCCTTTTTTTTCTTTTGATATACACATGAGTAGCATGAACAATAAAGCCACTCACAGGTCTAAGTCAATTTAACGCTGGTAGGACGAGCCACTCAGCAATGACTGTGTACCCCACATTTGACATGACCATGCATCTAAAACAATATTCCTTCCTCTGAGGCTCTAAATTCAAAGCTCTTGGCTCCTCTTTTTTTTTTGTGTGTGTGATGTTTTTCTGAGATTGCTTAGAAAACAAAAAAAGAACTTTATTTTTTTTCACTTGTGTTTTGAACTGCCTGACAGGATTTGAATTAAGCCGTTTCCAGAAATGGGTGGAGAACTCTAGAAATCATATAATGACATTAATTCATCCTACAACCAAATACATAAGTAGTGTAAGCATATTTTGGCCATCTGTGAAGTGTTGGTGTACAGCATGTATAGGCACAATTTTGGGCATTACATGGACTAAATTATATTGAGAATACTCTTTTGCATACAGCTTTGAAAATACTAAAGAATTTCCAGAAGCCAATTTAAGATTTGGTAGCTGAGCACCAACAAGAAGGCGTGCAAATTACCAGCCGTTGCTAAAAATCCAGGCTTTAATCACCTTAACATATCCAGTTAAACATGCACTTCACTGCAAAGCCTTTTTTGCACTTTCAGTATCATTTCAAAATTCCTCATCAAATGGCTATATCTCCTTTACATCATAACACTTTACCTTCTCCCTCCCACATTATGACTGAACTAAAATAACATCTATTTCCTAACAAAATAATCTTTCTTTTGAGTTATCTGAATAATTATTTAGAAACTTACAGTGTTTTGAGGTTGATTCACAACAAATACACCTGTATGAATATTTTTGGGGAGAAAGGGGTAGGTCTAAATTACACTACTGAGACCCATCTCTATTTTGGAGACATTTCGGAGCTTCAGTTTTAGGAGTAAAGAACTGAGCCAGGAGGCAGACCATGGACACCACACCACCTCACTGGACTGGGCCACGTGTCCCTGCAGAGTGGCTGACCACCCTGTGGACTAGAGCGTGAAGCTACAGACCTGCCGTGTGAGCAGACTGAAGGGACCAAACGCTGGATTCAGAAGGGGAGATTTGTTACATCCCTGACAAGTTCTCATGTTGTGCAAAAACGGGAGGCTAAAACTTACACACTTACTAATCGTATATATATAGGGTGCAAACAGAAGTAGCCAACTTTTCCTATGCAAGTAATCTGCAAAACTGGTGCATTTTAAAAGCTATGTCATCTTGTAAATGAACTTCAAGAATTAGCTTCATACTCTATTTCTTATAGGATTTACAGTAGTAGAAACTGGAAGCGCAGTGTGGTGCTCTAAGGCACCTCAAATGACCTAAGACATCTATAGCTATGCTATATGTTTCTTAGGCTGGAAGTTGAACCCCACCCCTAAAGTTCTGATATCATGAAATATATTTTGTTCTACAATTAAAATGTACCGGCCTGATATTGTTTTCCTGGAATCATTCATGGAAATGTCATTAGTTCACCTGAATGTTAGCAAAAAGAAGGGATAAAAATTTGTCAAAAATGATTTTAACCTGAAAAAGGGAGATATATTTGGAAGGGTCAGATTTTCTTTTCATAATGACTATATATTTGTGTCATTAATCTCTTTTTGTTTACATTTCTTCTTCTTAAAGTCGTATTTCAAATGAGTTGATGCAGCTGATGCATCAGATGATGCAGTTCCATTCATGTTGTCTGACAGACTCCAAGATAAAGAACCTAGAAATTCAGATTATTCAGACACATTTCTTAGCTTTTGAAGACATGTCTGACTGTGGTGTAGTTTTCTTTGATTCTTTTTTGTCACAGAGAATTTCAATATCCTAAGTTTATCTACATCTACAGAAGACATTTTGATATAAGCCAGAAATGTGCCACTTTGTTGGAGAAATACATTAGGATCTATTACTACTATGAGTATGTGTTTTCTTTCTAAACATGTGGTGTTTGCTGAGTGGTATTTATACCATATTTGCACAGGACAATGTAAGAAGCCACATAAACCCCTTGGATTATGTGTGTGTGGTATCAAAACTATCAGCCTAAATCTGTCTACTTATTCCAGTTGAAGAACCTAATTCTGAAATCTAGTGGTATAACGATTAATAACTTATCAGAAGTTAACAGGCACTAACTTTCTTATACACCTTTGCTCCCCAACTCTCAGAAAGAACAGTAGAAGTAAAATCTGAAAAAAACAGGTGCTTTATTGGCATTATTGTAGGTTTAGATTCCTGACATATCATTTTTTTTTAATATGTATATTCCAAAGAAGTTTATGCTCAATATATACGGGAGCAAAGATTACACTAAAATATCAGAGGTCACCAAGATACTACACTTGTCCAAATTAAACATCATCATGTCTTGAAATAGGAAAATCAATCAAAATAACTCAGCTTCCTTGAATTCCAAAAATGGCATTACTACTCCTGGCTGACTAGGATGCATTTCACAGCTGTCTGGTTTGTTTGTTTGTTTGTTTTGCAGTCTCAGTAGCGTGATTACAAATGAAATTTCCATCCTAAATTTGTTTCTGTTGTTCCTGTTCTGTCAGCTTTTCATAGCCTAGTTCTCTATTAAAAGCATGCATAGATGCATAAAGGCAGCTTTAAGTACTCTCCTCTTTTTTTTCTGCTAAATTGGTCTAAAGGGGTTTCAATGCAACAATGAGCTGTAACCTTACAATTCATGGTATACCTGAAGGACATTATCTACTCCAATACACAGCTCCTTCAACAGAGTTACAGACAGAGCCTCCCGCCTGAACAATTTCCATATAATCAGTTGTGATTGTACAGCCATAGCAGAGATATGAGTATTTAGCTGTTCAGGTGTTACTTAGGAAGCTGATTTCACTTCCTTTAGTGCACATGGATGTGGGGAAAGCCAGTGTTTTCCCACATGATCTCAGAATCACAGTTACGGCTTGTGCTCATAATTTAACCCCATGCTTATGCTTTGTCTCCATATAGGCACGTGAAGCACAGAGTGCCAGGCAGCGTTTGAGACTGAAGGGTTCAGTGCATCCCCTCTAGCCAAGGCCACAAGGTAGTTTTCTGGCTGCGTATCAGTAAAGAACTAATCTCCAAAGAGCCATATGTCCAAGATGCAATCTCCCTAGCGAAGCTCTGGGTCAGCTATTGGCCCCTTACCCATCAAGTTGAAGATTTCTTTCCGAGAAGCTCTTTGAGGAAAGGAGAGGCAAAAAAGTGCTTTCCCATTAGGTAAGAGATAGTTCTCTTTAATCATCATTGGTATAAGTCCCACTAATTAGATTGTCCCAGCAATAGATGAAAGATAATATGCTATTATTTCCCTTTCCCTCCCTCCCCATCCCAGAAAGAAATTTAATTTTATTTATGCTAATAACCAAACCAAAATAAAAAGACCTCCAAATCTACTTTACCTACAGCCCCTCCTTCCCTATTTTTCTAACACAGTTCTTCAGATCCGCATGTCATCTTGAGAAAGCCCAAATGTCACTTACGGCACTTGTGTCTGGGGCAGATTGCTGAGTACAGACAGCCCCTGGTGAAATGCAGGCGGCAAGAGCCTGTACTACCGGGAGTTGTAGCACTGTACGTTATCTGCTACTCGTGAATAATACCTGCACCCACCTACTTTTAAAGAAATTATATAGCTCAAAATTCTAATATAACTTGCTAAGCGCTTTATGAGGCACTGGGATATTTTTAGTTTCATGTGATGAAGCATGTCCTGAAATAACCTAGTGCAACATCAAATGAGTTAGTACAGTTGCAGCCCACGGGGAGAGATGACTTTGCGAATCTTGAAAATCATGGAAGTTATTTAATCAATTCTGGGCAGCCTACTGAATAAATTGGGTGGCAAATCAGGGTGACCAGTAGTTATCTAATAACCTAATGCTTAGATGCTTTTTGAAGGTGAGAAAACAGGCTGTTTCTATTAAAAAGATCATTTGGGGAGGGGGAGAAGATCTCTGATATAATCTATTTCTTCTTTTTCACATGAGGGTTAGCAGTGCTGTTACGCACGTGGAGACAGCAGATGAAACAGGGTTCACTTTCCCTTTATCCAGTTTTTTGCTCCTGAGTCAAATGGGAGCTGTTTAAAATCATCATGAGGGGAAACCTCCCGGACAGCAGCCAAACATCCTGTCTTCACATTGCTCCAAGTCTTTGCCAGCTGGTTTGGAATTTAAACTCTGATCTCCTGCCCGATGGCACAATGAACTGCCACAGGACCGTCTGGCTGGCTCCAATTAAAATCTTTCAAATCTTTTGCACTTTTTACAGACTGAGAATGTTCTTGAGTCCTTTGCAGCCGCTTCACCCCCACCCCCACCAATCTCCAGGCTTTTTGCGTGTCAAGCAGCCCAACTCCAAATGTGCTGTTTTTGTTTGACCTATATTACAATGCAAAGCTACTTGGTTCTTTAATTCACTGCCAAATAAAGCTGTTGTTATCTCTGGATGGATAAAGGGAACTAGGCCAAATGGTGATAAAGTCTCAGGGATGAAATGAGATTAAACCAGTTCTACCTCACCTTGCTATTTGCTAATTATGTATGCGCTGGTCAGCAGAGCTCACTGTCTGTCTAATCATATGTCTAAAGGTCAATTAAGAGGGGCTAATGTCCACAAATTAATATCCAGTGAAAAGTATTAATCGGCATAGGGGTTATGGCTCTCCTTTTCTCTCTTTTTGTCTTTTCAAGACATTTTTGGGGCATGGTACATAATGTATAAAATTACAGCGTGCTTAAAAACACAAGAGGATTTCTCCCTCTCACTGTTTTTTTTTTTCCCTTTTAAATTCAAAATGACTTGGCAAACACAATTCTAATGCAGATCTACAACCAGGTCAAAGAACTACCTCTTGTTTCTTTTTTAATTAACACTTGGCAATATTGTTAAGGAAAGCATTACTCAGAGAGATGGAGTCACGTTAGCACCAGAAACCTCTCCAGGGCATCAAACAATGCTGAGAAGCTTCCACGGAAGCCCTTTTGGAACAGTTGCTCACTTTACATCTTTGCTGTCACTGCATAAACACAGATCCCTCTATGAAATGGTTGACTTTTACAAATAAACTCAGTAGGTAGGTTTGTTTGGCTTGTTGAGGGGGAGGGAAGGGGAGAGCTGAAGTTCGGTGACTCCTGGCCTGCCCTGTTTGAAAATACAATCAACAGAGAAAGCGGCAGACGAGGGCAGAGGTGTAACCATGAAACACGCTGCTGTTTTCAGGCTGCCCCGGCGTATCCCAGCAAACTGAGGGCTACGTCTCCTGGCTCCTCTTTCCTCTTGGCCCCAGCTGCTCTTGCACAGACATCAGGGCACCGCAGCAAAACAAGTGCAAGAGGCAGGAGGGTCAGGCCCTCTCGCTGTCACGTCCGAGCAGCTCCTCTGGAGGCAGCATCTGCTGCTCAGCAGGTGAGAGGAGGATTTGCAGCCTCACAGATCCCCTGCTCTGAAACACCCACCTTGCCAGCCTCCCCTCCCATTTCAAAGGAGGGAGTAAACCAAAAAATGGTGGGGAGAGGTCTGCTACACAGAGGCCATGAGTAAGGGAAAGAGAGCCGGGAGGACAGGGAAGAAGGAGGGCAAGAAAGGCAGTATAGACAGAAGGGCTGTCAGAAAAATACCTCTAGCTGTACTGGCCTCTAGCTGAAACAGGTGTGAGAGAGCACAGGGGAAAATGGAATCAAAGCATTAAAATGAACAAGTATATGCACAACTGGTCTTTTGAATTTCAAAAGGTTCATGGGTCAGGAGCAAGGAGTGGGGTACTTAGGTTCAAAATAAGAGCATACAGAATCTGAAAGATAGAAACCTGAACAAATGCCAGAGTTTCAGGCAGTGTAATTTCTTTGAGACAGGACACATATGGAATAAGTTGTCATCAAAGCAATGAGCATTAGCAGATGTCTAGACATCTTTATGAAAAGAGAGGCACTGTCGGGTATAGCATGACACAGCAGGGAGGTGAGATCGCATTTAAAAGTGGACTGTCTTTTTTCCAGAAGAATAGCTGCCTGCATCTTTGCAGGAGTAGACTGACATTCTTCTGGAAATCTAACTGCTGTAACATTTATAAATGTCTATTTCAAATTACTCAGAGATCATTCAGTCAGAACTGCTAATGCAGAACTTGGAGTTCTTCTAGTGGATTCTTTTGCTTGTATTCATAGCAGGAGAAGCCATCAAAGCATCTTGTTTCAACCCAAATATATTATCTGTCTTCAGTGTTGCTCATTTGCTTCTGGATATTGCATATTTTGTAGACAGGCATCCACTACCATTAGGTACTGGCATACTGGGATGTGGACTATGCATCCTTGGTATTCTGTTGCGGTAACTGATCACCGTCACTGTTTAATTTCAAGTCAAATTTGCCTGGCTTCGGCTTCCAGTTAGACAAAGGAGCTGTTTTTACTTTCACACAGTGTGTTCATCTCCTGAGGACAACTTTATGCTGTAATCAAGTCACCAGCTGCAGCCAGTTGGCTGAGTGAGAGAAACCATACCCGACTCTTCAAAGTCACTGCACCTCCCATTGTGGGGAAATACCCAAAATGCAAACTCCACTGTACCTGCAACATGGGTACTTGTACCCAAGCTGGCTAGCTCAGCGCTGGTAACGGTGCGGCTCCATGGCACTAAGGTTTCATTTATTTGAACTAAGCTTGGGGCAGTGGCACAAACTGCCAGCTGATGAAGCGACTTTAGCAGAAAGGTGCCCTTAGAGACACTCTACATCATGACACCACAGACCTTCGAAACTACAGTAGTGCTGAGAGAGACCTGACAGAGGAAGGAGGCCTATTGACAAGGTCCTCTATGTATTGGAGCTTGTAAAAAAAGGTTCTTCAGCTTTACATTTTTTCTATTTATTCTTACATCTCTTTTTGCTGTATAGAATTGTGTTAAAATATTAGTCCACTTTGATTTTCACCTTTCGTGCTTTACTCTCCACACAATTTGTATGCATACACACAAACCAAAACACAGATGATATTCCAGTTTTTGCACTTTTCCTTTAAGTGTCAGGTAAATGAAGGCTTATCCAGAAGCACACGGAATTATCTGAGTAGTTAACAAAATCCTGTAAAACATTTTAGTACAAATGATTAGTTTATTACATCCTATATGTAATAGAAATATTGTTTGCTTGATGAGACTTCATCAAAGACTTCACCTATTTTAGTTCTAATGCTCCGCCAGAGGCAGCAGAGTTAGCTGTTCACACAGCTGTAACGGCTACGCAAATCAGACAGTGTCACTGTATTTTGTTAAAGATTGTTCAATATGTGAAAAAACATTAACGAAAGACAGTGAAACAGTCTTACTACTATTGATATTTTTCTTAACACACAGTAGGTATAAATTTGTTCTCAGATTTCAATATTAAATTTAAAGAGACTCTTGTTTAAGAAGAATTGTCTGGCTGGAATTGAGGGTTGGCATGCACCAATCTGGGTTAGAATATAGACATTTCACTTGTTTGCTCTTTATTGGATACCTTGTGTAGTAGTTAACATGTCTTACAGAACAGTAAATCTATATTCAAAATCAGGATAAGGATCAACATCTACTAGAAATCCATTATAATGGCTAGTCTAGTTTATCTTACATTACAGAAAAATTACCCAAACCTTTGAAAGCTTCAAAAGGCAAATGTGTCAACAGAAAGTAGTCTCTATTTATGTCAAACAGATTTTTTTAAATAATTATTTTTTTGTTATAAAATATTGTTTTATATCTTTCAGGCAAAAAGGTCAGGAGGCCTACATGGATGAACAAGCTGCTTCTGGCAAAACTCAAAATGAACAGGATGTATACAGAAGGTGGGAGCAGGTAACTTGGGAGGAATATAGAGACACTGTCTGAGAATGCAGAGATGTGATTAGGAAAGGCAAAGCCCACCTGGCACTCAATCTGGCAAGGGATATCAAAGGCAAAAAGAGGGGTTTCTGTAAGTGCGTAAATGGCAAACACAAGACTAGAAAAAACGTGGCCTCTTTCCTGAATGGGGCAGGGGACCTGGAGACATGGCGACAGCTGAGGTACTGAATACCTTCTTCCCCTCAGTCTTTACTAGCAAGGTTAGCCATCAGTAATCCCAGGCCTCAGAGACCAGAGGAATAGTCTGGAGTAACAAAGTATTTTGTTGAAAGACCATCAGGTTAAGAATTATTTAAGCAAACTGGACATACTTAAGTCCATAGACCATGATGGGATTTTACCCATGAGTGCTGAGGGAGCTGTATGATGCCATTACGAGGCCACTGTCAATAATCTTTGAATGATCTTGATGATTGAGAGAGATGCTTGAGGACTGGAGGAAAAAAATGTCACTCCTATCTTCAAAAAAGGCAAGAAGGAGGATCCATGGAACTACAGGCCAGTCAGCCTCACCTTGTTCCCTGGGAAGATGATGAAGCAACTAATGCTGGAAACCAGCAGGTTTCCAGGAGGAGCAAGAAGGTGATGTGAGCAGTCAACATGGATTCACAAAAGAGAAGTCATTCTTGACCAATTTGATAACCATCTACGATGAACTGATTGGCTTGGTACATGAAGGGAGAGCGGTGGACATTGTCTGCGTAGACTTCAGAAGGCTTTTGACACCGTCTTCCACAACATCCTCATAAGAGGACAAGAGAACTGGGGGTTGGATGAGCAGTCAGTGAGGTGTATTGAAAAGTGTCTGAATAACTGGGCCCAGAGGGTGCTAGTCAGTGGCACAAAGTCTGCTTAGAGGCCAGTAACTAGTGGTGTATCCCAGAGGTCAATACTGGTACCAACACTGTTCAAAAACATCATTAATAATATGGATCATGGGACATAGTGTATCCTCAGCAAATTTGCTGGGAGGAGTGACTGATACAACCAGAAGGTTGTACTGCTATCCAGAGGAACCTCAATAGGCTGGAGAAATAATACCATGCACCAGTGCATGCGTGGGCTGACAGCATGGGAAGTAGCTTTGCAGAAAAGAACTTGGGTGTCCTGGTGGACAGCAAGTTGAACACAAGCCAGCAATGTGTCCTTGCCACAGAGAAGGCTAATAGCATCTTTGGCTACATTAGCATGCCAACAAGTTGAGGGAAGTGATCCCCTCAGTTCCCCTCAATTCAGCACTGGTGAGGCCACAATTGGAGGACTGTGTACAGTTCTGGGCTACCTAGTAGAAGAGAGACACGGACATACTAGAGAGAGTCCAGTGAAGGGCCATTAAGATGATGAAGAGAAGCCATTAAGATGATGAAGTCCAGTGAAGGGCCATTAAGATGATGAAGGGGGGAGATCTTATTAATGTATATAAATACCTGAGGGGAAGTAAAGAAGATGGAGCCAGGCTCTTTTCCGTAGTGTCCAGTGACACGACAAAAGGTAATGGGCACAAGTTGAAACATGGGACATTCTGCCTGAACATAGGGAAACACTTTTTTACTGTGAGGGTGATCGAGCACTGGCACAGATTGCCCAGAGAAGTTGTGCAGTCTCCACCTTGCAGATATTCGAAATCCATCTGGACATGGCCCTGGGCAACCTGCTGTAGGTGGTCCTGCTTGAGCAGGGGTTTTGGACACAATGACCTCCAGAGGTCCCTCCCAAACTCAACTATTCTGTGATTCTGTGATCTACTATAGCAGTCTTTTGTACAATTGACCCTATTTAAGGGCGACAAATATTATGAGGTAGAGCAAATGCAATGCGTGAAATAGGCTTTGATGTTAGGTAAGTGTTCAATATTGCACGAGGAAGAGGCAAATAAGCAAAATATCCTTACTCTAAATTTAATTCTAAACAACCCATGTAAAAAATGTGGATTAAAGAAGTGGTTTGAAGGTTTGTTAATGAATATTAGTTGTAAATGGTATTGTATTGAATAGGAGGCAGCAAATAATGGTATGGAAAGGAATCAATGTTAAGCCCTGTAGTAGTTAACATCTTTGTTAATGATCTGGAAAGGGGATTAATTGCGTGTTAATGAAACTCACCAACGAGTATCTGTTGAGCTGTTTCAGGGATACATATGTATATGCACACACACATAAAATAATGGAATGGGATAACATGGAAAAGGAAGCTAGGAAGACAAGAAATAGTTAAGGAAATTAGGCATCATCACAGAGAGAAAATAAATGAGTTTGTACATGTACACACATATATGTTGTGTATATACATAAAATGAGAGAGGAATGTGGAGGAGTAATATTGAAAAGCAATAAGGGAAATTAAATTACCTCAGGTTTGAAGGAGAGCAGCACAGAAAACCATGGAGTTTTAGGCTTCCTGTCTCTTGAAGGGTCATAATTGTCCCTCATGCCATAACATATGGACATCTCAAAATCTCCAGAAGATTCAACCATATGATAGCTCTGCAAGGAAAATATTTTTAAAGCAATTATTTGAAGATACTATTATTTTTATCTTACAGATAGGAAATCAGATACAGTAAGATTAGAAACAATAAAGGACTTTCTTACTATGCTAAAAGACTTTCCTAACTAAGTATGCTAAAAGACTTTCCTAACTATGGTAAAAGTGATACTTGACCTGAAGTGGTTATAATGAATTAATGCAAGGCATCAGGTCTGTTTCCTACCCTGTTTCTCTTCTCAGCTGCACTAACTTAATGGTGGGAACATTTTCACTGGCAAGGAAACCAAGCTTTGATCACCTCCGTGTAGACAGAACTTCCTAGCTGAGTGTTTTAGCTAGTACTAAAAACTAGTCTTTATCACTACTGCAGGAGGGAGTTCAAACTTACTGTCCAAAAAAAGACAGAGGAGAAAGAGAACACAGAAAGATTGTGGGATTGAATATAGGGAATACAATACGTAAAATGTTTTTGATTCCTGAAACAAACATTCTCTATTACCCTGAGTACTGAAATAAAATATAATTCTAAATAAACTTAACAGTCATCTATATTTACAACTGCTAAACCTCTTTAATCAAGAATCCCTAAGAGAGGAATCATCTCCCAAAACTAAATGCAGCAGCACTGATCTAAAAATGTGTTACTTTCATGATTAGTTTTAAAGCCTGAGATCTTGATGACCTCCCTCTTCACCTACCAGAACTCTGCCTTTAACTACACTGTTAATCTGGCTATGAGGCTCATAGACTTCAAATTCTTTTGATATGCAATGCAAGACATCATTTCAGTGTAGACTCACTTTGCTGCTTCCAATTTATTCAGAAAAGTCACAGAAGTTTTTTGTATAAGCAGTTGTCTATGACACTGTAACATTGAGGTAGCATTGTCCTCCTTGAGCTGGCATAAAATCACAGACTCTGTAGAGTATGCTCTTTTTCATTTTCACAGAATTATAGTCTGGTCACTCGGGGCCAAATCCAGATCAGATTCATATTGGTTTTCGATCTAGTAATGTTTGTCCATTACTGATTGTGGAAGCTTGGCCTTCTGTACCCTTGAAGTTTTTTTGATATGCATACATTAATGCCATCGGTGTCTCTCTCTGGATACACATTCTTGGAGATTAATAATCCTTCCTCCTTCTCTTTTCTTCCTTTGAGAAGGAAGTTCACACCTGCGATGGATTTTCCTGGAGAATAGAAATTAAGTGAGCTTAAAGGATCTTTCTCCTTTGTTCCTATTAAGCTTGTTGCTTCACATTCTTAGCTATTTCCTTCTTTCTTTCTATTAGTTATACATACATTCTAAAAAAATTGTGATTTCTGCTGACAGTCTTTAGAGGTATTCATAGATGAAAACCACTGTGGTCTGAGATCTAAAATGTTACAACCTTAAGTACTGATGCACTTATTTACTCCAGCACTTATGTTTTGAAGAAAAGTACTCATTCTGCTGTAATTATTGACAGAAATGTGGGGAAAAAAAAGAACTGACCTCAGAGCTTATAGATGTCTCCAGTACGAGACTGTTCCCATGCAAGAGGAAAGGTCCCTCCGATCTCAGCTATTCTGTGGAGATCAGTGTTAACCCTCTTATCATCATAGCTGATGTTACAAAGTTCAAAGTCATAACACATTTGCCCATCTTTGATAGCGGGAAACCATTATTCAGATCAGACTCAGTGTCAAAGAGAGTTCAGAACTTTGTTACAGTGTGAAAAATGGGTTCAGATTATAGCTGAGATGCTTATGTACCACATTGTCATCACATTTCTGCTCTCCTGTGTGAGACTAGGTCTTGGACTATGAACTGTTCTCATGTCACATAATTTTACGAACTCCACCAGTACTCTTCCACCTATGACTGAATTAAATAGCGTTTATTTAAGGGGCTGGAGGAGGTCTTGGGCTCACATTAAACATTTGCCAAACTGTTGGCTTAGAACTCTTAAAGCCAAGCTATTGCATCCGCTATTCAAGGTTACTCAGGGTTATTCAATCCTCCTAACTTTAGGCATATAATTTACTTGTCTCTCAAAGTTAAATTCCTGCTCTGAATAATCCCCTGGAGGAGCTTGTCTTTTTGCAATAATTATATAGGAAGCTTAAGGTGACTGGCCTCATATCTTAGTCATACTTAAATGCCCAAAGTTGAATGCTGTTAAGGTCCCTTTCTTGTGCTTTTCTTTTCCTCAGTAAGTGATCTAACTACTTGGCTGTTATTATGAAAGGACATTTCTTTAAAAGAATTGTTGTAGATACCTACGAAAAGAAGCATCATTGAGGACTGCAGATTCTAGGAATAATGAGAAGGCATTTTCTGAACTGAATGACAGTCCTAGAAAGGAACGTGATTTCAGATATGCATTATTCTTTGTGTTTCCTCTTGAATGACAGCCTATCCTACACACACACCTGTAACAGGGAGTTGATCGTGGCAAATTGCATGCCCAGAGAATAGGGGACAAAGGCGTAAGAGTGGTATTCATTAAGTATCTGAACTTTATAGTAGCAAACCTTTAGACAGGTCATGTTTGTGTTATTCACAGCTCTGTGTTCCCGCTGGTGCCAGAAAGAAACCAATACCTTTGCATCTGATTGGAGATCAGACTCACAACTTAATTTCTGAAACCACATGAACAGTAAGCCATTAGATTCACACAGATACAGTGAGACTGTGATAGCTCTAAAATACGTGAGCAACATGCTCACTGAGTGTGGCCCTGGACCTTCTGGAGAAGAACCAACCAAGCAAATAGCCACCTTAGCACCGTGCAGTGGCTGTGCTAAATCACCTAATGTAGGTGAATTAGAAATATAGAAACATAGGTAATTAGCCTGAATACAATACTTATCCCAAGCGAGGACCCAAACTTGGAACTCTGCATGCCGCTGTGGAGAGGCACATGTAGACCCATGGCTGCTCAGTGGTCACTGCCCTGCCCAGCAATGCAGAATGCAGGTGTGCCTTAAGGACCTTGTTTGCACTTAGCCCTAAAGGATTTGCTTAAAATTACAGAGGATATCTCTCTTTTTTCAAAGAAATAAGCCCAAATCTTTTGAGGCCCAGGCTAGCAGAAGACCCACTGTGCCATCCTTTCCTGAAAAACATCGAGCTAATAATACTTTGATATGTATAGAATAATCATTGAGTTTCCTGACAAACATTAATGATTTAATAATACTTTGATATGTAACTGTTTAGAACACACACCTAAACCAGTACAATTTCTTCTGGCTCTCTACTGGTAAGGGATATTGACAAACTGGAAGGAAACTGAAAAAAAAGTTACACAGATGATAAAAAAGCTAGAGGGAATGTTACATGAGGAAAGATTGAAAGAGCTGTCTTAATCATAACCAAGGCAGAACAGGGAAAGAGTTTACTAATATTTAAAGGATGCAAACACAATAACAAAATATAAATTATTTAACATAAAGAAGTGTCATCGTTTGGGCTGGGCTGGCCACTAAAACAAATGACAAATGTTCTCTTTTACTTTTTTCCCCTTCAGAGAAGGGAAAGCATCTCCCTTTAGGGAAAGGATGAGAGAGAATTATGAGTTTAAAAAGAAATTAAACTACCTTAATGAAAATTTTAATTAAATAATAAAAAGAAAATAATGAAATATATACAATATACACAAAATCGGTATCGAGCTCCCCGGATGATGATCACATCACTGTCAGGCACTGGGAAAGTCCCAGACTGGACTCAGCGATGGACAGGAACTGGATTCCAGATCTGGATTCAGGAATGCGCAGATAGGGATCAAAGGCAGCTGAACAGACGGAGTCCTCCTCGGTTGCTGACCATTGAAGAAAGAGGGCTGATTCTTTGATCCTTCAGATTTTATACTGAGCATAATGCAGACGGGATGGAGTACCCTGTTGGTCAGTTTTGGGTCACCTGTCCTGTCCGTTCCTCCCTGCAGGTGCCCTCTCTATGCCCTTCCACTTCTAACCCTCCAATGGGGCAAATAAAATTCGTTGACCTTGGTTGTTATAGCAGTAAGTATAAGTCAGAGCCTCTCTGCATACCATTCCTTGGCATAAATTATAAACAATCAGGTCTTATCATTCTGGAAGCCAACAGTGTCTGAAAAATATGCTGTTAATTTCAGAGAGTTCAGTTAGTTAGAAGAGGCTTAGCTGAAAAGTAAAATTACTGAACAGAAAATTAGTTCTGTTTTACCTCAAACCAGGACAAGAAGGCTTTATAGCAATGAGAAATGGGCCTTAACTACAGTAAAAACTACAAACAAAATTCTCGAAAGCTACAGTATTGCACGCATATCAAAACTCCTCTGCTTTTAAATGTATGTTCCAAGTCCCTGTTACTTATCAGAGTGTGAAACTGTCTCTCGAGAGAGAAGTTGGGGAAGTTCTGTGTCTCTCTTACATTTAAATTTTGACTGGACAAATTATTGGAGTATTTAATATACCATACTGGTGAAGACTTAGACTAGATTTGTCTTGTGCTTTTTGAATGTCCATTATCTGCAGCTGAACAACAGTTTTCCAGATACCTGTGGTTACTGACTGAATAATTTGTGACTCTGGAACAGAACATAAAAAATATCAGTTCCTGGGATGTGGTTGGTGGTGCATTAATGAACTATCCCAGTCCCATTAAAAGCTTGTTCATCGTGTGGAAAGAGTTTAATCCCTGTAGGTACCTAATAATCCTGTAAAGGAAACTGACCAAGAGAAATCTATATCACCTGCCAGAAGGAGTGGCAAACCAGATTCAGCTCTTTCCATAATTTTGATGCTGCCTTCACTAGGCAACGAGGCTTTTTTTTTTTCTCTATCTGCCTGGTAGAAAATGTACTCCCTTTCCAGATCAAGTTCTTGGTCTTTTGCATTTGTTCCTCTGTGTCAATTCTCCTTCCATTAGGGTGGCATATTTACAGGAAGATGTTCTTCCCTAGAACAGTCAGAAAATCTATGAATCTCCCACATCAACAGTATCCCAGAAAACAAAATTTGAGAAGAAAAAGCAGACAATTAAAAATTGCTGAGTGCAGATTCCTGAAATGTGTGGACTCCCATTCGAATCACAGAATCATAGAATATCCTGCTTTGGAAGAGAGCCAATATGATCATCAAGTCCAACTCCTGATTCCACACAGGGCAACGTAAAAGTTGAACTATATATCTAAGAGCATTGTACAAACGTGTCTGAATACTGACAGGCTTCGGGCCATGAACTCTCCCCTAGAGAAATTGTTCCAGTGACTGACCATCCTCTCAGTGAAGAACTTTTTCCTAATACCCAATATGAACTTCCCGTCATACAGCTTTTTAAGTCATTCCCTCACATCCTATCAACGGATCTCAGAGGTGAAAGATCAGCATCTCCATCTCTGCTCCGCCTCGTTACGAAGTTGTAGACAGCAATGAGGTCACCCCTCAGCCTCCTCTTTTCTAAGATGAAGAAACTATGTATTCTGAGCCACTCCTCATAAGTCTTGCCCTCTAGCCCTTTCACCATCTTTGTTGTCCTCCTTTGGACACATTCTGATATTTTCATATCCTTCATATATTGTGGAGGCCAAAACTGCACACAGTACTTGAGTTGGGCTGCACCAATGCGGAGTATTGTGGGACAATAACTTCTTTCCACTGGTTAGCTATGCCGTACTTAATTCACTCCAGGATACGGTTGTACCTTTTGACTGACAGGTCACATCGTTGACTGATATTGAATTTATCATCAACGAAAACACCCATATCCCTTTCCACAGGGCTGCACTCCATCCTCTTGCCCCCAGTTCTATACATACATCCAGGATTACACCGTTCCAGGTGTGTAATCTGGCACGTGTCCTTGTTAAATTTCATATGGTTGGTGATTGCCCAGTGCTCTAACCTATCAAGATCTCTCTGTAAGGCCTCTCTACCCTCAAGGGAATAAACAGCTCCTCCTAACTTAGTGTTGTCAACAAACTTACTTAGTGTGCACTCAACTCTTTTTTCCAGGTCATTGATAAAAACATTGAAGAGTACTAAAAGGCCCTAAAATTGAGTCCTGTGGAATTCCACCAGTGACTGGCTGCCAGCCAGATGTTACTTTATTTACTACAAACTCTTTGAGCCTGACCCTTCAGCCAATTGTTATTGTAATGTGTAAATGTCTAGCTGTATGCTGGACATTTTGTCCAGGAGGATACTGTGAGACAGTATCAAAAGCTTTGCTAAAATCCAAAAAAAAACCATATCCACTGCCTTCCCTCCATCCACAAGGCAGGTAACCTTGTCATTAAAAGACATTCAGTTAATAAGGCATGACTTTCCCTTCATGAACCCACATTAGTTTTGACCGATGACTGCATTGTCATTCAAGTATTTTTTGATAACTCCCAGAATAGTGTTCTCAATAATTTTACCAGGCACCAAAGTAAGACTGACAGACCTATAATTACTGGTCTTCTTTCTTGCCCTTCTTGAAATCTGCCTCTTCCAGTTGACTGTTACCTCTCCATATTCCCAATACCATTGATAAATAACTGAGAGAGGTCTTGCAATAACATCAGCCAACTCTCTCGGTAGTTGGGAAGCTGGGAAGAATCCCATCAGGCCCCATAAACTCGTCTTAAATGCTTATACTAGGGCTAGCCACTTAAACAGATTTTCAGATTTTCCTTACTTTCACTAGCCATTAAAGTATTTCTTAAATAAATTTGTTGCTCTTAAAAATAATTTATGATGTTTAGTTTTAGGATATATGCTATTGACTTTCGGGAATATAAAAAAAAATCTCAGAGGTGCAGCATTCATCGGACTGGGATATTCAAAGTCTATATAATACAGCTTTGTTTTTATTTCAAGGTTATATGTTGGAGTCAAATGTGCCAACCCAGGCATATTAAAAGATCAGATTGATTATACAGTCAAGTTTCTTGCTGTGCTTTTGTTGTTGTTGTTAAAGTCTTGGTAATGACAGTGACAAAATTAAAGTTCTTCCTCATCACCACATAAAAGAGGTAAATCACCTGGGAAAATAAGCTGTAGCTTATTACTCATCGTTAGTAATAATTGAAATGCTGCCTTAGTTCAATTCAGGGTGTATAGTGGGAAAGTAAGAATGTTTGTGACAAGTTTAACCGTAGAGTGAAGCAAAAGTATCATGATGTAACCAGTCATATAAACTGATCTTATATGTAAGTGCTAAATTACCTTTTGTGGGTATGGAATCCACTAATTGTTTTCAGGAATTCCAGATAAGTTACTTGATAATTATGGCGGTCGTTATTTGTTTTGCAATTGTTTTCAAAGGCCTTGCCCACATCAAGTTGCTATGGTCCTGGGTTTTATATTTATCAACATAATGCATGTTTCTTTTTTTCTTACAGCCCTCTTGGTATAGGTTTAATTTGACTCTTATTCCACTATCTTCAGGGAGCTCCTTAAACAAATATATAGTTTGTTAACACTACATTTTATAATTAATTTTATTTAGTGATCAGCAGCATGCCCAACCTGGAGGGGCGACACTAAGATAATGAAGCAGATCTTTGGCCACTGCCTTTACCACTCTGCCTTGGGAACCCTTCTATGCTAGAAGACAGTTATTTGTCTTGGCAGAGCTTATACTTTGCAGCAGTGTTTTGTGGAGAGCAAAGATCTACGTAGAATAGGAATAATGACTTTATCTATCTATCTCTCCCCTTTGCCTCCCTCCCTTATTACCCACAAACACATCAAAGAGGAAGGTAAAGGGAAGGTAAAAACCTGCAATAACAGCAGATTCTAGTACAGGCTGAAGTGACTGGTGGAAAGGACGTTTGATAGATGATACCTAGTCCTATATATCTTCCTCATGTCTTTAACATTCATGGGTGGGTTGAGGTTTAGTCTATCTACCAAACCTCTCTAGACCATTCTGATAGGAAGGGCCAGGAAATCTCCTTTTTTCTCCAATGAGGAGCTTGCAGAGCTCCCTATCAGCCTCATCTTTTTAATCTAATCAGTTTAATCTTTGTGGAAGACTCCTGACTAGTTACTTTAAGAAAATGAGGGCATATGTTTCCATATAAGACCAGTAACAATTTCCATATTTTTAAACTAAGCAATTAATTTTGAAATTTATCATGTGTTCATACCGACTGGTTTTTGGGGGGTTTTTTTTGGTCTTGTAACTAAGAAAAGTTAACTTAATAAATGGAATATACAAATGTGATTTCATTGTTAGGTTGAGGTCAAATAAATTATTTTCCAGTAACATTTTAGTTTTGTGTTTTGCCAGAAGAAGCAAAACATTTTCCATATTTGTTCCACATGGATTGTTTCTTCATCCAGTTTCCAATTTTAGCCTAAAAGAAAACTATATTATTTTCTCATTATTATAAGTCTGCCTTGCCTGCAGTGTTTAACAATGTTATAAGTATCTGAAGAGAAATTCTACTGTAGCATAAATAAAATCCACCAGTGTGCATTAATAAATATAAACAGACACTAAAATTGGTGAATTTCCCGTTATTTTCAGTGGTGTAGATTAAAGTCCTCAAAAAACTGCATGACTTGCGAAGGTATTTGTGTTGGGTCTCGCAACTCAGCAATGCCTAACAACTGAGGTTCCAAAAGACTGTGGAGAATCCTTGAACACATTCATAAATCTAAGATGCTTAAACACTCTAGATACCCTGAAAATAAGATACAGCCTTTGGGAATGGGTTGGTAGTGGTTGGTTTGTGTAACAAGTCTCAGGGACCTTTCAAGATACTGTCACAGGAGAATAAGCTCAGATTCCTGACTGAAGATTTTCTCAAATCTTTCTTCTGGTTTTATCTTAGGGCACAAGCAGAAAGAAAAAAAAAAGTAGGTGGAGCTGAATTATCTGCTTTATTAAGATAACTGTATGTCACAGATATTTATTGTTGTTTATACAGTTCATATCAAGAAATAAAACTTCTAAGGATTATCAGAGGACTGCATTGGTGTTGCAGTATCAATCTAAGTGGGCCTACCACATTACATTAGACCTGAATTTAACTCAAATTTTATCAAGTTTTTGCCTGCCTTCACTTATTATTTTTCTGACTGGCATCAATTTTCTGTTTTCCCTTGGTTCCGGTGTTAATGCCAGTCTCTAACATCTTTCTTCTGGTGTTACAAGTCCATAATCTTTGAACAGCTCAGCTTGAGCTCATACTGTCACGTCTGCTTATGCGTATTTGCCTATGCTGATCCATTTGAACTTATTATCATAATAACTAGGCATTTCAGATGTGCCTTAACGTTTAGATGGGACTTGCTGACTACCCTGTTGCTTGTATGTACTGATGTCATGCTTACTACCTTAAAACTATCATGAAGTTTCATAGTAGAAGGCATATTATTTAGAAAATGAAGCTATGTCCTAAGTCCTAAGAAGATGCAGCTTATGCAAATATCCCCTGTAAGCATGGTTACACATTGAGGCAAGGCAATCCCTCAAAGTGGGCCTTCACAGAGTTGGGATGGAAGATGTGACTCAAAAGGACAAAACATTCAGATTGACCAACAGTCTCATCCTGAAATGGCTGCGCTGGAAGCAGAGACAAACTTTTCTTTTTCTCTCTGGCCTACTAGTAGGTACTTGAGAATTCAGTTAAGAGTTTGAAATAAGTTCATGTCATGGTGGAAGTTTGAATTAACAAATTAAACATAGTTCATTAATGATATTTGCAGCCCATGTTGTGCTAATTAAAACCAACTTATTTTTCCATTATTATTTGTATACTGTTGTTCTGCAGCTATGCACTTGGAAGGATAATATTGCCTTGAGATGCCAGTTTTTTGGCATCACTCTGTGCTAATGAATGGAATGAGACAGTATATTCTTAAGCTGTACTGGAGCTTCTTGTTCTGTTTCGAATATTTCACAACTAATCAACTATGAAATAACAACTGCTTCACAGCCTCTGTTAAAGAAATGCTTGTTTCTATAATGACAAACAAAATCTACTTTGTAAACTCTTTCTCACATTAAAAGATAAAGTCCCTGCAGTCTTTCCAGATTGCAAATTAGTTGAGACTGGAAGGAAATACACTGTGGCACACTTAGAGGGGAAAACAAAATAACAGTAAAAAGGCCTCGGGGCATAGTGGCCAAGGAAGTGCCTCTAAGTCTCTAGATCAGTGTGATTTTTCTATTGTATACTAGGGCCAAGGCAAGTTGGAAACACCAGAAGTGACTGCGCCTATGTAGGCACAGTAAGACTTGGAGTATCCATTTAAGACACTACCAAATCAAAAAGAGTTCAGAGATGAGAAAACTTCAAACAAATGTATTATCAACAGAGCTGACTTGTGAGTGCAGCTGTGGAGTCTGGTCCTCTTGGTTTTCCAAGTCACAACAGCAGTGAAGCGTAACTATTAACTTATGTTAACCCAAAATATCTAGCCGGACTTTAAACCTCTTCACAGTCTCAGATAGTCAGAAGGAAGCTGAAGAACTTCTTGAATAAAGACATGCGAGAGAAAAGTAAATAAATTTGTTGTAAGAAAGACATTTACAAGCCTAGCAGCATATAGCATAGAGCAAGGCAATAGCTGGATTTACAAAGTTAATGATATTAAGGCTATCTTAATCAATAAAGAGCCTTTGAGATAGTGGCTTGACACCCTGAGTTGTGTGAGCTTGCTCAGTTGCTGTGAAGGTGGCTTTGAGCCATCATCTTCCATGACTCTTAGTTAACTGGGAAATTTATTCTAAGTCTACTTTCTCTACCATTACCCTGTGACAGTAGGACTGATTTATTCTATTTCCATGCATAAGTAAGTTAGTATCTAAGCAGGAGCCAATGGTAAATGCTTTTATCAAAACCTTTTCACCACAAATTCTTTGCACAGGACAGAATGAAGAGGGTAACCAAATTTAAAAAAGAAAAAAATAGGCAAACATGTAAAGCATTCTTTAACTGGGCTAGACACTGACATCCATAATAGCTCATTGAACATATTGGCACCCATAATTAATTAAAGCTGCCAGAAGCCCGTGCAAAATTGCTAATTAATGTAATTATAAGGTTATTTTTTTTATTTAAACTGGCCAATAAGGAATTTCCGTGTTGTTACAGTTCATGGACATTGATATATTTGTAAATTTCGATGCTTTTCAGAAGTGGTGTCCTGGCTCTGTGAAGGTCAGTAGCATAGCAATATGTCTGGTATCTTTCTCCTGCACTTGATTCCTCTAGGCTGGGGAAATTTCTCCATGGCCTGCTGCAGTGAGTGACACTCACCAAATGAGACAAATGTGGTACAGTATATCACAGAATCCAGGGTTCTATAAAGAAAGCTATGGGTCTAAATAAATGTCTCTGATTGCTAATTGAGTGGCTTCTGGATTATCCAGAATTGCTAAACTATGCACAGCAGGTGGGAAAACTTAAAAAAAATCCTTAAGAATCATAAATATGGTTTATGAACTTGTTATTAAAACAAACCACAGTATAGATTATGCAAAATGGTGCAAAGAAATTAACATTGCTACACTGAGTTAGATGAGGCTATAAACCTCCTTAAAGAAACAAACCAGCACTTTCCTGAGAGGAGGGACCACGCTACTTATTTGCGTTGGACAATGATATCAAGAGTTTCTGACCTTCTGAAACTCCATCATATTCCCTTAGGGTAGTTTTCACAATCATCACTTGCATCAGCACTGGGTTTGTATGGCTTCTCTGTGAGTCAAAGTGGCAGAGAGCTGACTGCAGATAAATAAATCCCTCATTTTTCACCTGAGTCAGAGAGTTGATCTTACTTGGTAGCTGTACAAGTGCAAGAGCTCAAGAAGGGAGGAGGAACATTATTTGTGGCAGCAGCCCAGTTTTATAACTAGTTAATCCAATGATGAAACCACACCCTTGGAGTGTATTTTCTTTTCTCTCTCCCATCATCTTGAAATTGCTGTGGCCGCCCATAGTTGATTGCTAGTTTTAACCTTTCACCCCCTTGTAAGAATAAGACACTCTCAGATTCCTGTTCCTCATCAGCAGTAAACAAAGATTCAAATTCAGAGGTCTATAAATCCTGTCTCTTCTAAAAGCAATTGGATGTGTCTACTTTGAGATAAAATCTACAATCAGTTTCCATCACCAATTAAAGTTAATCATGGTTTTGCACGAGAATCAGATAAAGTTCTATGCTGTTCTATCAACCTATGGAAAAAAGCAACATTATTTTATACAAATGAATTCCAAAAGCATATTTAGTAGAATGGCAGAGAAAATGTATGAAAACCTTTTGAAAATAAGTGCCCGAGCTCTTAATTCCTCTCCACCTTACCATTTTCTCAATTGAGAACTGCACTTGTCTGGCACATTAGTAATCTCTAACCAAAGCACCATCTTTTTCCCTTCCCTAGCATGACTAATTATTTAAGTGGTGTATCCTTAAGGAGGAGTCAGGAAGATGCCTGCGATTAACACAGGCTGAGATCACATAATGAAGGTTATATCTCTTTGATCAAAGCAAATGGCATAATAAGGGGATCAGACCTTTCTTCACATTGAAAGGGAGAATATAGAAGGATGACATTGCTGACATTCAGATATTCTAGGGGAAGTGTGATGTGGTGGGGAGTAGAGAAGTTTATAATTGCTAGTTCAGGGAAGTGTGTTCAAAGGTCTATTACATATAAGGTGTCAGGTCCATACAGTACTGCAAACAGACGCCTGTGATATCCACAGAGATACTTAGGCTGCAGTTATATGAAATGTAAGGCAGGTATCTTCACCTCTGCCTTCTGCAGTCTACTATTCCTCTTTCTTTGTATGGTCTCTGAAGCTCAATGGTGAGTGGATTTGTAATTAAAACAGTAAAAAAAAAAAAATGCCTCTTCTAACTGTCTGGAAAAGCATATAGCTGTTGTATTATTGAGTTGAATTGGCTAAGCAAAAAAAAAAAAGGGGTCAGAAAAGAAGATGAAGGGAGAGGAAGAGCAGGACCTTTTCTTTGGGTAGTGATTGACTTAGCTGTTTCGTGTAACTTCACCCTTAGGAATTATATATAGAAAGTGTTTCCTTCCTTGCCAAAGCTATTTTAAGAAATCATTCTGCTTTACCAGAAACAATTCTACATAGCTCTATACTGACTTGGATCATGGGAGCTGATTTATTTACATGGGTTTTGGTGTTTTTCTGAGAGGTGTTTCAAAATCCAGAGTAAGTTAATGATTTTGACTCATTAGTGCCCATAGCAACACAGGTTGTTCTGTGCGTGTCAGAAAGTTGTTCTGTGCAACTCTTCCGATGTCAGGGAGAGCAGGGAAGGGCTTTACTAGTGAAGGAATTCATTGCATAAGTATGCCTCTAAGTACATCTGATGAACTAAACACTGTCATGTTGTCTTGAATGAACCTACTTACCTCAATCAGTACTCCGATGTCCATTGGTGTGCAAAATTTTTGCAAAAAGACTCACAGAATCACAGAATAATAAGGGTTGGAAGGCACCTCTGGAGATCATCTAGGCCAACCCCCTGTCAGAGCAGGGTCACCTACAGCAGGTTGCACAGGAACTCGTCCAGGTGGGTTTTGAATGTCTCCAGAGATGGAGACTCCACCACCTCTCTGGGCAGGCTGTTCCAGTGCTCTGCCACCCTCAAAGTAAAGAAGTTCCTCCTCATGTTTAGGTGGAATTTCCTATGTTCAAGTTCGTGCCCATTACCTCTTGTCCTGTTGTTGGGCACCACTGAAAAGAGCCTGGCCCCATCCTCCTGACACCCGCCTTTATAAGCATTGATAAGATCCCCCCTCAGTCATCTTTTTTCCAGACTAAAAAGACACAAATTCCTCAGCCTTTCTTGATAAAAGAGGTGTTCCAGTCCCCAAATCCTTTGCTTTAGTGGTGTTCCTTTGCATATTCCTCCTTTTTGCAGCATTCCTTCACTTTGACAGTATTCCCCTTTGGCAGAAAGGAATATTTTGCAAAGATCTTTGTGGATGTCACTCCTTTACGCACTCACATAAGCTCAGTGTACTGACCAACTATTTCTGTACCACCCAACCCACAGAGGACAACTCAGGAAAGCCTCCTGATATTACTCGGCCTGCAGAAAAAGAGTTGTTAAGCTGGTTTTATCTTTTAGACTTGCCTTTCCTCAGAAAAAGAGTAGTTAAGCTAGATTTTTGCCTGCAGAAGAAGAGTAGTTAAACTGTTTTTCTCTTTTAGACTTGCCTTTCCTCTAACACAAGTGTCCTTTCTTACACATACAAACAGAAAAAACAAACAAACAAATAAAAAAACAACAAACCAAACCTTAAGACTCTTTTCCTTAATTTTCAACTTTTTTAGGGATCAATTCTACTGATCCTTCCTCCTTTCTCTGACCAGGACAGCCGTTATCTTTAACCAGGGTCCTGTGTGTACTCTGCTCATTGTTAACCATTTGGAAAAAAAAACAAAACCAAATTTGTGGTGTTCGTGGGGTGAGTTTGATCCTCTTAACTAAGCATCTCTGATCTAAAATAGCACTTCCGTGTAATGTTTGATAACATGGAAAAGCAGACTATAAAGAAGTGAGGGATGAAACTCACTGTTTTACTGACTCTGGTCTAAGTAGTTAGCTCAGAAATTCTGTTATTCTGATTGAAATATTTACAAAGCCCATGAAAAGCCACAATGGTTTGCATTTGTGTCATCAACCGCTATAAACCAAAAGTGCAAGCTTGAAAGGACCAAATTTCCACTGTTAGACCATCGTATTTCCGAGGATGTTTACACGGTCTTTGAGATTGTAACACAGCCAGTAAATGGGCTGTAAAAATGTCTATTATGCATTTTGGACATTATAGCATTTCAAAATCACAGGGTAATATTTGTTGGATAATCTATCACTGGTACACCAACAGCTAGTTTTTCCAAAAAGTTTATCACCTATCAACTCTTATTTAAGCACCTGAATAGTTAGTTACATTTTCTGAAGTGTTCAAATTCCATTTAGGCATCTAAATGAAGTGTGAAAATTTCAGAAGTACTCTTTTTGCCAAGTGTGGGATGCTAAGCATTTTGGAATAGATGACCACTTTAAGAAGGTCCTTGCCTGGAAACTGAGGTTTTCTTAAAAGCTATTAATACAGTGTAAGATCTGAAAGTATTTTAGTACAATTTTCAAGAACTGTTATTTGTCTGTAATGTTGACTCCAGTGCTATCTACTTAATACATTGCTGCGAGTGTCTCCTAAACGAATAGTCTTAACAACAGTGTTGACATACCAATAAATCATCAGTTTTCTAGAAACAAAGACTCCAGATGTAACTCCAACAAAAAATTCTGTTAATATTTTGATGTTTAATGTCAAAAACTCCATTGCAAGTGTCCCCGTACAAACCTTAAAAATAAAGTGGATGAAATCAGTGTCTGTGGTAAGAAATGCATAATGATGAATTCCAAACTCATACATGAAGTGGTAGGAAGGAAATGAAAACACAGATGATATGCATGTTGCAACAGCAACAATGTCAGGGGAAGACCTGGAAATAAAGCATTTCCCATATCATTTTCTTGGTTTCCATAGAAAGGAACCACAGGGCACACAACAGATCCCAACAGGTAAATTTTGCAACAGCCAGAAGCACTCTGAATTATGTACACAGGAATAACACAGTCAGGAACCCAATAGGTCATCACCTTCTTCTTTATAGCTATGTATAAAGGTATTGAATTCCTTGATGGAAATACGACTTTTTGAACTTTCCTCCCTGGCAGGATCTGAAAAATAAATGTCCTGAGTAAACATAGGATACTTTGTTTTATGAGGTTGCTTGATTTGACAGATAGCTGCTCATGCTGTACATTTAAGTGAATTATAAAATCAGTGACTGTACATTTATCTCTTGTTTCCATGAGATATTATGGGATTGGGTAACTTGTATGTCTCAAAATATGAAATAACTTGAAATAAAGAACTGAACATAATGACACAAGTGAAAACTGTAACCTGTTACAGATTAGTTCTTGCCATTCAGGTTGATATTACTAGTTTGACCATTTTGAAATCTCTTGATGCTCTTTTTTTTTTTGGTACAGTTTTCATAAGTTAGCCAAGACTAAATCTAAATAGAAAAATGATGATACCATTAGAAACTGGAACACACTGCATAAGCTTGCAGACAGCATTTTGCACAATTTGAAAATAATTCATATTAACATTTAGTTAAGATAGTCAGCAATAGATGGTTCTTTTTTCTTTTTTTTCTTTTTCTTTTTTTTCCCCTTCTCTGCTGTATGACCATAAAATGAAACAGACTGAAACAGACATGTGAAGTATCCTCACTTAGGACAGAACTTCCATTTTATTCAACGCGCTGCATGTATGTGTTTGCTGAAGGTAAGAGGGACGGTAATGACTCAGGAAAAAATAACTTTGCAAACCTGAAAACAGAGCCTAAAACCCAAGGAAGTTAATAATGCCGTAGTGCTTCAGTTACTGAAAAAAGAAAACTCCACTGTAAGCTCTCTCGCTAAGCATGAGCAGGCTGAGGGAACGCAAGTTCCTATCCCATGTCCTGAAACACTTCCACAGTTTGCACTGACGGCTGAGGAAACGAGGAAAGACAGAAAGACGTATGACAGGCAAAAAAAGCTATGCTTTATAGGTAAAAATGGCATGTGATAGTTGTGTGAATACACATACTTTAGTCAAAACAAACCATTTTGGGGATACATATGGAGGCTACATATGCCACATAAGGAGTGCTATGACTAAAATTTACTATAACATTTCTTTCAAAATGCTTATGTTGGAATTAAAAGTGGTAAAACAGGAGTAGACAAGTCTCTCGTATGTCAGAAGACCTGGCACCATAATCAGATTTTAGAGGAACTAGGAACAAAGGGTAAAACTCCAGCCCACTGAAGCCTATGATTGATAGAATAAATTGCACTGAACTTAGTCTATGGAAAAAGTCAGTCAAAGGGCACGTCTGCATGGGATATTGTAGACAGACAGAATCTCCTTTTTTGCAGGCTCTGAGCCAGCAGGACCTGGGTAGTGTGACATCAATCCAAAAATCATGCAGCCATTTTACTGCAGGAACACAAGCACAGGATCTTCTCAGGGTGTATTATTTCAGGATCAGCAATACACTGATGCTGCAATCGCTCTCATAACATTGACTGTTTTTCCAGTACCTGCAATCTACTGTGCAGACACAGCTAAAGACTAGTTGGACATATTTTTTTCTAGGGTGTCAGATTGGACAAGGCAAAACCACAGGAGAACCTGAATCTGGGCTGCAGTTTTGGTACGTCAGAGTAATGGTCTTACATGGAAAGGTATGCAGGAAGACAGTTAGGGGACGAGATGCATACAGTCCAACTGGTGTGATCAGGTATTTGAAATGCAATTGTCATCTCTGTAGTCAAATCTTCTGATTCTGAATAAAAAGAACTTCAAATATGAAAAACAATTGAGCACATGATTCTTTTCACTGGACCCAGCAGAAATTACTGTTTTTGCCAGTGCTCAAAATAATATAAACAGAGTTATCTCCAATCTTGGGGTGAGGGCAGAAAGCTCTGTTTGACTAAAGGGAGGGTGAGCCAAGGATTTTTCTTTTGGTGTTTCCTAAAAAATGTCTTTTTTTTTTTTTGTCTGGCTATAGGGTCTCTTTAAGTGTTTATCTATGATTTCTTTTTTTATAGCTTTATATGGTAGCTTTCCTGCCATGTTTTAATATTTCATGCATGGCACTAGGAGTTTGTGGCATAATGAAAAAATGCAAATAATTTATTTGAACAAATTCATTGGATTAATTATTCACAATGAATAATTGACCATCTCTGCCAATACTATTCAGTCTTTTCCCTTTCTCCTGTCCTTGGTCCAAGTCACATTAGATGCTGAAATGAATGGTTAATAGAAATGCATCAGATGTTGGAGCTTCTGGGATCCTGTTTTGGAAGAGCATATTTTCTAAGCATTCATACAAGCTTAGAAGGAGAGGAAGTGAGACTGAAAAATACAGTGTGCGTGTGGAAATGTGGGGAGAGAATATAATAGGAAGAAGGAAAGAAAGGACAGAATACTCAGCTACACTTGCTGTAATCCTCCCTTAAAGTAAACACTCACTATACCTTTATCAAATCACTCTGTAAACCTGGACTGTATGCAAATCTGCATTAGTACAATTGATTTGAATCATCTAGCTGAGTAATAAAAGAAAGCTATTAATCATTTAATCCCAATTTTCAGCCTCTAGTGACTGCAAATGTAACTATCTTCAGCTGGAATCCTCAACTAAACACAGATGTTGAGAAGCCAAACATTGCTCAGGAGGTTACTTTCAGCAAGTGATCTGTCATTGCCTGATATATTTTCCTTTATAAGAAAGTCTGCTACCAGATGTGTTCATAAGTATGGCAAGCGCTCCCTCCTGATGGCTATGCAGATGTTTGCTCCGAGGTAGGTAGCTCCAATTCTCCTTCCTTCCTTTCTTACACTGCTTATGGTAAGAGTCCTGCGCTGAATGTAACCTATTGTGTCGCTTATTCCTTTAAATAATCTGAGATATTAGTCTCAATCCCAGAGACAGAGAACAGAAAAATTATATATTTACATACAGATGTTTATATTACATAGGTCTTGAAACTCAGCCCTATGGAGTTGTAACACGTGTATCTCAACTGATATCAAAAAGGAAGAACTTTAACTGTTGGCATGCTGCTTGAAACAAAGGTCAGTCTCCCTTTCAAAATAAAACTGATGCATCAGACAGACCAGTTTATGGACTCATCTTGTTTTCCTGGTCTTAATTACATAGCTACACAAAAACTTTTACTTCTCTAAGCTTGAAGGGTCAGCAAAAACAACGAAAGGTGCAGTGTTGCCTGACACTCCCATATGTATAACCAAAAGTAACCCAAGGCAAGATTATGTTCCACAAAACGATCCCCAGAAAAAGCCCCATAAACCACAAAAGGAAACCCAGTTCTTCTTTCCCTGTAATATTCAACGTGCCCCTCGTGGCCAAGCCAGGAGACAATGGCCTTCCCTATCTGAAGTGATGAACTGTAAAAACAGCGTTATCGTTTTATTGATTTTTGTATGAAAAAAACTCATAACTTGTAATATGCCTTCCATCAGATACCTGGGACATCCAGTCTAGTGCTAATAAACATTGTGCTAAGAAACACACAGGTCTTTCAGCTATATCTTTCAACTAACTTTTAAGATGAATTGTCAACAGAAAGCGTGTATTTCACCACAGCGAAAAGCTAGACTGGTTTTACCTGTTCTAGCAAAGAAGCAACCTTAACCAGTCATAGATTGACTTGTGAGGGAGGAGAACAGTGTTGAAGGAAAGAGGGACATAGAAACATAAACACAAGTGGCTACTGCTTTCGTTTCTTTCGCAGTCATGTCACACTGTTTTTTGCCCCTTTCTCAAATGACAGCAGCATCTGGCCCTCTCTGAAGGGTAGTTTTTCAGCCTATTCACAATGAGGGAAACCAGGGCTAAAACGTGATTTTAATGATTTTGCAGATTTACGGTCATTCTTTCATTGCCAATCTAGCAAAGTCAAGAGTGGTTAAAGACCTTTTCCTGGGAATTAGAATATAAGTGCTTTAACCCCCCAGAAAGAATGAAGTTCTCTCTCCTGTATCCTTAAACTATTGTATAAAAGGGGTCACCTTTCATTCCCTTGAGTTTTGAATAAAAGTGGAGGCCCTCAAGATATTTGCACTCTGTCCCTACAGGAATTCATTAAGTATGACCTAAGACCAGGCTCCTCGACATGAATAAGCATGGAAAACCTTGTCAGTGGATCCTAGATGTGAAATATATACCAAGGTGTTTAGATTTGATAGAAGTGAGTTAGTTCTGGACAAATGTGGAAGAAGGAGGTTAGTTGCTTAGGGAATATACTGATGAGAGGTAGGATATTTATGGACTTTCACTGTCTAGAGGTTTTGAGAGAGAATTTGAGGATAGTACTGATAAACTTAAATGGCTAAATTATGTGAACCTGTCCCTTGGTCCCTTCAAGGAAATTCCTTAAGTCCTTTTCAATCTGACCCAGAAACAGGTTTTTATATATGTTGGCATATGACTGTTAAGGGTTGTTTTTTTCAATTCAGTTATGCAAGCACTATTTGATGAACAATGTATTTGCCAGATTTTGCCCATATTTGTCAAATAAATTATTCAACAAATCATTTTCGCTTTATTTGATCAGCTATAACAGCCTTTCTGACTCTTCTGCAATCAAGATACCTTTTAAATAAATAAGTATGCTTGCCTCCAGAGACTTCAGGAGTCGAACAGCTGGTTTCCATCACCATGGTAAAAGCCTTGAGGGTGATTCTGGATGAATACCATTATTCTTTCTTGGTATAGGACTGTGCATAGGGACAATCTGAGAAACCTTTTGTAATTTAGGTACACAAGAATATCAGGAAAAATGAGTTCAAATTGGCCTTTGTTGGAAAAGTGGTGAGATCCTGAACCTTGGTTTAATATGAAGCAAGTAGGTACCACCAAGGTGTCTCATTTCTTAAAATTAATGAAGTGTGGGGTGGCAGGTGGACCTGTAAAGTCAAGCATTGGAAACTGAGCCTGCAGAACAATCAGCTCCTCAAGACAGGTCATACAGGTCACTGAAGGGAGGAAATAAACTATTTAATGTACCCATGATTTAGTTTTTAACATGAAACATAAAACATTGATAAAGAACCTTGAACACTCTCTTTTAATGAAGCATCTTCAGTCCTAACAATCTGTGTCACTATTCTTTTACTGGATAAATGATAAAAATATGCAGCTGTGATTCCTAAACATTGATGTTCAGAATTATTTAAGCTCAGTATGGCATCTACAGACTGGTATTGTTGCTTATAAATGTTCACCTGCATAAAGAAGCAAATTTTCTACAACAGCAATCTCAGGGAAGCAGCTGGCTGCAAATGAGAGTAACATCATTATCTTCAAATCCTGACGGAGACATTGTTGAAATAAAAAAAAAGGCTTACAATTGTTTTACCTAACTTGCAATTAAAATAGTAATTTTCTTAATAGGAAATTTGGATTAACAGGTAAATCTGTTGCAGGATTCATACTTGAATCTTCATGGTTACCATCAGCCTCAGGGTTGTATGTTACACTAAAGGTAAATTTATACATAATTTATTTAGGGTTCATTAATTATTAATAAATGTTTCAAGTGTGTTACAGGTGTATATGGTATGTGCCATAAATGGTTATGAACACCTCAGTAAAATGTCTTATATTCACTTGCTGTCTATGGCTACAAATGATAAAGTCACCTGTCAAATTCTGTAGCCAACTCTTCAAAATAGTCATTTATTAACACATGATATTAGATGTTTATCCATTATTTAGAAATTTATCTTTAAAATAAAGTTTATGCTCCATTAGCAGTTGGACAAGTGTCATGTGAAAATACGCGGTATTACTATATTTTACTATTTCTTGCATTAAAAAATAGATTTATGTAGGATCAACATAGATACTATAATTATCTTTTGAAATGTATGTGCTTCATTTTGCTGTAAAATTTATAGTGTAAAGTAGAACATTACTAGGTAGAAGAACTGCGAGTGCTTATTTTCTCCTTAAGTGCTTCTTTAGGCACTGCTAAACTAATTGCAAAACTTATTCTAAGCACCATGAAGTCAAGAAACGAGTATGTACCTGTTAACTGAAACTGTGTGAGTTGCAATCTGACTGAATCTGCCTGGATAAAGAAAAGACAGTTAGATTGATGAGAAAAGCGTACTTTTTCCTACAGTGAATAATGAAAAGGAGACAGCCTTCTGAAGGAATTAGTTTCTAGAAAGGTTTTTTTCCCAAAAAAATATGGTTTGATAATAGGTTTGGGGCATACGTGCCTGCATGCACATAGATGAAAAGTGCCGTGTAATTGCAGCTGTCAGTTCTTCAGCTCAAAAGTAAGAGTATGCTATTGATGACATAAAGCTGGGAGCAGCTTAAAAAACAGGTGAATTTTAGGACTAGCAAAGTAGCATTGAGATTACAGTTAACAATGGCTATCAGTAATATTTTTATGATTATTTTCTGTCCTATCAGTTGGAAATGATGAAAAAGAGAGGCACAGTCATGATAGTAGGTGATAGAAAGATTCAGTTAGCTGAAAGATATCGTAGGCAGATGTGACTTTTGGATCCATGAAGTGAGATATTCCTTGTGAGATCAAGATAGCTCCACTACCAGATGTGGAGTGACTGCTCCTCACAGTCATGAAGAAATGAAGAACATAAGGAACAGCCCTGACTGACTTAAATTGCACAGCAACTGTTCAATATTCTTTTTTTTTCCATCAGGAAGATTCAGATTTATTAAGAGTTTCTGTGTGATTTATAATACCACGTGTAGAGGTCTACAGTGTCTACACCTGAACCCGATGTCATCACCTTAGGCCACTTTCATAGCCAGTAGAGACAAATAGCCACTTTGAGCAGGAAATTGATTTGCCTTATTTTAGATCTGTGTTTAGAAAGAGTTGAACCCCATGGAGAGACCTTTACCACTGGTTTGGTAACTTACCTAGAACGTGTCTCTCCTAGTCCTAATACCCTTTGCACCTGACTGAGGCAGGCATCGCCTTGGCTCAGCTGCATCCTGAATTAGTGTTCTAAGTATCCTGCTAATGCTTCTTTTAGAGAATCCTTTCTTGTTTCCCTGACCAGGACTTCTGTCACCTGGGTGCAGAGCAGGCACAGATGAGGGTAGCTGCTTCTTACTGAGGTTTTCCTGACTTCTGAGTCCCATAGACTAGTCTGCACATAGGACTCAGAGGAGCATACAGTAAATCCCCAGCTACATTTTAAACACAATTTTATAGTGTCTGTCTCAACCTTCTTCCTGTTCATCTGCAATGAACATTAGCTTCAAATGGAGTAGGTATCCTTTAAACAATTAAACATCCAAGGGCTCTTCATCATATGGCTCATTCATGACCTTCTAATCTGATTAAACCTCGAAGGTAAAACTGCCACTGAAGTTGGTATGAATTTGAATTGTAATAGGAATATTAGCTTTGGCTTTCAGTCGAACTCTCCTAGTGGCTCCAACTTGATTATTGTATGGTAGCTCCTTTTTTATTTTGTTATAGGATATCATCATTGCATAAATGTGCAAAAAATTAAGACTAAACAGAGTAATGATCCCCAAACATTTTTATTCATTTTGAAACTAAGTGAAAAGACACTTCAGTGAAATATGACCTCTGATAACAACCTATCGTAAAACAGTTGTCCTGGAGAGGTTTTGGGGTGTATTGAATTCAGTACTTTATCCTGTAGTGCAATTCAATGTTTTTTTATAGTATCTAAAGCTTCAAATCTAATATGCATGTAGGTTCTGTGTGATGAAGAGGAAGCAGGGAAAGCACCTGTGGAAATTCTAGAGAGAGAAAAGTCAATATTTTGTTTTCAATTCCGTGTGCAAATGACGCAGAATTTAACGCAGACTTTAAAGCAATGTAAAAAAAAAAATCTGTGAGTGTCATGCTTACTGTGATTTTTAGATAAAGTAATCCTAAAGCATTTCTCAAAGGTATAGATTAAATGCTCATTACGTAAATGTACTTCCTCATCAATCTGTTCTTTGTTCGTTTAGATAAAGTGGTACACCGTTTCCATGTCAAAGAACCGCTGATTACAAATAAGTAATTCAACACTGAGATACGGTTGTCCACAGCGCATGAAAAAGGGTAACAAATTGGAAAGGAATGTCAATAAATTGACAATATTAAATTTCAATCAACTTACTCTGATTGCATAATTAAAGCTTGCAGTTTGTATAACAGCAGAAAGGGAAGGGAAATGTCAACGGTTCCAAAGTGGTTTGACTTGTTACAATCACATGTAAAACCTTCAAAATGAACCAAAAAAGTGCCCCAGAATGACAGAAAATAAAATCCTACCTCTATGACATCATAATATCAGTATTATTGTTGTTTTTAATGATAAGCTATGGAGGCAATTAGCTTGATTATTTATGAAGCATTTACACTGAACCTGTACAATGAAAAGAAATATCATTGTCTGTTACATCAAATCCATTTTGTTTGTAATCATGTCTCAGGGGCTGATATCAGCAACTTTTGAGAAAGAGAGAAGAACCCCTGTAATAGGCACTTGTAGAAATCCCTGACCAAAGGGCAAATTTTTATAGAATCTTTGCTGCAATAGTGGCTAAATTAACCAACGGGTAAAAACAAACAAAGAAACAAAAACAAACAAAAAAGTGTATCTATTCTGTTTATTTAGTTTGGAGGTGGTTTGGTTATTCAAACGCATTCCTCCATCTTTCTATCTGTCATATTCAAAAGATAGAAGTCTCTTTGCATTGTTGCTACAAGATATTTTTCTTAATCTGAAATCATGCCTAACCTTTGAGAAAATGGATAAGCGTGTTTTTAGTTTTACACCGCTGGGTCTTCCATGGAAGCTGTTGCTAACAGAAAGTCACTTTATTCCTTGCCTTCCTATCTCTTACAGAAGTATTTACCGGAAACCGGATACCGATGTTTCAGCAGAGATTTTTGAAAAAGAAAAGGAAAAGACTGCATGATGTTTGTGATCTCTTTGTTCAAAGACTGTTTGATTAGACTCACATGATAAATTTGGGACTATTTTTCTGGGGC